>NC_041398.2:224248249-224593249 GCF_900747795.2 Erpetoichthys calabaricus | reverse complement strand
TGTAAGATAGTCCACGATCCATGCCACCAGGTATGAATCTACTCCCATCTCTGTCAGCTATAGAATAAAAATTCTTTAAGGATTTTTTAGATTCACATGCTCGGCTGTTCAGCTCATTCAGGTCTTCCAGCAAAAGATGCCTTTTTCTTAGTCGCCGTTTCTTCCGGAAGGGGCGGGGTTAAGTGTCCTTACTGGGTGGCTTCTTGAAGCTGTGAGAGAAGAACAACAACAAGACAAAGTCAGCGGTAGCCCCCGTCTTGTTTTGGTGGGTAATTGCATACCTTTCCCTGACCCTTAGGTCCTCTATTATATAGTGCCTTTCACATATCTATCTATCTATCTTATTCATTGCTCTCTTTAAAGGGGACATCACTATAATGTACACACCACCAGGAAAAAAGAAATGTTTAAATGACCACCTCACTCCAGTTACGCCTCAGAGAGGATGAAAACAAACAAAAAAAATCTTTTAAATGACAGAAAACAAACTAGCAAAAAACAATCAGGAAATGGATCAGAACTGAAACACAGTAAAAGTCAATATCAGGATACCAAAACACAAAGGGCCATGGTCCTCAGCCAGAAAAGGGTGGAGTGCCCTCTTAGCGTTGGGAGCGAGATCCTGCCTCAAGTGGAGGAGTTCAAGTATCTCAGGGTCTTGTTCACGAGTGAGGGAAGAATGGAGCGAGACATCGACAGGCGGATCGGTGCGGCGTCCGCAGTGATGCGGGCTCTGCATCGATCTGTTGTGGTGAAAAAGGAGCTGAGCCTCAGCTCTCAATTTACCAGTCGATCTATGTTCCTATTCTCACCTATGGTCATGAGCTATGGGTAGTGACCGAAAGAACGAGATCGCGAATACAAGCGGCTGAAATGAGTTTCCTCCGTAGGGTGTCTGGGCTCTCCCTTAAAGATAAGGTGAGAAGCTCAGTCATCCGGGAGGGGCTCAGAGTGGAGCCGCTGCTCCTCCGCATCGAGAGGAGTCAGATGAGGTGGCTCGGGTATCTGATCAGGATGCCTCCCTGGTGAGGTGTTCCGGGCACATCTAATCGGGAGGAGGCCCCGGGGAAGACCCAGGACACGCTGGAGGGACTATGTCTCTCGACTGGCCTGGGAACGCCTTGGGATTCTCCCGGAAGAGCTAGAAGAAGTGGCCGGGGAGAGGGAAGTCTGGGCATCTCTGCTCAAGCTGCTGCCCCCGCGACCCTACCTCGGATAAGCGGAAGAGGATGGATGGATGGATGGAAAGCACAAAGGAAACTCGTAGTCATAATTGTGAAGTCGTGCATTAATCAGAAACATTAATGCACTCAAATTTAATTTCAGCAATCACAGATGCTGAAAGATCCATCACTCTGGTTTATAAAGCATCGCCTTAATGATTTCATACAATGCCATGTCTGGGACTACGTTCCCTAACAACCAAGAGTTATGTCTTGTCAACAGGACCTTCAAAATTGCAGTGCATAACCAAAATAGTATCACCACATCCAAGGTTACAGGAGCAGATGCTGAGAAATACATATAAGTCAAATTTTTGTGAAAAACTTTAAATGCTGCACAAATTCTGCTCTTTTCCTACTGACATTCCATAAACTCTATCATGCATTTAAATGGCTGTGAAAGAAGAAGATCATGATGAAATATGACAATGCATGGCCAAGAATTGAAAGAAATGTCAGAGAACCTCTGCTGAATCAACCCTGCAACAACAACCACAACGTTTATTTCTATTGCACAGGACGTAGCTCTCAAAGTGCTTTACTGGATGCCCAAAGGAAAAGTTACAAGAAAAGAAAAACAAATTAAATTAGTAAAGGATAAACTCTCTCTATATAAAATCCAAAGTCTGTCTGTAAGTCTGTCCGCTTTTCACAAGAGAACTACTTACCGGATTTAGATTGGGGTTTTTTTCTATAATTTGCTTGAACATTCTGGTTGATTTTGCGACTTCTTGCCATCATAGTTCGCTTGCAGTACCTATTTATTTGTGCGAATCTGAGAGACATGCAGTGGGCCAAAGGGAGGGGGGTGGGGCCCTCCTCACTCACACGCCAGCCTGTGGGTGTGTACCTTACCTCCCTTAGCTAGCGAATGAGAGAACTACTTAACAGATTTAGATTGGGTTTTTTTCTGCAATTTTCTTGAACATTCCATTTGATTTTGTGACTTCTCTCATCGCGCAAAGTATCATAGTTCGCTTGCAATAGCAATTTATTCACGCAAATCCGAGACAGATGCTGTGGGCCGAGGAGTGGGGAGCCGGGCAGGGCCATCCCCACTATCCAGTTTTACTACTACGCTGGTGGAGCGGCGGGGGATGGCTAGTAATGAATAAATAACAAAAAATAAAACAACACAGGCTTACTTAAGAATAGATATATAATTAGACAGGAGGAGTTCTTAAATGTAGTGTCATATTCTAAGTCTCTAAAGATGAGTCAGATGATAAGTTCAGAAGGAAATTGAAAGAATGAAAAAAATAAAACTTCCGTTAAGCTGGAGAATCAAACAAAATCTGCAGGGGTTCCAGGTTAAAAGATCACCCAACCCACACTGGGAATCCAACCAACATAAACATTTTTAAGTTGCTCCTCATTGTTTCTAGTCTTTGTTCTAAAGGATTTGATGCAGTGGGTCTCTTGGACAGCTAGGACATCCACCTTCATTTGAATATCACAGGTGGATGCTCAGTGCCTCGCTCAAGTTCTGGTGGCTCAGAACACCATAGAAAGATGTGAAAAGAAAGGAGAGAAAGGTAGAGATTAATATTGATTGGAAATCCATATGACATATGATAATTTTATACATGTATAGTCTATTAGGAGTGCAGCTTTGATGTAGCTACGGAAATCTAAATTAAAAAAGGGGGTATTAGTCTGGTGTATCTCTGCTGGTAAATATAATACTTGACATTTTAAAGATAAAACTTGACTTTTATTGCTAAGGGATCATGTCTGTTTCTAAAGATCTCTTTATTTCCAGTTTTAATGAATAAGATTTCACTTTTTTCATTATTTAACTTGAGAAAATTATGACTGATCCGTTCAAAAATACAAGACAGAGCCCAAACTATCAGGGTCATCAGGAGCTATAGATAGGCAAAGCTGTATGTCATCTGCATAGCTGTGATATTTCACCTTCTGTTTTAATATAATCTGGCCAAATGAGAGGATGTTGATCGAAAACAATAGTGGGCTCAGAACAGATCCTTGTGCTGCACCGTTTACCATATCATGGATATATCGTGGATCTCTGAATTAGAACAAAGTTTTTCTACCTGTTAAATAAGATTGAAACCAATTTAAGACACTGCCCAAGACACTCACCGATTGTCTAAGGTGATTTATGAGAATACTGTGGTCAATGGTGTTGAATGCTGCACTTAGGTTTATTAGATCAAGAACAGATATGTGGCCTCTGTCCACACTACCCATAAGTCATTTACTACTTTAACCAGTGCAGTTTCGGTACTATGATTTGTTCTGAAACCTGACTGAAACTTATCAGGAATCTATTATTTGATTAAGTAATCATTTAACTGCTGAAAAAACTGTTTTTGTTCTGTCATATTCATTAAAAAAAGAAAGTGAGGAATAAGTCTACGGTTGTCAAAGAGAGAGGAGATGGGATTATTTTTTCAGGAGCAGGGTTTTAATGACTCCGGCCTTTAGGCAATCTGGGAAGACTCCAATATCAAGTGACGAGTTAACTGTGTCAAGTATGCCATTACTTTACCTATGTTTTGCCTTTCACAGAAGGCCTTCATCTAGTTGTTTAGGGCCAGGAATTGACTAAAGGTTTCATGTGATCTACACAGCTTGGGAAATAGACCTGACACAATGATACTCACAGCCAGAGTCCTCTCCGTCGTGGCCTGGATGAGGGATCCGTCTTCAGGAGTTCTGACTCTCGATCTGAAATGTCGCTGATGCCAAGGTGGATTACAATAGTTCTGTCCTTGTTCTTCTCAAAGACTGTTGGGATTATTCTTTCCATGTTTTTAACCCGTGCACCAAGAAAGCAAGACACAAAGGTATTACCATTAAAAAATCTGAAGGTTCATGTGGTGCACAATGGAGTCTCCCATTAAAACCACATCACCGTTGTCTGCAGGCATAATGAAAGAGATAAGAGAGTCAAAGTGGTTGTGAGTGGTGATGATAGTTTGAGAAAGTGGAGGTGACCTGGGCTTGGGCCCCTGCTTCAGCTGTCGATGTTCCCATATTTCATAGTTGTCATCTTGAGCAGGAGCCAGAGTAAAGCTGCCTCGGCCCAAAGTACAATACTGTGGTACAGTGCGGAGTAGAAGTAGACGATTTGATTCCAGACACTAATGATGTTTCTAATAAGCAACTTTTCTGTTCCCTGAGATGCCTTCATCTGGCAAGGAGCTGTTTGGATTGGCACCTCTAGGGATTCCAGGTTTTCTTCAACATGTTGTAGGTCACGGTCATCCATCTTGAAAAAAAGTGGCATCACAAAGTACAGGCAGACCAGCAAGAAACTTCTATCATTTTCAAGGTCATAAAGCTTCAGATCTGAATCCAGAGCCTGTTCAGGCATCATTGTGCAGCTGTTTAAAATGGAGTTTCACCACAAGGGGATTTTCACACGTTTACAATAATGGCAACAATGCTTTAATCAAGATGGGAATTTTGTAGAAAAGTAAGCAAGGGCAGCTAATGTAGATCTGAATTGACTTGTAGCAATTAACTATCATATCTTTTTCTGGATTATAAAATGAATTTACTCATTATGTTTACTACAATGAAGAAGATCAATTAGTGGTTGTCTAATGATTTCTTCCAGTGAGGATTCAGCTCAACCTCAAAAGATTTAGAGTTAATGAGGGAGTTTTATTGGCAGATGGCCTTTATCCAAAACAGCTTACGGAATCAATGCACATAAGATACATCTGAGTGGCTAAAAAGAGTTACCAAGCAGATGACAACACACTTTAATTAACAAACATGAGCTACTGTCGTGTGTAATAAGGTCCACTGAGAAAGACTGTTACATAAACACTGGTGTAAGGCCAGTAGTTTGTCAAAATGGATATGGTGGTGAACATTATACGCTACAGGTAGACTGAGGATTTAATCTCCAATGTTGTGCAAGTCATTTAGCCTGCCGTTGTCAAAATTATAAAAAACTAGTAATAATTAGCTCAATCCTTATAATATACCTTTGGTAAAGATAACAAGGTAGCATGCTCAAACACACTTATCCTTATTCAGGATCTTGAGGACAAGGCAGGATGTCAGTCAACTGCAATGCCCATTTACACACATACTGTACCTACACTGGGCCAACTTGGAATCACCACCTAAGTTAACCAAGCAATTCTTTGTGGGAAGAAAACAGGAGTACCTCAAAGAAAACAGGTGGAATGTACATAATTCATATGGATAAAAGCTAGGCATGGATTTGAACCCAGAATCAGTGAGGAAGCAGCACTATTTCACCCCATATACAGTAAGTATTTCAAATATTCAACAGAAATAATTATAATAATAATAATACAAATAAAACATTTTTTCCACCCTGCATTTGGCTGGCACCCTGCCCAGGGATTTGTTCCTGCCTTGCGCCCTGTGTTGGCTGGGATTGGCTCCAGCAGACCCCTGTGACCCTGTGTTAGGATATAGCGGGTTGGGAAATGAATGACTGACTGGGCACAAAACATGGGCACAAAGCAGAAACCAATCCTAGACATGGTGTCAATCCTTCATAAAACATTAATAATAATGGTGTCATGTAACAGTCAAGCTTTATTGCCTGTTATTGCCTTATTCAAATCATATTATGTGATATTATCTACTGTTAAATTCTGCTCTGTCCTTGTAATATTTTTATTTTACTATTATACTGTATTGAGGATTACTTGTGTTCTGTTCTGTGTATTGTATTGTATTGACCCCCTTTCTTTTTGACACCCACATGCACGTCCAACCTATCTGGAAAGCGGTCTCTTTTTGAACTGTCTTTCCCAAGGTTTCTTCCATTTTTTCCCTAAAAGGGTTTTTTTGGGGAGTTTTTCCTTGTCTTCTTAGAGAGTCAAGGCTGGGGGGCTGTCAAGAGGCAGGGCCTGTTAAAGCCCATTGCGGCACTTCTTGTCTGATTTTGGGCTATACAAAAATAAACTGTATTGTATTGTATTGTATTGTATCATCTGTATTTTCTTTCTTATTGTTGTTTTTGGATTATTATTTCCACATGTTTATGTAATTTGTGTTATTTTTGTTTGATTTAAATATTATTTAGTAATTATGACAAATGTGCATATTTGTCTCCTTGCTATGAACCTTATATTCTGTGGGTGAAACACTAAGAGTTCGGGCCACCATGATGTCTTTTCTGAGGGATTTCCTTTGCCTTTAATTGCTGGTGAAGGAAAATCATTCCCTTTCTTATGATTCAAAAAAGGTTTGCTATCTAGATCAGATTTATTTTTCTTTTTGTGCCTTTTGTTTTTGAATTATTATTTTTCATATTTTTTTGTAATAATATACTTTTTGCTAATATTGTTCTGCTTAATTGTATTGTGCTTGTATATTCTCTTTAGTTCCTTGTGTTTTGTGGGTGGATCCCCAAGAGGCGGGACCACACTGATGTCACTGCTGAAGCACCGCCTTCAGTCTGTTTATTCCAAAGCTGAGATCAGATCCTTCAGTAGTTCATTGACATTTGGGATACTTTATTTCTTGTAAGTATTGCTTTTTTTGGCTTCTTTAATTATCGATTCTGTTCTTGAATTTTGCTCTTGTTTTATGTATTTGGACTTGTTCACTTTTTTTTTTGTCTTGTTTTTCCTTTTTATCTTATTTCTATAAATACATTTTCCTTTATAAAGATACTTTGTGGACTTTTTTTGCCTCCTGAGAAGCATTTTGATATATTTTGGAACATGTAAAGTATATAAAGGGTACAGGTGAACCCCATTTAATGATTTGCCAGCGGGGCCAAAAGTAAAAGGAAGACAACAATAAATAAAAGAAAAAGAAAGAAAGAAAGAAAGAAAGAAAGAAAGAAAGAAAGAAAGAAAGAAAGAAAGAAAGAAAGAAAGATCTTGCTGAATTCTGCTGGGTTGCTGTCAATCACACAAATGTGGCTTCCAGAATGATTTTTTTCTAACTCTGAAGCAATTTATTTTATTATCTGCTTTGTTTAGGTAGATGTGAACATGTCAATTACACTCAGGTGAGGACCACAACAACCAGACTGAGACTGTTTGGAAATATGGGGGTCTCAGTGTGGTACCAAGTAAACCCTGGAGTGGTTCACACGAGTATGAATATGATCATACACAAGACTGATTATTATTACCAATATTTAGAAAAGTTAAAAGACAGTAGACATGTGATTTGAGATCAACTAAATTAAGATTATGATCATATTGTGGAGAGTAAATACGTGTTATTATACAGTAAACAGAAACTCACCTTATATGTCTACTGTCATAAAACTGAGGCTCATTAGCCTCGCCTTTTTTGAAATGTGTCCTTTTCTTACCATAGTATATAATTTTCAAGTATTCTTCCAGTTGTTTCATAATAGGCATTTTGGTCATAGAGCTGTGTATGGTAAATAAACCAAATAATTATGGAAAATATTGCAGTTTACAAACACAACAGTTGCTGACCCTCCATGATATTTTTTATAGGAAAAAAATATTTCCAGCCCAATAAAAGAATTCCATGCCACACCCAAGGAGTGTTCATTCGCGTGAAAGTTTGCAGTGTGAAATGCAGCCGAACTAACTGAAAATTGATACAAGCTAACAAATCATCTCTTAATTCGGACTAAAACAAATGGACTATGACTGTGAAAAGACATTAAAGTATTACACTGTGTGATGGCATGCACCCTGTCCGGAGTTGTTTCCTGCTTTGCACCCTATGCTAGCTGGGTGAGGTTCTAGTACCCCTGCTCAGGATTCAGTAGACTTAGGAAATGGTATGGTATGTCATATTCAAATCCGTAATCTTGGACAAAGGGGCTACTGGTGCTGCACAGAAATCCATAAGTGAATCTTTGTGGTGGGAGTTATGGTGCCTCTTAGAATGCGGTTCTTAGTAATGAGGAATGGTAACTCTTAGAACCCATTATCTACTGCAGACACTCGAAAATGGTGGTGTGATGCACATAAAAATGAAACAAAAAAATTCAGATCTTTCTCTGTCAAGGAACTAAAAGCAAAACACAAACACACAAGTATAAAGTTTGAAAATTCAGTTTTCAAAATATCAGTGTCTTATGGACAGAAAAAAAAATGTACCCAAAGGAACAAAGAAAAAACAGAATTTACAGTTTTATAATTCTTAACAAAGGTACAGAGCTGCAACTAGTCCTGGATGGTATTCCTAGGTGTTGCTAATGTCTTGTGCTTTATGTACCATGACAGAATGGAAAAAAGGAAAGGCAGAGACAGAGGGGCTAAGTTTGTGGTTTCTGTAGACCCTTCCCCATGGGCACTGTCTCCATCAGGCAGCTCAGTATTGGCTGTCAGAAAACAGAACTATATGATGCGTTACACACGTGCGCCTTGGGGACAGCAGACCGGATGATTGACAACCTCACCACCTCTGATGTCACTTCCGATATCTGTACACCTGAGCCTGCCTCATCCTGTCTGGCCTGTACTATTTTAAACCAGAAGTGTCACCATCTTGGATAGTCTACAACGTAATTTGAGACTCGAGTCCTTAGAGACGTTCTTTTGCTGAAAAACTTTATTATTTTTTTGCCTTTATAATATATGGGGTCACAGTGTTGCCACAAATCTTTATCTTTGTTTTTGTCCTCTTTTACACATGATCATCTGAAAGTGTGACGATATGCAGGAAGTCTTCATACATTCATGTAATTGGACATCCCCAACAATTTTCAAGTCATGTAAATTTACAGATAGGCAACTGAAGTTGTCAAGTTTGGCATCCCCTGAGAATGTTTTACATACCATGACAGAGTGACAAAAAGAAATTCAGAGATAGGGGCTCAATTCGCTGTTCCCATAAACTCTTTACACGGGCACCATCAGGCAGCACAGTATAGGCCGTGAGAACATGGGGCGATCTCATGATCCTCTGAAAATATGAGAATATCCTGGAAAGTCGTCACACATTTGTGTAATTTGACATCTCCAGTAATTTTAAGTCATTCAAATTGATAGATAAGCAACTGCAGTTGTCAAGTATGGCATCCACTGAGACTCTTTTACATACCATGACAGAATAGAAAAAAGAAAGGCAGAGATCAGGGCTCAATTCGCTGTTCCTATAAACTCTTCTCATGAGCACCATCAGGCAGCAGAGTATAGGCCGTCTGAAAATTGGGAGATCTCATAATCCTCTGAAAGTGTGAGAGTGTGCTGGAAAGTCATCACACAATCATGTAATTTGACATCTCCAGTAATTTTAAGTCATGTCAATTGCCTTGCACCCTATGCTTTCTGAGGAAGGCCTCAGCCCCAGTAGTCCTGCTCAGGATTCAAGGAGCTTAGGAAATGGTATGTTAGGCTAATATGACACTGATATTTATTTACAGTTCAAATCTGTGATCTTGGACAAAGGGGCTACTGCTGCTGCATAGGAATATTTAAGTGAATTGTTGTGGCAGGAATCATGGTGCATCTTGGGAGATGGTTGTTAGTAACCAGGAATGGTCTCTTACCAACACATTGTCTACCTGCAGGCCCTCAAAAATGGCAGCGGCATGATGCACTTAAAAATGAAACAGAACAAAAATTAGGATAACACACACATGAATATAAACTTTGAAAATTCATATTTCAAAATATCAACAACTTACAAACAGAACAAAAATGTATCCAAATCAAAAAAAACAAAAACAAAATTACCAGCTAGGCTGCAATAGTTTAATAAATTTTAAGAGAGGTCCAGAGATTGAACAAGTCCTGGATGGGATTCCTAGGCACTGCATGGCACTCTTACATCAAATTCATGCACGTAGTTGTTGATGAGAGAACACCCAGGTGAGTAAAACACCCAGCCCTGGCTATCAGCTGCGTCACTGTGCTGCCCAAATGTGAGGAGGCCTGTGTATTACAAGTGTGTTGTTCCTGTTTATGGCTTTTCACACATTCTCAGTCACAGCAGTGTCACTGCTCTCCCTGATTCTAAACCAGCACACTTCAATTAAATCAGCCTTGTGTCTCGCCTGTTCAGGACTAAAAAGATTAAATTCTCTAAGCCCTTGCTGATATTTCATAACCCATAACCGTGGAATCATCATCATTGCTTCTCTTTGTACCTTTCTGCAGTCTAACTATAGCATGACTGCAAAATCTGGCTAGGGGTTTTCACTTTGATTATGAAAGAATTATTGGATTAAAAGTTGAGAGTAGCATCACTGGCAGTAGCAATGAATATAATGGCATCAAAAGGAGAAAATATTTCATATTTTATTCCATCCCATTCTGTACCTGCAAAGAATGAAGACAAAATATTCCATCAATTTTTTTACCATTTTTTAACATTCATAGGATGATAGATAGTCATGTAAGAGACTATATAAAGCACTGATAAATAAGTAGATTGACAGAAACTTTATTAATTGGTTCCATATATTTGCAGTTCTCTGTGTGAAGAGGAATTTTCCATCATTTCTTACAAAATTTCTCCTGAACCGGCCTATTTCTGTGCTCCCATGTCATGTTACATGACTTTTCCAGCGATTTTCAGTTGTCGGGTTTATTTAAATAATCATAGCGAGCTGGGGTCAGTCACAGGGCACTTCCATGATCATCAGTCATGTACAGTAGCTTGACATCCCCCAGTGACTAAGTTTAATTATCTACTCCTCATCCTGATAAAAACAAACAGGTTTGATTTTTGTCTTAAGTCATCGGAGTGGGCTCTGTGTGTGTGACAGCTGACAACCAATGAGCATCAATCAGTGGTACAATGGATTTAATGCAGCAATGAGTAATAAGGAACACTGGTGCTTTGGACTCATAAACAGAAGAGAGGCTCGTCTGTTTGATATCTTTATGTACCACGACAGAATGGAAAAAAGAAATGGCAGAGAGATGGGTTAAATTTGCGGTTTCTGTAGACCCTTTGCACAGGCACTGTCTCCATTAGAAAACAGAACAATATGATACGTTACACACCTGTGCCTTGGGGACAGCTTAAATGCTCTAGTGGTGGTAATCCTGCACCAAACCACACGGTGGCGCTATATTCTAATGCCCTCTCAGACCAGATGATTGACTACCTCACCACCTCTGATGTCACTTCCAATGTCCATCCTCCTGGGCCCTCCTCTTCCTGTCTGGCTTGCACTAAATTTAACCAGAAGTGTCACCATCTTGGATAGTCTAACTTGAGACACGCGGCCTTAGAGACGTTCTTTTACTGAAAAGCTTTATTATTTTTTGCCTTTATAATATACAGGGTCACAGTGTCAGCGCAGATCTTTATCTTTGCTTATGTCTTCTTTTACACATGGTCATCTGAAAGTGTGAGAATATGTAGGAAAGTCGTCACACATTTGTGTAATTGGACATCCCCAACAATTTTCAAGTCATGTCAATTGATATACGTGACCAGATAAGCAACTGCAGTTTGGCATCCCCTGAAGACTGGAAGTCATGTGATGTGACATCAGCTTTTAAGAACTCATTTTAATTTATGGTGGCATCCGCCATACTGATTCGCTTCATAATTATGAATACTTCTACTGTGTCACCTTCAACTTATTAGTTCCTTCAATTTTTTCCCATAGCTCATATCCCAAAGTCCTGCAATCAGTGTAGAGGCAGGTCTCAGGATTAGTTAGAAGAGCATTGTATCACTGGAGTTTAACTCTCTTGACTTGAACCCAACCGTTCATGCTATGTAGTCCGACATCCTATTAGCCTTCTTAGTCTTCATTTTTTCATTCATTAATGTCAAAATTACAAGGCAAGCAGCTGTTATTACTTTTGCCAACAGAGGGCGGAGTGGTGGCTCTGAGGCTAAGGATCTGTGGCGGTATCCAGAAGGTTGCCGGTTTGAATCCTCGTTACTGCCAAAAGGGATCTTACTCTGCTGGGCCCTTACACAAGGTGTGCTGTACAATAGCTGACCCTGCACTCTGACCCCCAAGGGTATGTTAAAAATGGCAAATTCCTAATAAAATAAGGAATCAGATGAGGTGGCTTGGGCATCTGATCAGGATGCCTCCTGGACGCCTCCCTGGTGAGGTGTTCCGGGCACGTCTAACCGGGAGGAGGCCCCGGGGAAGACCCAGGACACGCTGGAGGAACTATGTCTCCCGGCTGGCCTGGGAGCGCCTTGGGATTCTCCCGGAAGAACTAGAAGAAGTGGCCGGGGGGAGGGAAGTCTGGGCATCTCTGCTCAAGCTGCTGCCCCCGTGACCCGACCTCGGATAAGCGGAAGAGGATGGATGGATGGATGGATAAATTGTATATGGAGAAATAAAGAACACCAAACAAAAAGGGTGGCAGGCATTAGGATCTACAGAGGCCATCAGAGGCCATTCTCAAGGAACAACCTTAGGGAATGATGGAGGAGGAATGGCAATAGAAATCCATCTTACTAACCGAAGGTTGTAAACTGGATATGGACACAGGGCGCTGGGCACTGGGCACATCGAGGCGCACGCACACTGCCGCCCGCCACAGAGCAAAAAAAGAAACGAGAGGATTCAAAGGTTGTATTACAGTACGGACGGAATCCCCACAGGTCCATGCTGTGACAACGCGCTTGCGAAAGGAGTCACGGCTCAAACCAACTGTGACAACGCGCTTGCGAAAGGAGTCACGGCTCAAACCAAAGAAAACACAGAAACGAGACTACAACCTATGAACTACACCTGGGGTAAAACGTTCACGCCAGGTTGTACGGCCGCCCGGACGCGACCACCACATATATCTTCCATGATATGTCTTCACGCAGCGGCTTCCCAGAGTCAGTAGGTGGCCCCCAAACAACACAACCTGTTCAAGCAGTCGGTGTCAGCGAAGGCAACAGACTCACGTCTCCACAAAACGAAACCGCTTTAGTACAGATATGCTTATTGGATTAAATGACATTTCCCCAGATGCACCCGCCCTCCATGATATGTCATCCATCCAGATATCGGACGGAACAGAAACTGATTGCCATTCTAGGATTTCCGATTCGCTAGCGAATCGCGGGCTTACTTGTAAATACATGAAGCTGAGTAGATTTTGTTGTATTCCTTTGACACAGCAGGCAGGGCCCCTCTAAGGGTTTAGGGTTCTTGGGGTACATTTATCTCAGGCCTTTACAGAGCAAGTAGGATTTTTTGAATTTTGAGTATATGTTATGTTTCATCTCTGTCCATTCAGGTAAAGTAAAATTGTTTTATTTTGCCAAGATATACAGTGCTGTGACTTTCAAATCTGGAAGCTCCATGCACACACAGAAGAGAGTGGCACCATCTTTAGAAAATGAGAGCTCACACAGACAGACACCATGTGAAACCAGGCAAGTAAAATTCGTTCTGTGTACTGAAATGAGGAAAAGTATTAGGGATTAGCGAGCAAAAATGAAAAGATGGCTTCTCCCCTGTCAGCTCATACACCTAGCAGGGGCGCATGTCTTGTTGCCTTTGATTTTTTTTTACTTAAAGAAAGACTTTAGAGAAGTGAATATGCCGTCTGTACCAGCAAATTAAAAGTTAGAGCCTCCGAGGAACCAAAATCAATTGTACCGTACATGACGAAGATACATTTTTGTTGCGTGCTGCATATATATTTCTTTCCAGCATAATTCTTCTAATATTAAAGACTGTTATGAATCAGACAATTCTGATTCACTGTGTGGAAAAAGAAAAGATGAAACTTAGTAAAGGGTGCTCAGCTGTGCTAGACTGAGTACATCATCGCACTGCAGTGGTGAGTCATGTAGTCGTATGAATGTCAGATGGATTGAACTGCACCAAAATGCACGCCATGGGCAGCTGCACACTTTCACCACAGCAACTCCTGGCATTTTAAAAGGGTTTCGAAATGAAACGGCTGTCTTTTGGAAGTTGGTGACTATTAATGATTTGTCTGCTTTTGATAAGCACCTTGAGCATGTGAGAGGTGCTATATACTGTAAATAAAATATATTATTACTTTTATTATTATTATTATACTCTCATGTGTTTAGCCTTCATGGCCTTTTTTTTAAAGAAAATTCAGTCACACTTTGAAGTTGTTAGGAAGAACCATCATATCAGATTCTTTGGCAAGAAGCACAGACTATTATATACTGTATATACGTACTTTATATACGCTGTGGCGGACGGCCGGGGCCCTTACCCTACCGGGACACCTCTTCTTTATATGGCCCAGATGAACAAACAGGGACAGAACAGTACCTCCCCTTGGACGCTAGATGGCAGCCCCCCTGGGTGGCAATGGTGCCTCGGATTGATGGGAGATGGAGTTCTCTACAACCCTGTTGGGATCTGGGGGTGTCCCACCAGGGGGCACTGCAGTTGTTCTTGAGCCCGGAAGTGCGAGCGGGTGGGCTACACCTGGTGCACTTCCGGGTGGGCTATAAAAGAAGCCAGCAAGCCACCACTCCAGGAGCCAAAGACGGGAGGAGGAAGACGAAGCTTGCCGGAAGGAGAGTGGAGGACAAGAGAGTAAGAAGAAAAAGACTTGTTGGTGTTGTGGTTTGGTGCTTATGAGACTGTGTTATGCCTGTGGGAATGGGGAAAGGTGTTGCCCCCAGGCGAAGAAAAGAACAATTAAACAGTTATTTGTTTTATCAGTGTGCCTCCTGAGTCTTTCTGTGCTGGGTTGAGAGCTGGTGTAGTGGCTTTTGTCACAACACACTCACTGAGTGAAGCACCGACTATTTATGTTAGGTAGAACGCCTAGAGGATGCTGGGGTGGTCTTGTGGCCTCAGAACCCCTGCAGATTTTTTTTTTTTCTCCAGCCTTCTGGAGTTTTTTTTTTGTTTTTTCTGTCCTCCCTGGCCATAGGACCTTACTTTTATTCAATGTTAATTATCCATCCATCCATCCATTTTCCAACCCGCTGAATCCAAACACAGGGTCACGGGGTCTGCTGGAGCCAATCCCAACCAACACAGGGCACAAGGCAGGAACCAATCCTGGGCAGGGTGCCAACCCACCACAGGACACACACAAACACACCCACACACCAAGCACACACTAGGGCCAATTTAGAATCGCCAATCCACCTAACCTGCATGTCTTTGGACTGTGGGAGGAAACCGGAACGCCCGGAGGAAACCCATGCAGACACGGGGAGAACATGCAAACTCCACGCAGGGAGGACCCGGGAAGCGAACCCAGGTCCCCAGGTCTCCCAACTGCAAGGCAGCAGCGCTACCCACTGCGCCACCGTGCCGCCCCAATGTTAATTAGTGTTCCCTAATTTTAATTTTTATTTATTTTGTCTTTTTTTTCTCTTTCTTCATCCTGTAAAGCACTTTGAGCTACAGCATTTGTATGAAAATGTGCTATAGAAATAAATGTTGTTGTTATTATCCATGCAGTTATCTAATCAGCCAATCATGTGGCTGCAGCACAATGTATAAATTCATGTAGATTCAGGTCAGCAGTATCACTTAATGTTCACATCAAACACCAGAACAGGGAAAAATGTGATCTCTCTGTGGCCCGATTGTTGGTGCCAGACAGGTTTAAGTGTTTTTGTAACTGCTGATCTGGGATTTTCACGCACAACATTCTCCAGAGTTCACTCAAAATGGTGCATAAAATAAAAACATCCAGGGTGAGGCAGTTCTGGGGATGGAAAGTCCTCGTTGATGAGAGAGATTTCAAAGGAGAATGGCCAGACTGGTTCAAGCTGACAGGATGCCTAGTGTAACTCAGATAATCACTCAGTACAACTGTGGTGAGCAGAAAAGCATCTCAGAATGCACAACACGTCGAGCACTGAGGCAGATGGCCAACAATAGAAGAAGACCACATTGGGATCGACTCCTGTTGGCCAGGAACAGAAAGCTGTGGCTGCAGTGGGCACAGGCCCACCAAAACTGGACAGTTGAAGACTGAAAAAAAATGCAGCCTGGTTTTGTGAATCTCGATTTCTGCTAAGGCACACAGATGGTAAGATCAGAATTTGGTACCAATAGCATAAATTCATGCACACAGCCCGCCATGTGTGAACAGTCCAGGCTGCTGGTGGTGGGCTGTAATGGTGTGGAAAATGTTTTCTTGGCACACTGTGGGCAAGTTAATACCAATTACTCGTCACTTGAATGTAACGGCTTCTTTGAGTATTGTTGCTGATCATGTCCATCCCTTCTAATGGCTACTTCCAGCATAATAATGCACCATGACACAATGCAGAAGTCATCTTTCAAAACTCGACTTGATGTTTTTTTTGGAAGAAATAAGTGGATAGGACTGCCAAGCTTTGTTGGGCAGAATGGCTTGTTCTTGTCTAGAGTGTTCTAATGTTCTCACTAAAACATCACTATGAGTTTAGTGTTGTTCAGTTGTCTTCCCAGTCACCAGACCTGAATCCAAGAGAACACCTTTGGGATGTGGTAGAACGGGAGAGTGGCAGCATGAATGTGCAGCTGACAAATCTGTGAGATGTAGTTATGTTAGCATGGACCAGAATCTCAAAAGAATGCTTCTAACAACTTGTGGAATCCATGCCATGAAGAATGGAGGGAGCAGAAGGAGGCCCAACCCAGTATTAGTGTAGTGCGTGCCAAATAACTTTTCTCAGTAAGAGTAACTAAAACAACAAGGATTAAGTGTTTTGTGTGTCTGTTTGGTCAAACCCATTTCAATTTAATGTTACCTTGATAACAAATGTATACATTTCTATAGAAGATACAAACATTTCTCAGTGACTAAGTGATTCCAGACTTTTAAACACAGAAGTTTATATGTGATTTGTAAAATAAAACTAGGGAGCTTTTTCATGGCAGGGATTCCACAAGATGGGAGAATCATTTCTTTGAGATTCCGGGCCATTCTGACATGATTGTATCATGCAATTTCTGCAGATAATAACAATAATAATAATTCTTTACATTTATACAGTGCTTTACTCACTACTCAAAGCACTCTCCACACAGGGAGGACCTGGGAAGCAAACCCACAGTCTCCTTACTGCAAGGCAGCAGCGCCACCACTGCACCACCTGCATGGTTTGTCATCTGCACACTCACGCTGTGAATCTCCCTGACTATCACATCCCAAAGGTGGTCTACTGGATTCAGATCCGATGACTGGGAAGGCCACTGAAGAACACTGAATTCATTCTCATGCTCATGAAAACGGTTTGAGAAGGTTTTCACTTTGTAACACAGTGCATTATTATGCTGGAAAAAGGCATTAAAAGATTGGCAAATTGTGGCTCTGATGAGATGCATCTACTCATACATACTGTATATATATATATATATATATATATATATATATATATATATATATATATATATATATATATATATATATATATAAATATATATATATATATATATATATCACCCATCACGAAATCTCCTGAACCATGAGGACTTGGGACTTGAAATTTGGAATGAAGGTTACCCTTGGCCTATAGGTGCACGCTAAACAAACGGTATTAAAAATTTTGTTGTTCTAGTGTGTTCTGTCTGTCTGTCTGTCTGCTTTTCACGAGAGAACTGCTTACCGGATTTAGATCAGGCTTTTTTCTATAATCTGCTTGAACATTCTGTTTGATTTTGTGACTTCTCTCATCGTTCTAAGTATTATAGTTAGGTGGCGGCACCCATTTATTCGTGTTAATACAAGGAGGGCAAGACAGGACCTCAGGAGTAGGGAGCCAGGCAGGGCCCTCCTCTCTCACATGCCAGCCTCTGTTCAAGTTGGTCTCCATCTTACCATGTGACCATGTGTTGCACTGCACCTTGCCTCCGCTTAGCTAGCGATACCTGTTTGTTCAGCAGACATTATCATCTAAAGATTGTTAAGGAGTAACGTTTGACGTTTTTGAGAGAGAGATCAGAGCTACGTGTGTTTTAGAGGGTAGCTGCTGATTGGCAGAAATATCACGGCCATGTGCTTTTCTCCTCACGTGGGGAACGCTCTCCTGTCAGAGCTGAACACGATCAGATACAGTGCCAACGTCTATTGGTTTTTAAGGTTTATCCTGTTTCATTAGTCTGTGGGTGCAGCCATGGGATACAACTAGTATATATATATATATATATATATATATATATATATATACTGTATATATATATATATATATATATATATATATATACTACCTGTACCCCCCCAGGCTCCGCCCGCGTAGTAGTGAAACAGGACAAAATCAATAAAAGAATTTTTTTTTAAATCTAATAAGTTGTATTGAGAAGAATTTATATTGATAGCTTTCATATCCGAGGGTCTTTTGATATACTGTACAATATTTTTGGTTTTGCTATCAGGGGCGAGAATGTAGCTGTGATCTCCTTGCCAAAGATGTAAAAAGTTCGCAAGGTATCTCTGGTCAAGCAGACGGCAGGTACACTCCAATGTCAAATGTTGCCACTGTATCTGATCATGTTCAGCTCTGACAGGACAGTGTCCCGTGCGTGGGGAGAAGAGCATGTGGCCGTGATATCTCTGCCAATCAGCAGCTACCGTCTAAAACACATGTAGCTCTGATCTCTCTCTCAAAAATGTCAAATGTTACTCCTTAACAATCTCTAGATGATAATGTCTGCTGAACAAAAAGGTTTCATTAGCTAAGCGAAGGCAAGGTACTCTCCAACACGTGGTGAGAGGTAGAGTGACTCAAATGGAGGCTGGTGTGTGAGTGAGGAGGGCCCGCCCAGCTCCCCACTCCTGAGGTCCCGCCTCCCCCCTTTTTTTTTTTTTGGTGGAATGAAGTGTTATTCCATGTGACAGACTGCCAAGAAATTAAAGATTTCATACAAAGGTAAACTGGATCTAACTACAATAGAAGAATAAGGGGAAGGCTCAGGTGGACAACTGCATAAGAGGATAAGAACATCAGAGCATGTAGTTTGAGAAATAAATGCCTTACATGCCCTGAGCTGGCTAATTACCTAAATAGATGCTAAATACCAGTGACATCTGCAACAGAGAAAAGACAACTCCATGATGTTGACCATAATACAATTTTCCAGTCATCTTCTCTCCAAAGTCTGGTGCTGTCTGGTACTGTACTTGTACATATACAGTACAAAATATGTGATAGATGGCTGGGTACTTTGCCCAGCCAGGACGCCATTTTGAGGAGAGGAGTGGGGAAGTGGACATATCACCAGCAGTACCTCCCCCAGGACACGAGAGGGCAGCCCCCCTGGTTTACATCGGGGCCATACGACTGGAGTTTAGAAGCTCCATCCTGTGTGGGCCCTTGGCCACCACCAGGGGGCACCTGGACAGTTCCGGAGCCATGGTCTACAACACTTCTCCCACACCTGGAAGTGCTACTAGTAGAGGAACCGGATTCCCTTGCAGCACTTCCGCCACACCTGGAAGTGCTGCCGGAACTTGATCAAGGCGCACCTGGAGCACTTCTGGGTGAAGTATAAAAGAGACCGTGTCACTCCAGC
Source organism: Erpetoichthys calabaricus (assembly GCF_900747795.2). Taxonomy (NCBI): domain Eukaryota; kingdom Metazoa; phylum Chordata; class Cladistia; order Polypteriformes; family Polypteridae; genus Erpetoichthys; species Erpetoichthys calabaricus. Next base: position 224,573,692 of record NC_041398.2, on the reverse strand, counting down.
AAGGGAGCCGGAGTCGGGTGGAAGTAGACGGAGCTTGCGAGTGAGGAGTGGAGGTGGCAGAAGAAAGGACTGAGTGTGGACATATTAGAGCACTGTGTTGTGAGCAGAACATTTCTAGAAATAAACGTCTGTGTTCTGGACATTGTTGGTCTGTGTGTCTGTCTGTAGCTGGGCTGATCTTCTACAAATAGCACAATATTGTTTTGTTATTATTGTTAAAGTGGACAAAGCACAAAGAGTAAAGCTCAGTTCAGTCAACAATACAATTCAGTAATTCAGAATTTTTGTTTCTGTTTAAGTGAAGGATACATGGTCAGACCCACCTATTCTGATTTATGACCACTAGAGCCATAGCCTGTTATAGGAGCACTGGGTGCAATGCAGGAAACAACTCTACAGAGAGCACCAGAGCCATTGCAGGTCATACACACATATACATATACATTGTAGTGTATGTAGTATATAAACAGTGTATAAATTAATATGCATCTCATCATATATAATTGAAAGTAAGCTGTGCTACCTTAAAATTAATTTAAATAACTGACTGGCAGTATGTCATTGCTACTTCTTGCCTGAATTCCTGTTTATTCAATGAGTGCAAAAAGACAAAGCCTGGAATTTCTTTCTCCATTGTGCACAAAATGAACACAGAATGATACACAAGTTATTTCTGCCATCTAGTGGCCACATTAAGAAATAGAATGAGAACTCCGATGATATCCCCATCCTTATCTTTAATAAATAAAATTCATCCATCCATCCATTCATTATCCAACCCACTATATCCCAACTACAGGGTCACGGGGGTCTGCTGGAGCCAACATAGGGTGCAAGGCAGGAAACAAATCCCGGGCAGGGCGCCATCCCACTGCAGGTAAATTAAATTCAGGTCAGTTTATATATATTCAGTGTAGTGCAGTTCATTGAGGACACATTTGCACTGTTTTAATGGATTTGCAGATATAATGTGATAAGTGAGAAAAAGATAAGAGTGGTCAGAAACTGAGAGAAGGCGACTGGACAAGGGACTGTTTCTAAACTTTTCCAGGCCTTAAGCATTACAGCTGTTTTTGGACCCCAACCTCTCTTCATTATCATTCCCTGTTTAAGTTGGGGGTCTCCCACTGTCCGTTTTGAGTCCCAAGAGAGTCCATAGCTTTTTTATGCCAGGAAACAGCATTTTGTTGGGGTTTGTGAGGAAGTACCATTAACCACTGTGCCAACTTTAAATTAATTAAAAAAATACTTCCCCAGTGGTAATTTGCCTTCCTGCATAAAATAATTTTTTAAACATACATAATTTTATTTCAGTTTTTGGATACTATAATATCAAAAAATTTCACTATGACCACTCTGCAACTTACAGAAGAGGAAGTCTTATTTACTGTGAGGTTTTACTGTTCTGTCCACTCTAAAGTTGTTCTCATGTTCTAAGGGGGGTCATTTTATGTCGATGCAGACACCTCCAGAATGCCAGAGCCTGGTTATGCCATCAGCACCAGGATTCACTAATCCAGGTATTAGAACATTAGAACAATGTAGATGAGAACAGGCCATTCAGCCCAGGGACGTGCAGTCACTCACCTGTCATCATGAAACGTAAAAAAAATAATAATGATAACATAAAATAAATTTGTCCAGTGGTCTGTGCTATAAATTTGTTTTTGTATGGTTCCAATAATTTTGATCATTTTTATAGTCAAAATCGCTGAATTTGCACATATCCTGTTCAAATACAAGGGAGAAACACATTGGGTGGCAGAGATGAGCCTCACCTCATCTCGGACTGTGCCATCCCTCACACACGGGGTTGATGCCTGCAATTGGCGTGTGCCTGTTGCTGTCTCTCTGTATGTCACCAATATAATATTTGCAGACTCATTTATTATACACCCTGACTTTTCACAGTCTGGCTAATATCTTTAATGAATGTGTGTGACATATCTAGTCTTGCCGATCAGATATAAAACCGCAGTGAAAAGGCACAAGGTGAGTGAGGCAGACAATATTGTGCTGCACCGAAGAGGGCTTGTTGCTGCTGTTCTTCTTGGCGATAATCTCCATTGAGGCGGAGAGACTTTTAAAACTAAAGGAAAATAAGGAGGACTTTTACAAGAAAGTGATGGAAATTTTCGTGGAGAAAGATAGGCGCATGGACTTAATTTACAAATAAAGGTAAGACCATAATCAGTTTTCAATTTTATTAAAAAAATGGGATCAGACTAAAAAAAAAACAATCCAATATTTAAGAACTACATTTTGACCTTAAATAAAATATTTTTTTGTTTCTCTTGTTATCCTTTTGTTGAACAGTCTATATTAAAATTGAGTAAAGCATCAGAATTAAAAGCTTTTAAAAACAACTAAATATTTCAATTAAGGTCTGTTTTTTGTGCACCTCTCTATACTTGAATTTGTATTGTATGAGTATGAATTGTGGAGTTGCAACAGCAAATTTAGAACACATGGAGGGTGCAGAGCAAATGTGCTCTGTCTGCTTTCTCTCCGCTATAAACTTAACGTTCTTCCTGATCCAAATATGCGCCTTACCTATTTGTGTGTACAGAATGATGATGAGATATGAAACACAACCAGTAGTCAAAGTGCATGCAGCCAAATAAATAGTGAATAAGCTACTCTTTTGGGTTTATATATTTGTAAATCTGACTCTGAAGGAGTCAGTGCCTCACCAGCCATGAACTTTATTACACGTCACTGATTCAGCCCAACAAAGCTCACCAGTCCTATCCACTTAATTCTTCTAAAATGACATCAAGTTGAGTTTTGAAAGTCCTTATATATATAGGGGACACTAGAGGGCACTACAGGGCATTTAAATCCAATACCTTATACAATTTTCAGTTCCCCTTCACCAGACTTTCTTCCAGAATAAATCCCCCATCTCTCCTACAAACAAACTTTGCCCACCTTCTACCTGACTCAGCTCACCTGGAAGAGGCCATGTGTCTCCTTTTACCTCAGGACCCGGGAGAGCTTCTGGTGTCAAATGACTACAGCCTGGCAGCACTTCTGGGACAGGCAGGACCTCCTTCGAGGTGTGCGTCTTTTGTATAACTCCATCTGGCGGCCCCCACACATTCCGACATTGTTGTTCTCGGAGACTACATGTCCCAAGATGTCTTGCAGGAGTATGAATGGGAGATCTGTCAGAGGGAGGCTGCCAGCTAGCATATTGTGGGAATAAACAGCCCCCAGAGCCAGTCCTTCCCTGTCCTTCCATTTTATCCCAGCGAGGGAAGGTACTGAAAACACATCTGGCCGGGACGCTTGCCCATCCGCCTGGAGGTTTTAAATCTGGGGAAGGAGCCTTCTTTTTTCTTGGTCGGGATGGTCAATCCATCCACCTGGGGCTTCCGGTCTGGGTAAGGAACCTTCCCTTCTCCTGGTCGGATGACTGTACATCCCATATGACATTTATTTTTATTTATATATATAATATATATAATATATATATATATATATATATAATATATATATATATATATATATATATATATATTCACGGCATTCATAGTCTGGGTCACAATCTGATTGTATGGGTGGCTACCTACCAGGTAACGCTTGTGGTTGGCAAGTCTGCTAACATCCGCCACGGGATCTACATGCTGTCAAATAAACGAACCACACGCCGTGGCGCAACATTAGGGGCTTTGCCTCTGGTGCTGACGTCCGAGGTTCGATTCCCGAGAGGGAGTGCAGTAGAGTGTGTACGCCTGATGAGCCCAGAATTAGGGCAAAACACGTGTCGCGTACTCTTTGCATTATTTGACAGTAAACTATTTCAACCATTCTATGATCTGCTTCTCACAACTGAGGGCACCATGGCGTATGTTAGCAGACTTGCTGGCCAACCACAAACGTTACCTGGTAGGTAACCACCCATACAATCAGATTGTGACACAGACTACGAATGCCGTGAATGTAATTACCCTGATCTACATGCTGTCAAATAAACGAACCACACGCTGTGGTGCAACGTTAGGGGCTTTGCCTCTAGCGCTGACGTCTGAGGTTCGATTCCCGAGAGGGAGTGCAGTGGAGTGTGTACGCCTGATGAGCCCAGAATTAGGGCAAAACACGTGTCGCATACTCTTTGCATTATTTGACAGTAAACTATTTCAACCATATATACAGTATATATATCTATAATAATAAAAGGCAAAGCCCTCACTGACTGACTGACTCACTCACTCACTGACTGACTCATCACTAATTCTCCAACTTCCCGTGTAGGTGGAAGGCTGAAATTTGGCAGGCTCATTCCTTACAGCTTACTTACAAAAGTTAGGCAGGTTTCATTTCGAAATTCAAAGCGTAATGGTCATAACTGGAACATATTTTTTGTCCATACACTGTAATGGAGGAGGCGGAGTCACGTATCGCGTCATCACGCCTCCTACGTAATCACGTGAACTAAAAACAAGGAAGAGATTTACAGCACGAGTCACACGCGGGAACGAAGGTAAATGACGTTAATTTTTTGACTGTCTTTTAATACTGTGTAAGCATACATATTAACACATGTGCAATTAAACGTGTGCATTTACGGGGTGATTTCTCAGGCTTAAAAGCTCACCTTTTATCAAACGCGGGAACAAAGGTAACTGACGTTGTTCACTGTCTTTTAATACTGTGTAACCATACATATTAACACATGTCCAATTAAACGTGTGCATTTACGCGGTGATTTCTCAGGCTTAAAAGCTCGCCTTTTACTAAAAAGGTAAATGCAAAACTATTTTCAATCAGTTTATTGAAACGCTCCCGTTAAGGATTGCAATAACATATTCGCGAGATAAAAGAACGAAGTAGGGGGAAATGGAGGAACAGCCGCAAACAGCGAAGAGCAAAAAATTTATTAAACAATTGAGAACGGAGCGAGTTAAGCATACAAGCATGTTCATAAGGGAAACAAAGCACGGTGTAAAACGTAAGTTTAAATTAACTTTATAGAAACGCTCCCGCTGCGGATTGCAATAACATATTCGCGAGATAAAAGTTTAATGAGAAGACACGAGGTATAAACGAACCACACGCCGTGGCGCAACGTTAGGGGCAACAGTTTCAACCATTCTATGATCTGCTTCTCGCAACTGAAAGACGGCACATGGCGGATGTTAGCCGACTTGCTGACCGCAACGTTAGGGGCTTCAAGTATGGCGCTGACGCCACATCTCAGTGCCAACACTTTGCAGACTGTACTTAAAAGACAACGCCCTCCTCACTGGACAGTTAAAAACACCAATCAAACTAACGATGACATCAAGTATTACCCAATCAAAACTAGGAAAGGAGGCATCTTCATAAAATGCGTGTGGGATGATTTGCATGAGACGCTGCTTTAAAAAAAAAAATGATAAAAAAAATACGGGATAAATCCCGTCCAGTATTGATTCAAAACGGGACGCGCATTTCATTCTCAAACGCGGCACGATTCCGTATTTTAAAGGACGGGTGGCAACCTACAGTGCCAGGTAACCACCCATACAATCACATTGTGATTCAGACTAGGAATGCAATGAATGTAATTACCCCCGATCTACATACAAGGCGAAAGTCTTGCAAACATTCAAAGATGATGGTTTGGGATAAGTACACCATACAACATAAAACAGCTTATGAAGCCTTGAACCGAAAAAAGGCAAGATCTCAGAGATCGTAAAAAAAAAAAAGGAGGTAATGTCGTTTTACTCGCTGTACATTTTAGTCAAACATTACCAGTTATTCCACGAGGGAGACCAGCAGATGAACTCAACGCGTGTTTAAAATCCATGCTTCTCCCACGCTCGGTTATATGTCGCGTGTTCTCGGGTAGGTGCACCAAAAAATTTATACATTTAAGCATGTAATGGGCAAACAAAAAATGAGGTATACCCGAAGGCACTGCAGTAGTACTTAATGTAACTTTACTTCTTAAATTTTAATGTTTTACTGTTTAATAATTTATACGCTTCTTATATGTTGTTCAAATTCTTTTATCAAAATACCACTGACAGCGCAATGCACGATAACGTGGAGTGAATACACCATACGCATCTGCCCACGGCCGCCCTGGTGTGCGCAGATAGGAGTTGATTCTACAATAAAATAAAATAAACATAAAAAGAGTAAAACAATCATCACCCATAAACCGTGTGTGTGTGTATATATGTGTATATATATATGTTGATATGTGGATGTGTATATGTATATATATATATATATATATATATATGTAGATATGTATATATATGTGTAATATGTATATATATGTTTATATGTGTGTGTGTGTATTTTATATATATAAAAACACAGCAACACTCATAACAATGACAACACAATTACATTGACAATCATGTTACGTTATTTTTAAAATGTTTCCTTTTTTTTTCATAACCTCTTTAACACACTACTTCTCCGCTGCGAAGCGCGGGTATTTTGCTAGTATATATATATATATATATATGTATATATATATATATATATATGCAGTATATATCTGTTGTAAAGGATGGATTGGTAGATACCATAAGTGCAGCACAAATTCATTCATACTGGACAGAAACCAGGCTGTAAATTATACTGACTGGACACTATCTTCAACTCTCAATGTTCTTAAGAGCACATGTGGTATACTGTATAGTGGGTCTGCAGTTTGAAGAAGAGGCCAGTTTTAATAAAAAATTAATTGGCCGGCTCCTCCATGGGGGTGCTCAGATAGCTGTGGGGAATTTGTGGGGTAATTGGGGCAAGACACACCTGCACATGAAGGTGTGGTCTTCCTCTATCATTTCATTAGCTTCCTGTGGTGCGCAAAACAGAAGAAAAAAAAAAAAACAAAATACAAAAAAAGAACAGAAACAAACGAATGGAGGTTAAAGGACAGAGAGAAAGGCAGGAGCAGGAGTAAGCCGACACTTACTTGAGAGAAGCAGGCGGACGGGAATGGTGCCCCAGGTGGTAGCGCATGGCTGGTGCTGAGGAGGGGGCATGAGGATCACTCCTGCTGAGCAGCCAGGAGCAGGAGTGATCGCTGCACACAGGAGGACCCTCTTGCTGGGTGCAGCCTGTGACTGGCAGTGGTGGGAGGATGGCACGTGGAGCCTGGATTGGCAGCAGTGTGCGTGTGAGCAGGGTCTGGTAGCTTCCTGCAGAACACCATGGATCGACCACCGGGAACATGGGCCAGGTAGAGATGTGTATCTGCGCCTGTTGGCAGAAGTCTCTCCATGCTGTGAGGTCCTAATAGGATAAGCCGGGGAGAAGTCGATTTTAAGAGGGAAGCACAGGAGACAGAGAGTTTTTAAAGACTCCTTGCCAGTATTTTAACCTTGTTTTAATGGATTTGTTTTTGCATTTTTAACCTTCACTTCACTTTGTTTTTATGGATTATTTTATTGACGTTTTTATGCACTGCACTTTTGAATACTTTTTTTTTAATAAAAGCACTTGAGCACTTTGCAATATCCCCATTGCTTAGTATGTGTTTGTCCTCATCTGCCATGCTAATCCAGTTACGTTATCGACAGTGTCGAGTTCAAGAGGCTCCCAATATAGAAGAGGGAGCATGGAGCTGGACCTGCATTGTCACCGCACAATGACTTCAATAACTGAAATACAAGACGTTTGGTACCACCAGGACTTTTTCTAGAATTGGTCATCTGGCCAAACTGTGTAACCAGGAAAGAAGTGCCTCAGTCAGGAAGGTGACTGAGAACCCAATGATCACTCTCACAGAGCTTCAGAGGTCCTCTGTTGAGCTGGGAGAACCTGTTGGAAGGACAATTCAGCAGCTCTCCATCAATCAGGTGTTTATAGTAGAGTAGCTAGACGAAAGCCAGACTTGCTGAATGGCAATTAAAAGACTCTGACAGCATAAGGTAAAAGATTCTCTGGTCTGGTCAGACAAAAATTAAACTGTCTGGGCAGAACTCCATGTGCCATGTCTGGCGAAGACCAGGCACTGCTCATCACCTGCCTAATACCACCCCTACGGTGAAGCATGGTGTGGGCAGCATTATGCTATTGGGGTGCTTCACAGCAGCAGGGACCTGGATACTGGTCAAAATTGAGGAAAGCATGAATACAGCAAACAAAGAGAGGTCCTTGAAGAAAACCTGCTCCAGAGTGCACTCAATCTTAGACTGGGGTGACAGCTCACCTTTCAGCATGACAATGACCCGAAGCATATAGTCGAGTCGACACTGGAGTGGCTTTGGAACAAGTCTCTGAGTGACCCGGCCAAAGCCTACACCCCATAAAACATGTGTTGGGAGACCTGAAAATGACTGTTTACTGAAGCTTCCCATCCAATGTAACTGAGATTGAAAGGATCTGCCTGGAAGAATGGGATAAAACTACACAAAATTGGATATGCAAAGCTTGTAGATACTTACAAGAATTTCTACCAAAGGGGATTCAACAAAGTACTGAATTAAGAGTCTAATTATGTATATTGTGATACAAAAAGAGCTCCACAACAAAGAAAAAGAGTTTGGGATCATCCCCGTATAATGTCCAATGGACAATAAATGCAAAAAGGCAATATTTCTGATCAAAATACTTTCACAGTAGTTGACAATGGTACATGAGAAAAGATGGTGTTTTATACAGTTGAAAATGGCTGATAGAAATGAGTTGGCGGGAGATGACGTTATGGTGAGGGCGTTGGAAAGTGATGTCATCCTCGCCACCTTGGGAACCCAGAAGTATAGAAGGTGTAAGTTATATTTCTTCTTTTTGTCTGGCGAAAGAGAGAGAGAGGCGTTAGTACCTTATATCAACCCCTTGTCTCGCGATATTTCACTCACCTCAGGGCTTGTTGACTGCCTTCTAAGCGCACGTGTGTGACAATATGAATGTGAGATTTAGGTTTTGAATTTTAACAAATTTATAAACCTTTCCAAAAACATTTTTTCTCCTTATCATTATGGGGTATTGAGTGTGGATTGATGCACAAAAATGGAACGTTTATCAGTTTTAAATTAAAATGTACAACACGGGTAAGTATGCAGACACTGAAGGGAACTGAACACCTTCTGAATCCATTACATACAGTATGCTAACAGTATGGGTTTTCCTCATGTACTCCAATTTTCTGTCCTCATTCCAGAGCTGCATATCTAAGACAGACTGGAGATTTTAACCCGGCCTGATATGAGCAACTGTGCAGGTCTGCATGAGTCTACCGCTTAACAGATGGCTGTTCTGTCCACAGTTGGTTCGTACCTTGTGGCTGACAATGATAATTCTATCAAGTAACAATTTTTAATTAAAATAGGCTGATTTTAAACATGTGGCGCCATGGTGGCGTAGTGGGTGGCACTGCTGCCTCACAGTTAGGAGACCCGGGTTCGCTTCCCGGGTCCTCCCTACATGGAGTTTGCATGTCCTCCCTGTGTCTGTGTGGGTTTTCTCCAGGTACTCCAGTTTCCTCCCACAGTCCAAAGACATGCAGGTTAGGTACATTGGCAATCCTAAATTGGTCCTAGTGTGTGCTTGGTGTGTGGTGTGTGTGCGCCCTGCGGTAGGCTGGCGCCCTGCCCGGGGTTTGTTTCCTGCCTTGCACCCGGTGTTGGCTGGGATTGGCTCCAGCAGACCCCGTGACCCTGTAGTTAGGATATAGTGGGTTGGATAATGGATGGATGGATAGATGATTTTAAACATTAATTAATTAATTATTCACAATGCAAAAATATATCTTTTTATGACTCCGATCTCTGGAAGGGCACTGCTGCCTCTTAGCTTTGTTCTAATTAGTGATGTGCATTTCAATTCACTTTACTGATTTGATTCTTTCAAACTATCCATTTAAGTGAATCAATTCTTTTGGATTATTTTCATTTAGAGATTGGCGTATATGGAGGGTCCAGTGAGGGGTCCCTATATGTATGTATGTATAATTCACCTTAATAAAAGGTTAAGTGTCTATCTGTTTCTCTTTCTGGTTTCCATGTCTATGTCATTCAAACAGACGGCACATCACAAGCATTTTTAGTAATAAAAATTTTTATTTTTGGGGGCGGAGTGGTGGCTCTGAGGCTAAGGATCTGTGCTGGTATCCAGAAGGTTGCCGGTTCGAATTCCCATCACTGCCAAAAGAGATCCTACTCTGCTGGGCCCTTGAGCAAGACCCTTAACCTGTAATTGCTCCATGGGCGCTGTACAGTGGCTGACCCTGCACTCTGACCCCAAGAGGTATGCAAAAAGTAACAAATTCCTAATACAAGAAATTGTATAAGGTGAAATAAAGAACAAAAAAAAATGCATTGCATTGGTCATTCCAACAGGTGACGCACAGCAAACATTATCGCTGCTTTTATGAATCCTGTCTACAATGATTATTTAAATTTCAACTTGTCTTAGATGGATAGCACAGCCAGTTAATTACATAATATAATTTATATGACAGTGACCTGTTCTAGTATACAAAACACTATAACACATTTAAGATGCATAAGTAAAATGAGACGTTACATTACAGAATCAAACGTGAATGAAAACTGTGTATCTCATAATGATTTGTTCGTGAATCAAATGAAAGAGAACCATTAGACTAGTTCTCGTGTAGTGTAGTGTAGTGTAGTGACTTTTTCAGAAATCAAATGAGCTGAGACTCTGGAGTCAAGCGATTCTGGTGAATGCGCTATAAACATCAACCTGTGTCAGCAAAACAAAAGACACTGAAGGCATTACACAGGACACTCATGCGCTTTAGCATTCTTGTTAAGCTCCAATGATTCAATCCATTCACGTTCATAAATAAGTTCATATAATTCACTGAAAGGAGTCATTCAAAGAGAATGAATCGTTTCTGAATTCCCTGTTACTAATGCTAATCACCCTCTGTGAGTCTTCACATGTCTAAATGTTTTTTTTTTTAAGAACCCTGTCTTTTTTCCCATATCTAAGCACACCATGGACCTGTGGAATATTATTTTGTACCACTGTATACTGCAATACAGTGTTTGGATGTTATGACAATAAAGCCCCTTGACTTGACTTAACTTGAATGAGTTTTCTCCTTAGAGTTTGCACTATTGAAATGTCTTAATTGGTTTTCTCAATGAACTTTGGCTTTCTGTCCATACATAAATACAGCACAGTCCTGCGAAACCTTATTTTGTACCACTGTATGCTGCAATACAGTGTATGGATAGTATGGCATTAACGTCAATTGACTTGGCTTGACTTGAATAAGTTTTCTCCTTAGAGTTTGCACATTGTCCACATGTCTTAGTGGTGTTTTCTCCATGAACTCTGGCTTTCCTTCCATACTTAAATGTACTGCAGTCCTGGGGAACATTATTTCGTACCAATGCATGCAGAGAATACTGTATATAAATAATATGACAATAAAGTCCTTTGACTTGACTTGAATGAGTTTTCTCCTGTGAGTTCCCCTTATCTTAATAGGCTTTCTCCATGAACTCTGGCTTTTTGTCCATATGTAAATGCACCGCAGTCTTACGGAATGTTATTTTGTTTGTTTTCTGTTGTTTTTCAGGTTTTTTTCTGTTTATGTGCTCTCTGATAAAGTGAAATCTTTGAAAATATCATTTTCAGCTTTCTAAATATTATAAATTAATGATAGTTATTAACACATTTACATTTTTTCATGATCTGGAGCCTATATTCTCTAAATTTTAGACTTGTAGAGCTAGATAAATCTATTAAATCCAGATGCCCTTATTTAAAAATAAAGTCATAATTTCACAAAAATAAGAAATGCACTGTCAAGTAATTAAATATTAAGATTCTAATACTGAATGCATTATACAGAAGTATAAGATAGAGACTGGATTGATGTCCTTGCCAGCCAATGTGTCATTAACTTTTTAAAATACAGCTGTAGAATGTAAAACAAAAGTTACAATTTGACATTTAAACATCCTGCATAGCTATTTTGATGCATGCATGATAATATAATAATTGTAAAACTTTTCTTGTAACCCTTTCTACACACTTATGGGTAGTCTTGTTACAGTGAATGTCTATACTGAATCATTATTCTAGGGAAAAAAATGTACTGGTAATGAGTTTGGTTTTAATACAGTACATGTTCAAATGAGGTACTGGAACTTATAATTCAGTCCTTGTCAGTCATAATTAAGCATGGACCCCCATGATTGTAAATGTAATTTTTTTATTTTTCATTTTTCATTTCTTCCGGACCATAGTGACATCAGTTCATTCTATTTCATTCAGGACACGGTTGTGGGACAGTTGGAGTGAATCCCAGCAATTCATTCATTTTATTTCTATTTATGTTATTTATGTTAATTGTATGTTTTTTCTTCTTTTATTGTAAAGCACTTTGGCCACAGCATTCCTATGTTGTTTTAAATGTGCTATATAAATAAATTGACATTGACATTTACAACCCATAATCATGGGGGAGCAGAGGTCAATCATTGTCCCATTCACCCTTGGAGAATCACCACTGGTTATCGTCTGGGGCTGGGGTAGATGTCCCCCTTAGAGAATCACCATCTATTGTTGTCCTTTTGCCTTGAAGAACTGCTGCCAGTCATCATCCTGAGTTGTGGGGTTTAACGTCAAAGGTAATGACCTGATACCAGCACCATCTTCTATTTCCAGAAAAGGCCAAGTGGCAGCTACATAACTGAAGTGGCTGTATGATCTCGTCCAACACAAACACGACCAACAGGGATAGTCATGAGCATTTGGCCCCGTCTCTTGGGGGAGAACCCACAAAACACATGATACATAAAGAAAAGATCTGGGGCCTCATGTATAAATGGTGCATACGCACAGAAATGTTGCGTAAGAACGTTTCCACCTTCAAATCGCGATGTATAAAACCTACACTTGGCGTAAAGCCAGCACTTTTTCATGGTACCTCATACAACTGTCGTACGCAAGTTCTCCGCTCGGTTTTGCAGACTGGCGGCACCCAGCGTCAAAGCAGTGCTACTGTTCCTGTGTGGTTACCCTTTCTTAGATCCACATCCACAATGACAGCTTTATCAAATACACTGAAATTAACTGCATATCGTTCATAAATTTAATGCATCTGATTGTAATTAACCTGTAACAATATAATGGTCCACAGAATGATGAAACTATTCTAAATACCATAACTGCTTTAGCATTGTTACTCTCACTGCACCTTTTTCTTTTTCTGTCAGCTGCTCCCGTTAGGGGTTGCCACAGCGGATCATCTTTTTCCATATTAATCTCACCACACCACTCCGAGTATTTATATCACTGTATCTGAGTGTGAATCACAGATCTACAGCAATCGGAAAGAGAATTATCGGTATACAGCACTCGCTGCCTCAGCTATTTGAACTGCTCTCATCCGACCAACGCTTCACAGCCTTTCCTGTTCGGACCTCGTGGTTCACAGTTTCATCCCAAGAACTCTAAACGCACTCAATCAGTCCATCAAGTGCTCCTTGTAGAACTATTTGTACTTGCAAGTTATCATGAGGTAATTGTACTTATGATACAGTTATAATATTGCACAACCTGAGCCACTTTATAAAGCGCGTATTTGCATATGATGACGATATCATTTTTAAGATGAAATGCAGCAAAATATGTTGATTATATTATACAGATAAAACTTTAACTACACGGTGCCGCAGCGCTAGCAAGCTTGAGCTTTGTTCACGGATTGTTCCTGCCTCACGATGTATTCATGTAGTGGCTGGTGCGACACTGGAAGGATAGATGGATAGAATAATTAAACATTACAAAGATATTTCGATGTTTCTTAAAAGTTTTGAAGAATTGGCGATCTAAGCTTACAGATGGCTTAACGTCTATTACAGAGCTGATTGTGTGGCGATTGGGTATTTGGAGAAAGAAAAGTAAGGACAGGAATTGGGGATTAGTACGTTTGAAAAAGACAGTACTGCTACAATAAAGTATTTCATTGAAGGTCGCACATGGCGCAGCAAGCATCTTGCTGTAAGACATGAACAATCACTGCACCACCGTGTTCCCATGTTTAATAACATGCTTTAACTCATATCATCATGAATATGATATCACGTATACTTCTCAGTATTTTAATTATTCAGAGAGCTGTAATTCTTCTATTTTTCCTCGTACTTTTGCCATTGCCTTTTCACAGAACGCTGGGCTTAAGGGCTATTTATATTGATTTGCATATTCAAAGAGGCATAATTCTGGGAGGAGTTGGGGCGGGACAGCAGGTGCGTACACGTGCGTTTATTTCCACGCTGAGTGGGATTTATGTAGTGGAAGAACGCGGAAGTTGGCGAATTCAGTGCGTTCAATGCACAGATTCCTGCATCTGGATTTTTCTGTGCGTAAGCACATTTTGGCTTTTGTGCTTACGTCATGTTATAGTGCGAATTCTACGCACGGCGTTATGCATGAGGACCCTGAACTCCAGCCGGGGCAGTGGGTAGGGGGGTAACATTAGCACTAATTTTGGGTTTTGCTTTTCATTATTTGATCTGATTTTTGTCCTTGACTTCGGATTTCCACTTTGCCGTTTGGTTTTGGTTGCCTGACCCTTTGATCTAGTGATTCTCTACTTTTTCCCTGTCCCCTGCTACAAATTTTGCTGTATATTTCCATCTTCACATTTCGTAATAGTCCTCGGAGATGAATCAACTTGTAACATGGCCATGTAATCGATGTCTGCACAGGTTTTTTGTTGTTTTCCTCCTTGAAGAATCACCCTCAACTGTTGTTGGGGAGAGAAGGGTCTGCCTTGGAGAATATCCGCCGATCGTCATCTAGGGGTTTGTTTAAGCAATGCAAACAGAAATCCATCAATTCATTGCAGGGCTTTCCCATGTCATTCCGTACAATTGTAATTCACGACTCACTGTGAACCAATTATATACATCATGTGATCCATTTTTGGGGTGCGACTCATATTTTAAGAAACACTGCTTTAGGATAATCACTGACATTAATAATCTTTTACTATATGTTTAACATAATTTGTGTGTTGATATACATTTATGTTGAAAGGTTTAATAATTTGTTCTTAGGACATTATTGTTTGAACACATTGACTGCCCACTACAAGTTGAGAGAATTTTTGTGCCCTGCGCCAACTATGTATTAACTCAAATTTTAGAGAAAATACATTTTTATTGTTAGTTTTGCATTTAATCAGTGCATTAAAGCTGATACAAATTCAGGAATACATTTACCTTTTTAGGCTACCAACATGTATAAGGGCTCTGAGTTTGCATTTAGTGCTATACAAAAATATATGTCAGTTGTAAAAGTTGTATATAAACACTTGAAGTTACTCCCGCTGGCATAATCAGAGGCCACTAATCAACATATCATTATTTCTTTAGACCAAGGAAAGGAATCCACTCAAGAAAAGAAAGAGCATGTAGACTCCATGGAAAGTATACTCCAGTTCAAAATTACCTTTGATGAAAGAACTGCAAATTGACACACTATATTATTGGCAGATAAGGTGCATAATTTAGTTGAAACGAATAAAAAGCTCAAAAACATTCAAGAGTACCGTATGCCAGTGCATTTTACAATAGTCCTTATTCATACCTTGTCATTGATGGGGTCCTTGGGCCCAGTCATTTATCACATGGCAACAGGCCCTAGTTACAGTTGCTTGGCAACTGCAATTCCCTGGAATTCACTTGAATCCTTTTTACTATCATCAAGTAAATGTAAGGTAACACACACAAAGTTGAAATGTTAGATCTGAATACACAATGGGAGGTCCGAAATCTGAAAATACAGAAGAAGGATCTAGAAGTCATAATGGACTCATCAGGCAGAGTACAGAAGTGATCAGGAAGGCTAATATGACATGAGGTTACATATCACAAGGTGTGGAGTACAAGTCAAGAGAGGTGTCATGCATGCGCATGAAAGGGTCACCCTCTGAGTTCCGCCCACATATGTGATACCACCCTGTGAACCGAGATGGGGCACTGCTGCTAACTGTCTTGTCATCTTCTTCCTCCACAGTGTGATGGTGCAGGTCAGCTCCACGGTACCACTGTAAGGAATGAGCCAGCGGATGAAGACACTCACACAAAGCAAGAGGTTGGTGCATAAAAGTGCAAATGTGCTATTAAAAACAGTCAAAAACAAATAGTGTCCACAAGTGCAGTGCACTTAATCTGTAATAAATAAAAAATCCAATAAAACAGTGATGGTGGAGGTTAAAATCAGACAAAAATAATCCTTTTCAAAATCAAGGTTAAAAACACAGGCAGAAAACTTATAAAATCTGGTCCCTGGCACGTCCCTTTGATACTGACGTCTCATCTGCTCATCTAGCACGGGGCCTTGCAGTAGAGGAGACGCTCTGCCGACAGACACAGCCAACCTTCCACGGGTCTGGGTCCCTGCCGTTCCAAGGCTACAACAGGGCTCCCCATCTGAACCCAAGGCTCAGGTCCATAAAGGCCATGGCGCCCAGTATGGGGCTCTCAGTCTGAGCCTCTAAACCACTTAGCTGGAGTGATCACTTCTTCAGACACTGAGCTTCGGCCGCACTCCCCTGAAGATCCTCTCCTTCCCGGCTGCCTGCCTCCACTCTCTCTTACTCTCACCAGAACTCTACCAATCCTCCTGCCTGCTTCTCTCCCCCCTATTTCTCTCCTTTCTTCTCTGTTCTCCCGATTGGTCTTTTTTTTATGTTCTCCCCGATCTGTTTTTCTCCCTGTTTTCTCATGCCTGCTCATCCTTATATGCCTACGTGAGTGCAGTGTCTCAATCACGCACCGCAGGAAGCCGATGAAACAATCGAGACAGACCTCACATACAGGTGTGTCCCAACCTAATTACTCCACCAACCCACCACAGCTGAGTGAGCACGCACACCCATGGAGATTGAGCCGACCAATTAATTATTTATTTATTAAAACAGTCACTTTTTTTTTTAAGGAGCAGGACCTGCTATACCACACAAAGAGCAGAGAGACCACCCAGTAAGAGAAACTGACCCCACCACTTTCTATTCTTGAGCCAGAAAAGCACAACCGGCCCAGATAGAGACATCACTTCTTGTTTAAGCAACCAGAGCAAAGGAGCACCACATCCAAATAACAAGTGAAGAAGCCTTTAAGAACAATTAAGCCACATTGTTACGGTGACAGCATTTTCTGTTTCTTATGTGCACCATCATGTATTATTTTGGTTTAAAAAGCCTTAAGTAAATGGGAGAGACCAGATTGGCACCCCAAAAATCTACCTGTGTATCAGCCTATCATTCCTTGGGATGGCCACAGAGGTTATGCTTAAGTTATATAACATACCGATGAGGACTCAACTGGACTACTGTGTGCAGTTTTGGTCTCCATATCATAAAAAAGACATAGTAGTGCTAGAGAAAGTCCAAAAAAGGGCGACTAGTCTGATTCTGGGACCAAGAGGTAGAAGCTATGAGGAGAGATTCAAGTTGAGCCTTTCCAGTTTAAGCAAATGGAGAGTAAGAGAATGATGAAATGAATTAGTACAGTGAGTGGATCCTAGTCGTTATTTTAAAATTCATTAACAGAAACACTGGGGCATGGTTGGAAATGTATTCATTGGAGATTTCACACAAATGTTAGAAATTTTTTTCTTCATGGAAGAACCAAAGACATGTGGAATAAATTTCAAAATAGTGTGGTAGAGAGGAGGGCTTCAAGGAGCTTCAGATCTCAACTTGATGTTATTATGGTCAGTTATCTGGACAATCTACATGAACAGGATGGACAAACTTATTGGGGTGAGTGCCCTGTTTTCAGCACAATTGTTCTAATATCCTAAAAACAAAAAGGCAAAAAAAGTTTTAAAATAAAAAATAAAAAAGGCATCCGAAACAGATTCCTTAGGCTACAAAACTCTGTTATGCATGGGGGAGTTTTGATAAAAGCCCAAGGAAAGTTTGAAAAAAATTTAAAGAAGCAGCTAAACCTTGTCTGTGGAATCTCTTATGTATTTTTTATTCTGTGCTCTTTCTTTTACTTAATTTTACTTTTTGTAGTTGCTGTGTTCTTTTTTTGTTAATGTTTATGTTTCTGCTAGTTTCTGTTAATAAGCTAATTAAAAATCTAATTATTTTTAACAGTGAGTCCTTCAATTAAACTACAAGACCCCCCTACTGTGCTTAGGCCTCTGCGAGCACCTGGGGTACACAGTGCCTTCTGAAAGCATTCAGACCCCTTCACTTTTTCCACATGTTGTTATGGTGCAGCCTTGTCCTAACATCATTAAAATTTATTTTTTTCATCATCAAACAACATTCAATGGCCCTGAGTGATGAAGCAAAAACAGAATTTTACAAATTTTTAAGAAAAAAAAAAAACAAAAAACAACTGATATATCCCATCGACCCAAAGTATTCAGACCCAAAATTACCCAATACTTCGCTGAAGTCCCTTGGGCCTGAAGTGTCCTTAGGTTTGACACGACAAGCTTCACACACTTGAATTTGGGGATTTTCTGCCATTCTCCTCTGCAGATCCTCTCACACTTTGTCAGATTTAATGGACCCCGTCAGTGGACAGCAGTTTTCAGGTCTCTCCAGAGATGTTCAACTGGGTTCAAGTCAGAGCTCCAGCTGCGCCATCACTCAAGAACGTTCACAGACTGACCATAAGTCATAATTTCTGTGTTGTCTTTGGTTTGTTCTTAGGGTCATCATACTGTTGGAAGTAATTCTCATCCCTGATTAGTCTACCAGTGCCATGCTTCGCCATTGTAATAGTATTGTACAAGTGATGAGTGCTGTCTGGTCTCCTCCAGGCCCAACGGTTCAACCTTGGTTTCATCATACCTGAGAGTCCTTTAGGTACCTCTCTTGCAAACTCCAAGCAGGCTTACATGTGTGATCTGGAAAGCCTACCATGACGCCTTGACTAATGAAGTGCTGCAGTGGTGGTTATCCTTCTGGAAGTTTCTCCCATCTCCACACAGGTTCTGTCGAGCTCCACCAGAGTGACCATCAAGTTTTTGGTCACCTCTCTCACAATTGCTCAGTATGGCAGGGCAGCCAGCTCTAGGAGGAGTCCAAGCTGTTTCCAATTCAGAATTAATTTGCTCTCGGGAACCCTCATTTTGTAACCTTTTATAAATCTGTGTCTCCACATAATCCTGTCTCTAAGCCTTGCAGGCAGCTCTCACCGACTACAAAAAAACTTAGTATGTCACATCTTTCAAGTTTTGAGAAAATGATGTCGCCCATATAATTACCGATCTCTGGATTTCATTTTTCATGAGCTTTATGTACACCATGGATCTCAAACTCCAGTCCTGGAGGGCCACAGTGGCTGCAGGTTTTCATTCTCCCCCTTTTCTTAATTAGTGTCCAGTTTGTAATGCTAATTAACTTCTTTTGAATTAATTTTAATGGACTTTTTTTAAGAATTTCTTCATCATTCCTCTGAATTGCTTCATTACCTTCCTTAAACAGAAATGAAATGTGAAGTGAGTGAGCCAACAGAAGACCAACTAAGTCTGGGCCTCAAACTCCCACCAGTTGCTTAATTAGGCACCTGGTCTTGTTGTTAATTAAACCAGTTCTTTAATTCCATGGCTCATTTCTGCTCTCATTGTGCAATAGTAGACCTTTTCAAAATTGTGGATTTGTTCTTTACTTTTCTAAGAGACTGTTAAAATGTTTTGGGGTCCTGAGCAAATCAACATTCCTGAGACCTTCACCTTTCTCTATTTTCAGATATTGTTTGATGGACACAGTTTGCTGGTCCTGTTTTGGCTCATTTTGTATCTCATTATTGTTTGGCTGCTAATTAAGGAAAAAGAAACAATTATTGGGTCTGAGTCTTCAAGAGCAAGTCAGTTTAAATGAATTCAAAAGAAGTTAATTAGCAGCAAAAACAGGTCACTAATTAAGAAAAGTGTTAGAATGAAAACCTGCAGCCACTGCAGCCCTCTAGGACTGGAGTTTGAGATCCTTGATGTACACAATATTATTTTTTTTTTCACGAATCAACAACACCTGCCATTTAAATCACACAATCGCAGCATTTAAATCATGTGATCGCAATCTGACTTTTTCATTGGTAGGCGGTCTTTCCTCATTGGTCAGTGGAGTTGCTAGGTATTTGTCTGGCAGTATGTAAAAATACTGTGTACATACTAGCTTCCTCCATCATGCTATGACTGGAATGAAGACATATTTGGCCATCACCACTAAATTATAACATCAGGAAAGACCTACTTATCGAGGTGGTATTGAGTAACATAACAAAATGTATAAAAAGTGAGAGGTCTGAATGCTTTCTAAAGGCACTGTTCACTGTACATAGGTTAGACATCATCTAAGCATTTTGTGAGGCATTGGATTTTTCTGCTTTACTTTGTACAAGTTTACTTTCTTATTTTTTTATTTTTCTCCTTTCCAGTATTTGACCTTTTTATTCTGGTATATTGGGTATTGACATTTGCCTTATTTTGGATTTCGATTTAGGATTTGGCTATTTCTTTTTGTCTCGAAGATGCTAATGGACAATGTACAGTTTTTAAATATCAATTAATTTCATTTTTATAGTACATTTTTCATATTCTATCCAAGGGCATAGTACATATTTACAAGAAAGACCATTTTACAAGTATTGACAGATTGCACATTCACTTACATAGACTTTTTACAGTTCTAGCACAGAGCTAGAACGACATTTTCAGGGTCATACAGTGTATTAGAGGCAGGCATTGAACAAGCAACCCTGGGGCTGAAGGTGCAACTCCATATCTGCGTCACACACTTGCGCTTGGGAGACAACTTGCAGGCTTATCTTATGCTAATTCCTCCAGTAGTCAAAGGTTGGCGCTGTTGCTTTCTCTCCTGCAGATCACATGACCTGTACTGCCAGGTCACGGCCTCCTGGCCACACCCATTCTGGTCTTGCTTCTTTTTTAAAGGGCGTCACTGCCATATTAAATCAGTCACTCTTTTGACTCCAGTCTGAAATGACCTCTTGATATTTTACTATTTTTAATTCTTTTCCCATGTAACTATGCAGGGTTCGCATTCGAGGTGCCCCAACTCTTTATCTTGTCTTGTCTGATATTTTATACTGCAACATCCCTTTAATAACATTCAGCAAAAAGGGTAATCCATGTCATGATGGTGAGGAAATGAAGTTAGCACATTTGTTGGGAATACTGTCTCCTTGTTTATTTCAATTGTTACTCTGTAAATAAACACTAAATTGTAATGTAAGTAGTTCTGATTAAATCCAGCACTTCGTGCCTCAATAAACATTCAAAGAAGAGCATTTGAGGTTATTTAAATGTAAAAATGAGTTCAATATATTCTCATGCATCCTTTATTGATTTACTAAAGCTTCAATTTATAATGCAAGGTCTTGTTTGTAAGATTTTCAGCTCTGCACAGCAGGTAAGTAAACGGCAGGGGAGCCACGGCATCTCCTGGCACTGAAATGGCAGGTTCAGCTAACCTTTACTGCAGCCTGCATTTTTTATGAACTGTGACAGCTTTCTTATTATTTAATATATTTTATTATGAAACGCTTCAAAACAATTACGGTCGTATCTTTCACATATTATTCATTCTGCAAGGGCATCATGTTAAAGCCAGGGTGCCACGATGGTGCAGTGGTTAGGGTTGTCGCCTTACAGAAGCTGCATTCTGGGTTTATTGTCTGTGTAGTGTTTGTTTGTTCTCCTTGTGTGTGAGTAGGCTTTCCTCCCACATCCTCAGATATGCGCAGTTTAGATGAATTGTTGACCTCAGACTGATCCATGTTGCAGTTTCTGTGTGTGCTTGGCTTTAATGAACTAGGATATTGTCCAAGGTTGGTTCCTGCTGTGTGCGCAATGATGCTAAGATAAACTCTGACCCTCCCGTAACCCTTAAGCAGATTTAGCAAGGCTGATCATTTATGATCGCATCATATTTAAACCTAGTCTGAGACCACGAGAAATTTTAGATAAGCAATTCTTTAAAACGATATGTGAAAGGAGGACTGGCTGGACTTTAGTCATGTTTATATTAGGCTTTTATATTGTATAAATGTTTCCTTAGATTTCTTGACTTGAAACTGTTGGTACTGTAGATTTTCTATGTCAGTCATCTATATATAAAACATTAATCTCTGTGTGTTCTCTTCCTTTGAGCCACCTGGTTGGTCAGTTTGGCTTTGGTCTAATAGGTCAGTGTCACTGAGGTTGTTCAATCAGATACAATCAAGACAGGAAGCGTCAGGCAAGAGAGGGTGACACACACCAGGATATCGAGGAAAGGGACTGTAGGAACGCTTCAAGATGGGAAGTATTCTCAAGAATGCAAATGTTTTCAAATTAGGTAATGTCAACATGTATTTGGTAGTCAAAAAAAAACAGACGGAGTTGAGCAATGCACCACGATTTGTTAGAATCTGAGAAGCAAGCTTTATGGGAAGGTGAACGAGATGGTGGCCAACACAGGTTGAGACACACGAGGATACCGAGGAAAGGCATTGGACGAACACTGAGAGTCACTTTCAAAGATGAGAAATATTCACAAGAATATACATAATGTTTTCACAGTGGGTAATAAGGGCCCATTTACCACTGTTGGTAGATAAAAAGAGAACAGGAGGCAAGCAATGCACCTCAAAATCTGAAAGGCAGGCTTTATGAGAGAGGAAACGCCAGCCATGACAGGTTGAGAGACACGAGGATACTGAAGAAAGCCATGTGACGAACACTGAGAGCACACATAAGGAAAGAGGTGTCGCATATCAAATATTTCAAAATGTATTTTGTTACCTGTAGGCAACACAGCTAATTTAACATAATTCACAAAGTGCCCCACCATAACGGCTTACAAACATTATGAGATACAGAACAAGATAAATAGGAGGGAAACTGAAACTCGGGAAGGAGACTTGCAATTGTTCTGTCATCTATTTAGAATATGGAGTGAATTGAAATATACGAAAAAATTATTCACAGCACAGTCAGCCATGAGTACACTAACAGTGGCTTCAATAAAATTCAGTGAGTAATAGGAGAGAGTCCCATAGGGCCACATTTACACTACCGCTCTGCTCTGACATGATTCCGATTCATTCATGTAAGCATTCACACATTTAACTGTGGCACTTCAAATTGTGGGCCGGTGCATCCTGTTTTCTTTAATTCTTCTCAATATGTGTCTAGAACTGGACTGGTGTTCACCTGTGGCAAACTGAATTCATTAGACATCATTTAGAAAACTATGTGTAGAAGGTCCCACGATTCACACTGCATGTCAGGTCAAAAGCCAAGCCATAATGTCCAATGGAGTCTCCGTAGACCACTGAAATCAAATTGTGGTGAGGCACAAATCAGGGCAAGGATATTAAACAATTCCTAAAGCTTGGATTGTGCCCAGGAGCACAGTGGCCTCAATAATTGTGAAATGGAAGAAATTTGGAATCACTGGGACTCTTCATAGAGTTAGCCACCTGACCAAACTGAGTAAATGGGCAATAAGGGCCCTGGTCAAGGAGATGACCAAGAACCCAAGGATCATTCTACCAGAGCTTTGGACATCCACCGTGGTGATAGCAGAAATGTTTGGAAGAACTGAAATCTCAGCAGCACTCCATCAGTCAGGTTTTTATGGTGGAGCAGCTAGACAGACGCCACTCTAAGTAAAAGGCATATGGCAGCATTTGAACTCTGACATGACAGGACTCTGAGAGCATGAGGAAAATGATTCTTTGCTACGAAGAGACAAAAACTGAACAAGGCCTTGCGTTATAAATTGAAGCTTTAGTAAATCAATAAAGGATGCATGAGAATATATTGAACTCATTTTTATACTTAACTACTGTACTCTCAAATTCTCTTTTTTGAATGTTTATTGAGCACTGAAGTGTTGGATTTAATCAGCGTTGAAGAATGGTGGTGGCTTTATAATGCTAAGGGGGAGGGGGGGGGGTTCTTCTCAGCAGAAGGGATAGGGAGACTGGTCAGAGGTGAGAGAAGGATGTAGGCAGCCAAATACAGAGAGGTCCTGAATAAAACTTGTTCCAGGGTGTTCAGACTGGGGTGATGGTTCTCCAATCAGCATGACAATGAACCGAAATATGCAGCAAAGACAATGCTGGAGTGGCTTTTGGGCAAGTCTGTTTTTGAGTGGCCGAACCAAAGTCCAGAGTTAAACCCCATAGAACATCTGTGAAGAGACCTGAAGATGGCCATTTACAGAATCTTCTCATCCAATCTAGTGGAGTCTGAGAGGATCTGCCAGGAAGAATTGGATAAACTGGCCAAAGTCAAGTGTGCAAACCTTATAAAGACTTACCCGAGAAGACTGGAAGCTGCAATTGCTACCAAAGGGGCTTCTGCAAGGTACTGAATGAAGCAACTGAATACTTATATAAGTGTGAAGGTTCAGTATTCAAATTTTAATAAATCTGCAAATCTTTCTGAAAATATGTATACACTTTGCCATTATCGGTTATTGAGTGTAGATAGATGGCAAAGCTGGCAAATTTATCCACTTAAAATTAAATCTGCAACCCAATAAAATATGTGTAAAGTGAAGGGGTCTGAATACTTTCTAAATGCACTGCACTTTAAGTAGATTGCACTTTGATATAATCACCCAAAACCACATTGTACCAATTGTTTGAGACAGTTTTGTACAATATGTTGTAATGAATTCTGATTTAATTCCGATTCTCCATATCTGATCAGAGTTTAATTAATATAAACTTGAATTAATTTTCCCGAAAGGCTTGAGATTTTGCACATTGGGCTACACGTTAGAAAATATTGTGGAGGACGAAACGGACATTCAGCAGTGCAGTGCAATTTTTAATACAGTTCTGCATTGCTGTGCTGATTCAATATGGTTTGAAAAGAAGCTCATCTTCTAAAGATAAGAGAGATGCAGGGAAAAATCTGAAAGGTGACATTGAAGAAGTGTGAGTGACAACTTTTTCCCAGTTGATTTTGGGGTTCGTCAGCGGTGTGTTCTGCTCCTACTCTGCTCAATGCTTGAATGGATTGGGTGTTGGGGAAGGTCATGGGGTCCAGCGACTGTGGGACATTTGTTGGTGAAGAGAGATTCATTGATCTTGACTCTGCTGATGATACTGTGATCTTCATGGAGTTAATGGAGGCTCTGATTGGAGCTCTCGAGAGACTGAGTGAGTAATCTGAGTGTCTCTTGTGTAATGACCTCTTGTGGCACAGCCATCTGCAGTGTGTCTGTCTGTGGAGAGAGTGTTGACCTCATCGAAAGGTTTACTTACCTCAGCACTGACATTCACATCTCTGGTGACTGTTCCTATGAATTAAGTAGACGGATTGGGAGAGCATGGAGGGTCATGAGGTTGCTGGAAAGGGGTGTGTGGCACTCCTGATATCTTTGCAAAAGCACAAAGGTCCAAGTCTATAGAGTCCTGGTGCTTCCTGTTTTCATTTAATGTTTGCAAGACATGGATGCTATGCAGTGACCTGAGACGAAGACTGGACTCCTATGGTACTGTGGCTCTTTGGAGAATCCTTTGGTACAGCTGGTTTCACTTTGTGTTGAATGAGCAGTTGCTCATGGAGTCCCAAATGAGGCACATTACCTGCACTGTGAGGGAGCCACAGTTACAGCACTATGGTCATGTGGTGTGATTCCCTGAGGGTGATCCGGCTCATTGTTGAGGACCCAAGCAGCTGGACCAGGCCAAGGAGACACCCACATAACACCTGGCTACGGCATTTCTAGAGAGTGGGACTGGACTGTGTGTCTGCCTTGCCAACTGGGATCCCAAGGTGTTTCGTCGTGTGGTGGGTGTAGCTGTACCAGTGCATGCTCCCCAACCTGACCTAACCTGAGTGACAAAACCTTTACTCATGCGAGTGGACACATGCTCCTGCATAAACTGTTCCGTCCTTTGAGGTAATACAGAAAATACATGTTATTTTAAATATTGTTTGGCCTCCCTGGCATTTTTACTGGGTTCAGTCAAACTGCATATGTATCCCCCACTGTTTACATTAAAGAGAGAAAGCATGATAAGGTTCAATGATTTGGTTAATTATAACAATACATCGGTTATTCATTTTCACTCACTTTTACTAATAAAGGATTGTGGGGCGTGAGTCTAATTCTAGATATGTCATATTTTGTAGTGTTTGCTGTTAATTATCTCATTTCCAATCATCACATTTACATATTAATGGAATCTAATAACAATGCTTTAAAATATTCTTTATCTTGTTAATGGGATGGAAAATATGAGTAAATGACTTACAAGCAAGACAAGATCAACATTTCTGGTCAAAATCCATCGTGGATGCCTTAAACAATGTAACAAGCTCATGTGGCTCCTTCCCAATAAAAATTATAGCCTTTGTTGAAAACCATCTACTGTATATACTCGTGTATAAGTCGGGTCTTGAAACCCGAAAAATCGATCATAAAATCAGACCCCGACTTATACGCCCGTTCAAAAATATGACACTCAATTTTTTATTCTTTTTTTACATCTTCTTGCCTCCTCCAATCTCACATCAGTTTCTCAGACACATTGAATTTTGTTGCAGCAGCACAGTTGCCAATTTCATTGAGCACTTTTAATTAATTTAAAACCAGCTTCATATTTTCTTCTGATCGAACCCTCCATCACAGATAAAAGATGCTCTTATGATAAAGGTGTATGTGGGTGTGAGATACAAAAAATACAAAACAGTGCAAATGTCACTTCGGAATAGTTTGGGTATTACTGTGTGGTCACGTAGGTACAATACATAACAAAAAAAAGGCCGTGTGCTCTGTGGTTACTCTCTCAGGTGGGCGTTAACATATCATAATCTCTTGGACCAATAAGTTTTCCACATTTGACTTATACGACCGACATTATAAAATACCAGAAACTATACGGTAAAATCAAGCACCAACTTATCCGTGGGAGAACTTAAACACGAGTATTTATGGTATTTGTCACATAGTTCATGTTACAGGTGGAACCACCATTATGACCCTTATTTCAGAAAACTGACAGATCAGAGTGCGTTTATTGCTTCTGTAAAATTACACGTCTAAGTGTCATATTTTTATGTTGGCTACTCTTGTGCTCTCGGACCCATTTTCATTTAAAAATGCAGAAATTGGTCAAAATTTTTGCCTTTCATTCACACTACCCTTGTGTTTTAAACCCCAGAAAATTCACATTTCAAAAAATGCCCTCCAAAGCTGCAAGGTGTTTTCACTCCCATGGCCCGTTTGCTTTGCTGTTAATCTGCAGATGATTCGTTACTTTGTTTCAATTTCTAGTTAGTTTGGTTTGGTTAGTTCTGCCATTTTGAGTTCAGTTCTGAGCTCCTGTCTGAAAGGACGTTATCTGCATCTCGTTGCATGTTTTTCCTTATTTTCTTATTTCAATCACTAAGGTGGCACCCCGACTCTTTGTCATTGTCATGTCTCCTCTTTACAAATGACAGCACTAGGGTGGGGGCAGCTTATAACTTTACAGCTGTTTTAACTTACGCCTTAATTAAGGAAGGTGAGAGACTTCTGCGTGGGCCATTGCTATGATGAAACATATTCTGATGTCTCTGACAACTTGCTCACCACACTTTGAAGAATGAGACAAAAATGTGCAGTAGCTGAATAGAGAAATGCAGTTGTGCCAAAACATCCATCCATTATCCAACCCGCTATATCCTAACTACAGGGTCACGGAGGTCTGCTGGAGCCAATCCCAGCCAACACAGGGTGCAAGGCAGGAAACAAACCCCGGGCAGGGCACCAGCCCACCGCAGGGCGCACACACACACACACTCACACACCAAGCACACACTAGGGACAATTTAGAATCTCCAATCCACCTAACCTGCATGTCTTTGGATTGTGGGAGGAAACTCACGCAGACACAGGAAGAACATGCAAACTCCACGCAGGGAGGACCCGGGAAGCAAACCCAGGTCTCCTAACTGCGAGGCAGCAGCGCTACCCACTGTGCCACCATGCCGCCCTCGCCAAAACATTAAGATACATATAGTCTTGATATTATGAAGTGTGAGATACTACAGGTCATACTGTATATTTATGTTTTTAAAGCTGTGAGAAATTAAGAAGAGGGAGACAAGCACACAAATGTGTGAATTAAACAGTCCAGTTTTTATAGTGTGTGACTTTGAACTGATCTCATATGAGTGACTTTGAGTTTTACCTGTGATAGACTGGCACCCCACTTAAGGCTGTGCCACGTTCATTTTAGCAACTGGAATTTGGTTAAAATAAAGGAAAGACCTCTTGGAGAGTGAAGTCTAAATTCTTGAGCAATCTAATTATTTTTAGAATTATTAATTAGAATCTAGATGAGAACAGGCCATTCAGCTCAACAAAGCTTGCCTGTCTTGTCCACTTAATTCTTCTAAGAAAATATCAAGTCCAGTTTTGAAAGTCCCTAAAGTCTTACTGTCTACCACACTACTTGGTAGCTTATTCCAAGTGTCTCTGGATCTCTCGGTGAAGATAAACTTCCTAATGTTTATGCAAAATTTACCCATAACAAGTTTCCAACTGTGTCCCCGTATTCTTGATGAACTCATTTTAAAATAACAGTCTCGATCCACTGGACCCATTCTCTTCATACTGCAAACCGAAATACTTAACTATTGTTACCTCCAAATTATTTTCTCACAGCCTGCAAATAAAATGAACTATTCACCTAATAATTGTTACTTTGTTACGGAGATAGATACTTTTCCCTTAATCTATTGCTCATGACCTCATTATTAATGATGTGCAAAAACAACATTTCACATACGGTTTTGTGAAAGGAGTTTCTCACATGATTTTATAACACCAAAATTCAAAACTTTCTAAAACAAAGCTTATTGTGTTTTTTTCAATTTTTTGGGGGGAGGGGGGGGGGCAAGGAAGGATGCTCTCTGAGGGTTATTCCAAAGCAAAAACTGATGTGTCCTTCCTCAGCTGGCTCTGCCATCCCTGATCTTCAAGTGCACTGCCTGCAAATTTACACTGCTGGTTTCACCTCCATCTCCATTTTATGGTCCTCTGTAAGGCCAATGTCATAGTATGTCATACACTTGCTGATCTCTCCTCAAGACAATGTCAGTTTGTTATGTCACACACGTGTGAATAGGAGGGAGCTGTATGGACCAAGTGAGGGTAATTCCACACCAGGCCAGGGGGTGACGGGGTGCATTAAACTTTCTTCTGTTGTCTCTGCAGACAAAATACGGGAGAACCTCTCTGATCCAACCCTGAAGACATCACTTCTGGTTCCGGTGCCCGGAAACTCATCACTTTCCATGGCTACCCCAGAAGCACGTCACTTCCGAGTTCACTATGTCACTTCTTGTCTGGACATTTAAAACCGCCATCTTCTTCAACCATCCTCAGTTCAGTTGTGGACTCCAATCCATGCGCATCAGTGCTAATTTCAAACCCATTTGCAGCCAGGGAAATTATATGGGTGGCTACCCCAAACCTTTTTAAGTGTGTCGTGTCTAATCTTTTCACAGTTAGTATGGCTGAAAATCACTCAACATGGCAAATTGCGTAACTGCATGCTGACTTTCCAGCACAGTCATTCTCACTCCATTTTCTGTCAGCCAGTAATGTGCTGCCTGATGGAGCTGATGTTGTATGAAAGGCTTTCAGGTGTGGTGAAGTCCAGCCACAGTCTCATCCATTTGAACTGTTTTCCATTCTGTCATGATACACAAACCACGACATATTAGACAGACAAACTTCTCTTCTGCTTGTGAGGTCCAAAACACTCACATTCCTTTTCCCTCATTGCTCCATTATGTGCATTGTACCTTAGGATAAGCACTCATTGATTGTCAGCTCTCATGCTCACAGAGTTGACCCCTATGACTAAACACAGAATCTGTTTAATTTTGTCGGAGCAAGTTGTGGAAATGTTGAAGTGAACCTCCGGAAATGTCACATTACATGGGAGCACACTGCCGACTGTCTCCGACTTGCTAAGAGTATGTAGGTGAAGAATACAACTCAAAAATCACTCGAAAAGTCGTCTGATGTGACAAGGCCTTAAGGTAACCCAAGCCAAGATACTTCCAGAGACGTGTCATTGGTCATGCTCCCAGACAGAGTGATTTCAGCAGTAGAAAAGCACCATCTCCTTAAAGATAAATGTTCTGATGCACGCCCTTCCCTACAGTCCCATATGTTTGTGCATGAAGAAAACGTTTCCAGATAAGTTAACTTCAATGATTGTAAAACCTAATATCTTTTGCAAACCTTTATGTTAAGCAAAGCTCAAAACTTCACTCCAAATTCAGTTTCACATGAATCATTTCACACATCACTACTTATTAAAAATTATCTACTAACTTAAAAATATACAGTATGCACCCAAAATCTGTATTTTGAGTGTCTTGCAAGTAAGCAGAAAGTGGCTTGGTGCCATAACTTGTAACACTCCAGAGTCTTGGGATTGAAATCTCCAGGTACTCTGGATAACCCAAAGACATTCATGATAGTTTAGCCCAGACATGGATATACCATCGGGGCATTCAGGGCTGCTCTCCAGTGCTTATGACAGCAAGGGGCAGAAATGATCAAGGGGGTTCATAAAACTGCCTTGATGAAATGATCGAGACTTCAGGTGCTGAAAGCAAATACCTTACAGAATTCAACGGCAGAATGCTGGTTCTGTGGCTAAGGATCTGCACTGCTATCTGGAAGGTTGCTGGTTCAAATCCAATTACTACCAGGAAGGATCCTACTGTGTTGGGCCCTTCAGCAAGGCCCTTAACCTGAAAATTGCTCTAGGGGTGCTGTACAATGGCTGACCCTGCACTCTGACCTCCAAAAGTCATGTAAACAGGCTATTTCCCCTCTGGGATTAATACAATATACCAAATAAAAAAAAAAAAAAAAAATAATAATAATAAATGACAGGGTCTTCATGAGCTGGTTTGTGAAAAGTATGACCAACTCTCTGTTAAGGAGTTAAGTCACCCACGACCCCATACAACTGAGTATGGATGAACATGAGGATCTTGTGATGGATTTGTGTCCTGGGGAGGTTTGGTTTTTCACTACTGGATCCCCTACAGCTCTGAACTGGATAAGCAGGTTAGAAAATGGATGGATGGATGTAAGTAAACACTTGTAGATACTAAACCGGCGGTGGGCTTGGTATTTAATAACAACACATATTGCCATATTTTTTTTAATTGAATGCATATCGTGAAAGTCATTCATTCCCGCAGACTCTTTAAAAAGGCTTTAACAAGCAGGGCGCGTCGACATGAGCTCCACTCAGCTGGCCTCCCCCTGACTCCCTGCTGTCTGGAGTCTGCTGGTGCTGCACAATGAAGCTGAATTTTTCGAAAAGAGAAGCCCATTTTCCAGTTATGGGAAAAGATTTCCTGTTCCCCGAGTACTGTAAAACGCATGCTGTGTTAGAGTGTCTCCATCTCTCCTTCTGCTGGATATCTTCCTTTCAGTTAAGAAGCCATCTTTATGTACAGTTCATTGTTAGACACACATGCCACCTTCTATAGAAGTGATTGTAGAAGAATAAATGACTGTGTGTGTGTTATGCACTTTTGGACCCTTTAATCAGCTTTATTTTATTAGTTTGTGCTACTGCTTCACTGATTCAGCAGCCTGGTTTCTCTTTGTGAGGAGTATGCATGTTCTCTCCATGTCTTTGTGGGTTATCTTCTGGGTTCACTGGTGTTCCTCCATGAAAACAAAGGCATGCTGGTCAGGTTAATTAGCGATTCCAAACTGGAACCCAGGCTTGTGTATGAGTGGGCCTCTGTGATGGATGGGCACTTGCCCAGGGCTGTTTCTTGTCTTAGGCCTCAATGCTACCAGAACAGGCCGACCCACTGTAACCCTGAATTGGACTAAGAGGGCTTAAGAATGGTTGGTATGTTGATTTAATTAATGTAACATTATTATTTTTATTTGAAAGGAATGGCCTACCCAAATATAATATTTTGTGTGAACATTCAGCCCGACTACAGACAGACACCCAGGGCACATGGAAGTCCAAACACACACTTTAATTTGTTTTTTTCCTTTACAGCACTTCACATAGTGCACCAATTAGCTATAACAATAAACTCTGTCTTTTTCTTTTCTTTTTCTTCTTCTTCTGCCGCCGCTGCCGCCACCTCTGCTCCTGACTCCTGAATGGAGTGAGGTGGCCCCTTTTATACTGTACCTGGATGTGCTCCAGGTGCTCCCTGATGACCTTCCTGGCAGCACTTCCTGGTGTGGCAGAAGTGCTGCATTGGCACCCAGAAGCACTCCGGGTGTACCTGGTTCCTGTTTTGGCAGCACTTCCTGGTGTGGCGGAAGTGCTGCAGTCCATGGCACTGGAACCATCCAGGCACCCCCTGGTGGTGGCCACAGGCCCCCAAAGAGTTGAGCTTCCAAGCTCCGTGGCCCCCATGCAATCCAGGAGGGCTGCCATTTTGAGTCCCGGGGAAGGAATTGCCCTTTTCTCGGTCCCCTGCTTCTCCAGGACTCCTGGTGGGGCAAGGTCCCCAGTCATCTATCACATTTGTTTAAATGTTACTTACCCCATATGCTTTGTAGTGATGGCAAAGAATAAAAATGTAATGTCATGTTTTAATGCAGAACAGGGGAAAAATGTTTGAGCATGAGAGAAGCACTACATAAATAAAATGTATTATTATTATTATTATAGAACACTAATGGTGACCAGTTCTGTGCAATGACAAACAATGTGAAAACATCCATGGAAAAAATTTGAAAGCTTCTCACTTAATTTGAGTCACATAATCCATATATCTGTTACCCATTCAGATGGTCAAAACATGCAAAATGTGTGCAGTTTTTGCTAAAGTATTATTAACAGTTACTTCCTGAAAACTCATTGACTGTCAACAGGAAAGATGTAATTCCCATAATACAGTACATTTCAATTGAAGACAGGACTCTTAACCACTGAATGAGGGGGAGTTACGTCTCACTGATATTGCAACCTGAATGAAGGAGCACCATCTCCAACTCAACCTAGCAAGGTCGGACCCTGTTGTTACCCAAATTCTATCCAACACCCCATCTCCATTCAGCTCGGATCATTACCACTAACACCGGCCAATTCTGTACGCAGCATTAGAGTTCACTGACCATGTTGTTGTGGTCTCCCTGTCTTACAGATTCACTCTATACAACATTCACAAGGCCAGGCCATACCTGAAAGAGTATACAGAACAACGGCTGGTCCAGGCTTTGTTCTTGTCACATCTGGACTACTACAACTCTCTGTTGGCAGATGTAACTGGCCTGTGTCACTAAACAGCTACAGATGTTTCAAAATGCAGCGGCAAGCCTAGTGTTCAACTATCCAAGGTGGGCACATGCCACTCCTATATTCAGAAACGTTACACTGGCTCCATGTAGCAGCTGGTATTAAGCCACAATACTTGATGTTGGCATACAGCGTAGTCAGCAGCTACATACATGGAGAAACTTGTGTGGTCCTAGGCTCCTTCTCGACCACTCAGGACTTCTGATGAATGGCATCTGGAGCCTCCAATTCTACATAGCATCAAATCTCAATTTTTATGTGTAGCTCCTAGCCACGGGAACAAGCTGTCCACCACCATTTGGAATTCAGACTCCCTCACTGTTTTTTAGAAGCATCTGAAAACTCTCTTGTTCTCTGAATTTCCGACTGACTGATCAGTAAGTGTAATTCACCTTCATCTTGTTCTGAGCTCTTCATCTGTGATGATCAACTCTGTACCCTTGACCTGTAACACTTGTTCCCTATCGGTCCTCCAGTGATGTTTACTCGATTATGTTGAACTCTCCTGTATGTTGATTTGGATAAAATTCTGCTAAACAAATAGATGTAAAATATAAATGTAAATAATATACACATCATTGAAAATGAATTAGATTAGATTAGATAAACTTTATCAATCCCATGGGAAAATTCAGATGAACACAGCAGTAGAAACAAAAAAACAAGAATACAGAGTCGCAGGACAGATAATACAGCTAATCAATTAGTCAATAAATAAATAGATCTATAAATAAATAAATGTGTATTGTGCATATATTTTAAAATGAACTTAAAGAGTAAGTCGGGAGTAAGTATTGATTTACCTGATAGCAGTGGACAGAAAAGACCCCCCGAAGGCCCTTCTTAGCACACCGTGGTAGAATGAGCCTGTGGCTTAAAGAGCTCCAAGAGAGCGCCTCCTAGAGGGGATGAAGGGGCTTTTTCATGATGGCATTCAATTGTAATTCTCCAGGGAGTAAGGCAGTAATATAAGGTCCTCAGACTCAGTTAATGTCACAGGGTATCAGAGCCTATCCCAGTTACATCTGATGCAACACTGGAACCAACACTGGTAATTGTACCAGTGCATCGCAGTAATCTGTAATGGAATACTGATATACTAAAAAAAGGACACCTCCAAAACATGTGAATCATATAAAATGAAAACTCTAAACTAAATTCAAACTAATTTAACCAGGGATATTTTGAATGAAGGACAGCACAAAGCTTTAAATGACTGAACTGATGTAACACATGTGGTCTTCGATGGCTTTATCTCCACATGTGATGGTATTTTGTTGTTCTTTTACTTTTACTTTGAAGGGGAAGACAACAACAGTCTAAAAATACACAGAGATACAACAGAGATTTGTTTAAAGTGCACAGCTGTATTTCTCTCAACATCTGTTGTTAATTTAACAGCTCTCTCTTTAATTGGATCCTTAAGGGTTGGATTTGGCAGTATGGATGCTAAATGGATTCCCCCAGGAAGTATTGAATCTTTAACTGTTTGAGAAATTACTTTAAAAAATAAAGAAATATAACTGCTTCACAGTGGACTAGTATTGTTTGACTTTTTTCAAAATTAAAAATGGACTTGTATGCAATAATATTCTTATAAATCCTTTCTGAAAGTACTTCATTTTTTTATCCAACCATCCGTTCATTTTCATCCTAAGCAAATATATCCAGACGTCTCTTTTTCCCACCATCAAGACATTTCCAGACCAGCTGGAATATATAATCTGAGTTTTCCCCGATGTCTCTTTCCAGTCGGACATGCCCAAAACACCTCCACAGAAAGGCATAATAATCAGATGCCTGAGCCCTGGCTCTTTTCAATATGAAGGAGCAGTGACTCTACTTTGATCTCGTCCTGAATGTCTGCACTCCACACTCTGTTTCTAAGGCTGAGCTCAGACACCTTGCAAAGGAAGCTCATTTGCACCACTTATACTCAAGATCTAGTTCTTTTAGTATCCGTGGTCTCCAGATCCCAATCTAAAAGAGCGATGTGGTGGAACTGGAGATTTGCATCATGGATGTGCTGCTAACAAATCTGCAGCAACTGCATGATGTTATCTTGTCAATATGGACTAAAATCACTGAGGAACGTTTCTAGCACTTTGTTGAATTAACGCCACAAAGAAGTACAGCAGTTCTGAGTGTAAAAGGGGGGTCCAGCGCAGCACTAGCAACCTGTACCTAATAAAGTGGCCAGTGCAAATGTAAATACAAAATACAAAATATGTCTGTCAAATAAAGTTCTATCTATCTATCTATCTATCTATCTATCTATCTATCTATCTATCTATCTATCTATCTATCTATCTATCTATCTATCTATCTATCTATCTATCTATCTATCTATCGAAGACTGTAAGGGGTGATCCAGCACCCCAAACCTGACACAACAACTCTTTGTATCTTCTTCCCCTTGTCTTCAGCACCTCTCTGCCTCCTCTGCTACTCCTGGCAACCTTTGTCCTCCTTCCTCCCGCTTCTGGCTCCTCAAATTAAGGCAATGTGCTTCTTTTAAGTTGCAACTGAGAATACTTCCAGTGGCCTGTTAGCATGGTCCAGAAGCACTTCCAGGTGAGGTGGAAGCCCAACAAAGTAGGGATCTACAGTCTCTTCAGCACCCCTCTGGCGGCACCCACTAACCCAACAGGCCTGAATCTGCAAACACCAATTCCCATAATGCCCTGTGGGAATCCAAGGTGCCGCTGCAACACAGGGGAGCTGCCATCTAGTAATCTGGGGGAGATAATGCCTTGTGCATGCTCTTTCCCCCGGGGCTCTTACTCAGCCATTCACCACACTCTCTATCTATCTATCTATCTATGGAGGTAGCAGTTTGGCAATAATGACTACCTCACTAAAAAGCAGGATTCCATTTTTATGTGCTGGGCAAAGCTGGGAAGAGACTTTCTTATAACAGAAATGACAGGGTTAATTTGGTTTTGAAAACTAAATACCGTAAATAACTAAATCAGCCTTAATTTTAAAGTTACTGTTGTAAAGCAGGGCACCAAATGGCACCGTGCCCAGGTCTGATTCAACACTATCAGGACTATCAATCGGATTTTCTACATTTGAATGTGGGTGGATAGAAGAAATCAGGGCATTAGTTTGTATACTTTTGACTTACAGCTAATTAATGTGAGTTTAGAAATAGATATACAATCAAAGGCTTTTATTATTGATGCAATAATGTAAAGTCCCCAAAAGGACAAATAAGGTACCACATAAAACAATTACACCTCTTAGGCCTGCTCAAATTGAAGTTGACATCTTCCTCATTCTCTCTCTCTCTGTCCAGTGAGGTGGGATGTCCACTCGCCCTCTCCCAAATAACGTCTTGTCACTAATATCACTCACTTAAAGCCTTTTGCCCACTATGGAGCTCTTGCTTCTACCTCCCACTTAAAAGTGAACCCTGTGGTATAAGGTAGGTTTAAAGCTGGTTAGGCACTGGAAATAGTTCTTGGGGCAGATTTAGCTTTTTTGATTACATGGACATTAGACTAGTGCTCCTTCTACTGGTCTGTGAAGAGTGTGCACCTATAAAGCATCAGCAGCACTTAAAGAGGCCATTCACTCAAGCTGACTAGAAGCTCCTATGCTGTCTCATCTACTAATCCTAGCTCAGACCTTTTCTGTGCCACCTGCCAATCTGGAGCATTTTCTTCGATCTCTCTCCAGCTATACCACGACCCAACCTTCCCTCTCATGAAGCTATCATTCTTTGGTTGGTCCACTTGCACCCACTAGAGTTCTGATGAAATTCCTCAAGATTCTTCCTGGGGTACCATTAACTGTTCCTCATGCTGATGGGCTCAGGTGTTTAACCTTGAGAGCACCACACACAGTAACAAATCCTACCACTCCTTGATGGTAGCTAAGATAGGCCAGTTACTGGGAATAAGTCTACTTTAGTCTGTACCATACTATAATGTGTTGGGACCATCTGATGACACTCCCAAACTCAGGTCAGTTACCAATGATTCTCTGTTCCAGGAGGTCCACCTATGTTTTTGTTTTTCTTTGTCATTGTTATGAACTCATACTTTGGCTTTTGGTCTAGATGCCTTGGGAGGGACAGGCTGTGAAACTGTGTACGCCCAATGTGCAAAGCATGATGTGCACATCTTTATGAAAGTTGAAGCATTCAAGAGTGTGAAAGCAAAGCCAGCTGCTGTTCTACAAAACCTTTTGCCCTTCTTAACCGCTTATTTCTGTGGTGTAACCTCTTACTGGACTCAGAGTTTTTTGAGCAGAAGTTCCTTTTCGAATTCCTGTAATAGCTATATTAATTTTATTAAGCCTAATTGCATTCCATAAAAGTCAGGCCAGATTATAAAAATATATTATATATTTTACTAAAGTTGGTTAAATGTTGAACAAATAAATACCCTTTGATAAAAATCCAAAAAAAAGAAATGGAAGGAGCAGTGGTATTTTTTTGTCAGGAAAATTCTGGAAGGGCCACAAGAACCTGAAAGAAAGAGACAGAGAGAGTGAAAGAGTGAGAAAGAGAGAGAGAAAATGTCAGAAGAAGTGGAGCCATCCCAGGAGGCCATGCAGAGAAAGACAGCATGTGTTGTGTTTATGCAGGAGTTAGTGAAAGTGTGAGCGTGTGTGTGTGTGTGTGTGTGTGTGTATGGGGGAATCTTATAAGACCTGCTCCTTCTCGTGCTATACAGGGAAGAGCAAAGGGTTTTATAAGGTAACCAGGAGATAAGATGTGATCAAAACACAGAAACAGGTTGAACACAGGAAGAACAAGAATTACATTTACCCAAACCAAAACACAAGACTAGAATCAGTTGAAAATATCAAAACTAAGATCTTAGCCAGCAGATCGTTAACAAAAGGAAAATCAAGGACTAGTTTTTATCACTTATAATCAGAACCTGAATATGAATATGACCTTGTAGTGAACTTTTATTCTGTTGCATCGTGATTGACAGCTCACAACCTCAAAGGACAGAAACATTTTAAAATATTTCACAACAAAAATACTAAGATATAAAGTGAAAACCCAATGTCACCATTGAATTCCCAGGGGGTACAGAAAACCTGTAAATCAGCTGCAAATTTACACCCAAAGGACCAGGAGAATTTGGAAAAATTTAATATCCAACACTCCTGTCCTTAAGTACACTGGTCAAGGTACAAGGCTATTGGCAATCTGGGTAAGGATCCTGCTCCGAAGGAATTGGGTCAAGTGAGCACAGATGCATGTTGTATTTGAGCAAAAGTGAGCAGTGTGAGCTGGAGCTGGTGGCGTGAATGTGCAGGCAGGGGATGTGGCAGAAAAAAGATCATTGGAGACACATGGCAAGATCTTTGGAGACAAATGAGCCATATAATAGTGGCTACTGGCTCAGATTCTGAAACGTTATGCCTTTCCCAGACCCCCAGAGTGCAAAAGAGAATCACAATATTAGTCACGTATGCACTCTCAGTTGCAGAACACAGCTAGAATGCAAGTGGTGGGGTCTGAACGTGTCAGGAGGGAGGCTGTTCTA
Organism: Erpetoichthys calabaricus; assembly: GCF_900747795.2. Lineage (NCBI taxonomy): Eukaryota > Metazoa > Chordata > Cladistia > Polypteriformes > Polypteridae > Erpetoichthys > Erpetoichthys calabaricus. The sequence continues at coordinate 224,534,940 of NC_041398.2, read as the reverse complement.
CCACCCAATGGAGTCCTACAGCATCATGATTGCATATGTATGAGACTGATTACCATGTTCCATATGTTTCCGGGCAGCATTTGAGGCACATTCACGTACACATATTTACATGGTGATCGTGATTTATAAATTGGTAAATTGTGTAAAAATGTGAGTACGGAAAGTTAGTAGTAGATTCTAAAATAAATTTGGGATATATGAGTCCTCCTCTGAGTTTCCTGAATCTGCTTCCTCAAAAGAAGCCATGTAAGCAGAATTTAGGAGGTCCTCGAAGTGCTCCTTTTCCGGCCGAAGTATATCCCCAGGTGATGTTATTAGTTGCCTCCCTGCTACGCACAACATGAGTGAAGACCTCCTTCTCCCCCTGAGTCATCTGACAGTTTCCAAGAATTGCTTTGAGGCTGGCTGAAAGTTATTTTTCATGTCTTCACTGTACATCTCCTCAACTGCCATTGCCAGCTCTCTATTTGTCCTGTTGGCGCCTGACAGTTGCCTCTGCTGTTCCATGTTATGTATAAATTGTACTATTTGGCTTATTGCAGCAAGTGTGTTCAGATTATTTGTTGAAAAATGTTCTATGACCACGTTGAAACCATAATGGAGAAAGGGAACGTTGTTGAATGTGGACTTTTGCTCTTAAATTGTATAGAAGTTTTCATAGTTTTCATAGAGGTCCTTCACACACACTTACATCACAGCGCTCTGTGCCTGCACTCAGTGAATAACATACACCAAATTGTACTAAATTGAATTGAATTATAGTAACTGGCAATGTTCATTTGGTTCTGTGATGGCCTGGCATGTTCCCGGGGTTGTATCCTGCTTCACACTTATTGTTTAGCTTCAGACCCCTCTGATCCTGAATTGCATTAAGTGGGTTTGGGAATGTTATGAAAAACTTATAAGAACCGATGCTCTTCATTTGGCAATGCAGAAATAGTCTGAAGCTTTGGAACCACAGTGGTGTAAAAACACCGGCTCAGTTTGTATGCCATCTGTAGCATATTGGAGCAATTTGTGTAACATGCCCCATCATTATGAAACTCTTCATCAAGTTCATGACCTAAAGATGAAGTGACAATAAAGTTCTTCTTTACCAGACTCTATAACCTGTCAAAATCATTTTTTAAGCAGGAACAGATGTTCAACCGTGAAAATCCCTTCTGTCTGAAATAATCACGTGGCATTTCCTCTTTAAAAAGGTCATACCTGCACAGAGAACTGAAGTTCCGTTTGAAGTTCAGAAAATACCAAAAAAAACACATTGTGCTTTTTTTTTCTGTGAAGGTTCATGACCTTAGTGCTTGTTTAAAATAACAGACAGCACTAATGTCAAAATGGAACAACAAGATTTGGTTTCCAGCTATGTTATATGGGTTGGAGACGGTGGCACTGACCAGAAAGCAGGAAACAGAGCTGGAGGTAGCAGAGTTAAAGATGCTAAAATTTGCACTGAGTGTGACGAGGATGGATAGGATTAGAAATGAGGACATTAGAGGGTCAGCTCAAGTTGGACGGTTGGGAGTCAGGGAGGTGAGATTGCATTGGTTTGGAAATGTGCAGAGGAGCGATGCTGGGTGTACTGGGAAAAGGATGTTAAAGATGGAGCTGTCAGGGAGGAGGAAAAGAGGAAGGCCTAAGAGGTTTATGGATGTGGTGAGAGAGGACATGACGGTGGTGGGTGTAACAGAACAAGATGGAGAGGACAGGAAGATATGGAACAAGATGATCTGCTGTGGCAACCCCAAACAGGAGCAGCCAAAAGAAGAAGAAGATTACTTTTAAAACTATGTACTTATAGAAAATCCTTGAAGAATAATGCACTGTTTACTGTGAAGTCCTTGGTGAGACTGAATATTTTTAGATGTTGACTAAATTATGTCATAAAGAATGTTGAGATAATTCACATTTGCATGAGAGTGCAAAACACAAAAGAAGGAGCCTCTGAGACCTGTCAGAATTCATGGGGGGACATGGAACTGGTACAGAGCTACAAGTACCTGGGGGTTAGGGTGAGAGTTAGGGTTAGGGTTAAAACAACACACTGGACTGTTCTGACAACACAGTGGTACTGCGCAAGAAGGGCCAGAGCAGACTGGACTTGCTCAGGAGACTCTAATGGGTATGTTCTACCAGTCCATAGTAGCCAGTGTGGTGTTCTACGCTGCAGTCTCATGGGGAAGCAACTTGAGCTCAAAAGAGGCAAACTTATCAGGAAAGCCTGTGCCATCCCAGGATGAACCCAGGACAGACTGGAAGACATTGTGGAAAAAGAGGATGGTGCCATGAAAAATCCTTTCCATCCACTCCAGGAGGCACTATCTTGGAGCACTGTTAGCTACAGGTTCATTCCACCATGTTGTGCTAAGAAACGCCTCTGGGGGGCTTTTCTGCTCATTGCTATCAGGCAATTAAATGCTTCCTACCAACATATTTGTTAAATTCATTTTGAAAATTCATATACAATATACATTAATTTATCTTTATTTATCAATTGATTGATTAATTGGCTGTAGTATCTGTCCTGTGAATTTGTATCCTTGTTTTTTATGATCCTGCTGTTGTGTGCATCTGGAATTCCCCCATGGGATTGATAAAGGTGGTCTAATCTAATCTACTGAAGGCCTGGAGGAGAAACAACAATTGAAGTGCTTTATCATCAGATAGATAGATAGATAGATAGATAGATAGATAGATAGATAGATAGATAGATAGATAGATAGATAGATAGATAGATAGATAGAACAGGCTGTCAATTGCAGTCACAGTGCACTGGGGTTGAAATCTTACAGTCCAATACACGTAATGTAGACGGAGCATACAATAATGTCAGTGAAATGGGAATTGGACAAATAATACTACTACCAAAGTGACAGGTGGAACATAATATTAAATTGACAGATACTGAAACGACATAATATTAAAGCAAAATCAAAGAAAGTGACCTGGCTTATGCTGATAGGGTAACATATCTAAAGTGACACATTATGAAAAAAAAAACACTGCAAGTCTAAATAGAATAAAACATACATGTCCAAGCTTTGCATCAGTAAAACCAAGAGGTAGATGCCGAAGTAAATGAAAGAATCCATTCTTCTTAATCCAATTAAGGTGTTCTTTAACTATATGTGCTCTATGCAACTTTTCTCCTCTTCTCCACTGGGGTGCATTTCCATTTTTTAGGTGGTGCTGTACCTTCGTCGTCTGACAGCAGCTTTTGTTGCAGCTTCAAAACTACCTACACCCTTTCTCACTCATATATTGTACCAAAACTATATGGCATTTGCCCAGATTAAAAGACTCATGTCTCCTGTTTCTAGGTAATAGAGGGGCTTTCTTTTATATTGTGGCTTGATGCCTATTTATAGTAATTGATATGAATTAAAAAATCGGACAACTGATAATTACCATTGGACTTGCTACTTGTCATGAACTTACTTTAAGTAAATTATGAAACATTTTAACAGCAAAGTCTCCATCCCCTACTTCACATCTTCTTATAAGCATATACACACTAGTTAGTTTATCTGAACTTAAACATATACGTCCTAACAAATAATTAACACTCTTTTAACATTTGCTGTCGGCCAGTCATTTTCTAACATGCTTAGTCCTGAATACGGTCGTGGAGGTGGCCAGAGCGTATCTCAGCTAGCATAGGGCAGAAGGGAAGAACAATCCCTGAACAGGACACCAGTCTATCACAGGGCAAACACACACACACACACACAAGAGCCAATTTAGCATTGCCAATTCACGTAACATGCGTGTTTTGGGACAGTGGGAGGAAACCAGAGCACCCAGAGAAAATCCACGCAGATACAGGGAGAACATGCTAACTCCATCCAGGGAGAACATGGAATGCAAACTCTGGTCTCCTTACTGCAAGGCGCAGCACTACTACTGTGCCACACAACATTTGCTGTTACATTTGCTTATCTTCAAAGAATTCTTAAATCTATTTGAATATATATACTGACAAGATCAAACAAGAAGATGTGCCCATTATAGTCTTCAGACTCCCAAAAAATCTTGTAACCTCAGGGAAAAAGTGTGACTCCCTGAGTATATACTAAGGTGGGCATGTTTGTGATGGACCATCATGTCTTCCTAACTTGCAACCAAAGCTTCATGAACAGGCTGAAACACACTTAACTGTGGATGTAGTTACAATGTAATAAAGAACGTGTGCAAGCCTGCAGAGTCTATCAGGTTTTCCTTGTATTTTGCTGCATTTATTTTATGACCTTACCCTCGCAAGTCTTTCAGGGCCTCTCCTCATCATGACGCTGTCACCACCATTCTTCACAGTGGGGATGGTGTGTTTAGACATGGTGCATAGTGGGATGGCGAAAAATCTCAATTTTGATCTTATTAAACACTTGAACTTTTTCCCACTGGCATGTGCCTTCTAGTCGAGATGTCATGTGTGTTATTTTTTTAATGGTGGCTTAATCTTTGACACTTTCCCACAAACGTGTCACTTGTGAAGCACCTGAGCAACAGTTGCTGTCTCTCCAATCTTATCCACTGCAGCTTGAAGCTCCTTCAGAGTTAACAGAGGCCTCTTGGTGATCTCCTTCACTGGTCTTCTTCTTGTGGTACGGCCTGCTATAGCAGATTTGCAGCTCTGCCACACTTTTTCCATTTCTGCTGATTTAACTGGACTCCACGGGATATTCAATCGGTGACTTGGATATTTTTCTTGTCTCCATCCCCTAACTTTTCACAAAGTTTCTTGGAGTGTCCTTTTGTCTTCATCGCGTTGCTTAGGCCAACATACTGACTGACCTTCCAGATACAGGGGCATTTATTGATCACCATTGAATTAATTCTGTGACTTCTAAAGACAACGAGCTGCACTAGTGATGATTTAGGTGTGTCACATTAAAAAGGGTGAATACCTATGTGAATTTTGTGTTTTAAAATTTTAATTCATTCAGAGCACTTTGTAGAGATCTTGTTTAACTTTGACATTAAAGAGTATATTTCTGTTGATCAATGTCAAAAAAAGCCAAATTAAATCCTCTGTGATTGAACATTGTGTAGCAAGGGTGTAAAATTTTGATCCGGATTGGGGATTAAGGTGGCTGGTGGTTTTCATTCCAGCCATTTTTGTCTATTAGAAACAATGTACTAATCCTAACAGCACATATTGTGGTGCCTGGATTGTAACTGACTTGCATTTTAATGGTTTCAGTTCTTCTTTAATGTGCAGCTAAACAATAATGGGATGTAAAGCGAGCCAAAAGATGACCAGGCTAACGTAGATCTCATTTGCACCTACAATATCTATTTCAATAAATTATCTGATAGAAAACAAATGAAAATCTGAAAAATGCAGATCTGATCTGGCTCAGAAAAAAATTAGCTGGTGATCTCACAAAAAAGAAAGTGAGCTTTTGTAATTTGTAATTAGTGTGGCAGAATGAGAGCACTAACAAGCCATAGAATGAAATAATGGGCTTTGTTATTATCTAAATAGTACAGTGGTTGGAGTGAAAAGGGTGGCCCCTCCAGGACTGTTTGACAGCCCTCAGGTAATTGGCCACATGTTGGCCTGCTTTGAATCTCTTTATTGTTTGGATGCTGTTGGTGCCGATTTGTGAAATTCGCCAAAGAGTTTTCCACAGCAAATTTGTGGTGTTTACTGGTGACATTTTTGGCCAAATATTTTCCTGGAAATTTGCAGTGTGGAGGGTTTGGGGAGCTTTTTTTTCCCCAAGCATCTTATTAAGCTTTGCAAGGTTTATGTGACATCAAAGAGCTGTACTGGGCAATGCTGGATGGGAAAGCCCCCTGAGTATATAACACAGTGACAACAGGTGTCCTAGAAAATATGGACACTGGGATACTGACGTCAAGCAACAGGACTAAGGACCAGTGACACAGAATAGAGAGACAGACTCCAGAAATACAGGTACAAACAAAATAATGTATTGTTAAAAATAAAATACATACATATATATATATATATATATATATAAACTAGGGGGGCAAGCCCCCCCGGCGCTTTCGGTGCCCAACCCCCAGTTGCGGCCAGAATATTAGTAACATCTGTAAATGTACAAAAGAAAAATTATTATTTATTGGAATCAAAATCACAAAATTCTTTAACTACCTAAAAGAAAAATGAATTATTATTTAATGGAGTAAAAATCATGAAATGAGAATAAAATATTTACTCTCTTACCGATTGGAGTATTCCTGTTAAACTGAGGTCCACTATGCTCGATGATTATTTATAAATAGAGACTAAATAAACGATCCATTCGTTTAAACTAACAAAATCCACAACTTTCTTGATATTTGAGTTTATAATAATAAAAACAGAATAAGAATCTGAAAATCTAACATCACATTAAAGTTTGATAAATTTTGTAAAGAATGATACCAAACATATACAGTATATGTAGGTTTTAAAAGAAGCCCGATTTAAAGCGTGACAAAAAACGTGACATAAAATCGTTGGACAAAATCATTGTACTGGCTTAGGATTATATATTTATAGAGAGTAGAGTATGTGTGTATATATATATATATATATATATATATATATATATATATATATAGTGGACCAGACAGACGTGGGACGCAAGTTCAAGGCACACAAGTCTTTTTTATTTTCTTTTTTACCTAATGGGAAATGCCATAGCCCCACAAGCACAATGCACCAACACAATACTCTTCCTTCTCTTTCTTTCTCCTCCACTCCTCTGGTTAAGCTTCGTCTTCCTCCTCCCGACTCTGGCTCCTTTTATACTGCTGCGCCCAGAAGTGCTCCAGGTGCTTGATGACCTCGTTTCCAGCAGCTCTTCCTGGGTGTGGTGAAATAACTTCCCAAAAGGGCTCAGCAGAGCCTGCTGCAGCACCCCCTGGAGGCACCCACGGATCCCAACAGGGCTGCACTAAACTCCATCTCCCATGAAGCTCTGCAGGAGTCCAAGGCACCTCTGCAACTCAGGGTTGTTGCCAACTAGAGTCCCGGGGGAGGTAACACTCTGCACTCTGGCCAAGCTTGATCCCTTGGTCCTCTCACTATGGTGGCATCCTGGCCGGGGCGCTACAATGTATATATTGTATGTCTTAATAATATATAGAAATAATTATATATATATATATATATATATATATATATAATTATCCATCCATTTTCCAACCCGCTGAATCAGAACACAGGGTCACGGGGGTCTGCTGGAGCCAATCCCAGCCAACACAGGGCACAAGGCAGGGAACCAATCCTGGACAGGGTGCCAACCCACCGCAGGACACACACAAACACACCCACACACCAAGCACACACTAGGGCCAATTTAGAATCGCCAATCCACCTAACCTGCATGTCTTTGGACTGTGGGAGGAAACTGGAGTACCTGGAGGAAACCCACGCAGACACGGGGAGAACATGCAAACTCGGGAAGCGAACCCGGGTCTCCTAACTGCGAGGCAGCAGCGCTACCACTGCGCCACCGTGCTGCCCATATATATATATATATATATATATATATATATATATATATATATAAATAAAATCACAATAATATTATACTTTATTTATAAGCACCTAATATTAATAATGTTAACATAAATATGTTAAAAGAAAATCATAAAAACAAGACAATAAAAAGGTATATTTAGATCAAAAACAGATAAAAAAGACAGTAAAACTGTTATTATTATTATTATTGTTACTAATGATACCAATAATAAAAACAGTTCAGGTGCAATCCATCCAAAACACAAGATCACTAGTTAGCGAGGAAAACTCTTCCTTTAAAATTTCAATAAACAGAATAAAAAAAAAAAAATCACAATTTTTCCGGTTCCAGGCCCAATGACATCACTTCCTCCAATGCCATCTTGTTCCCCTTGAGTCAGTTCTATCTTGAACTCAGTCTCTAAATGCTGATTTTTTTGTATACAGGGTAGATACTGAAAATTTTTTCTTGCTCTTTGTTATCCTTATGCAACACAAATACCCATAAAAAAGCACACACACACACACCCCTGCACTGTCCAATAACTGTGACGTTTCTGCTGCACCTCACAGACTCAAGCAAAACCTTTCAAGTCTGTTAAGTACCTTAAACTATTTTAAAACCGTATAATTACCAAAAAATGAAGAATCAAACCTGTAAAGCAGTTCTTCATACACATTGATCCCAGTAGTGGCTAAAAATTAGCAGAAAACTTGCAAATACATTTAAACACAAAATATGCACGCAGAAGGAGACAGGAAATGTGTTGGTGTATCCGTGTTTTAAAGGTAATGTCTTTCTGAATAGATTTGTATCTGACCTGTGTGGTTGGTATAAACAAGAAGGAGCAAAAAATCAATGTGTTACGCGTATTTGGTAGTAGTGGCAGTGAACGAGCAAAAGTGTCAGGGAAAAAAAAATGTACTTATCAATCGAGAGAGAGATGAGTACTTCCTATTGAATCTGTGGGAGGCAAGTGAATTGATGCTTTCTGTCTGCAAGAAATGTTACTGTTCTGATATTTAATTGTAATAATTTTATCTCAAGAAGGTTAGCACTGCTGCCTTACAGCTCAGGTCACATTTATGGCCACAATAATCAGTCCAGCATAGTTGGCAGACATTTCCCTAATCAGCAGGGTTACTTAGAAGACCTTTGCATGATTAGAATCCCGTCCAAACTAGTTCAGTTGCTCCTTCCACATTGATATCAGTCTTTTTCACTGAGCTCGGAGAAGTTACCAAACATTTGTGCATTTTACCCAACTCAAGATGAATTCATTGGGGTTCACTCAACACCAGCTCTCCAGTTTAGGATATAAAACAATTAAGCAAGACATTCATGATTAAATAAGAGTTATTAACGGGTTATTAATTAAGAAAGAGACTGCAATGAAAACCTGCAGCCACTGCAGCCCTCCAGGATCTGAGTTGGATTCTCCTGTTGTATAACAAGAAATGGTGAAAAATTCCAAGGGAGATAAATACCTTTTATTTATGCCATCAAGCTATTCTTCATTCCTTTCACTTTTTAAATTTCCAAATCTGTGAAATAGTATTAATTTATTTTCCTTACTGTTCATCGATGCCCAAAATACCCCCCTGCTTACCTCACTATTGATATTTCCAATCTAATTTGTCAGTCCGTGTTGAGTGCATAGAGCACCTATTGTGGTTAACTTCACTCCATAACATTTGGCATGTAGTGACTTGTGACTTGTAGGGACCTTCTCATGCCATAGCTCAAACCAGATGTGAAATGCCAGCCCACAGCCGTATTTAAGTACACCACCACAGCTAAAAAATGACAAGACTTACTTGAAAAGTTATATCTATATTCTGAACCTGTTTATTTTTACATTTATGTGTAGCAGAGAGCCAGAAACTATGCTGGAAGAACTGGGCACAATACAGCTTAGACAGTATGCCATGCCAATGGCTCGGGCTGAGCACCATTGTAATGTTTCTTTACCGCTGTTGCTTGTGTTGGGCACAATAAGGTCAATGGATGTTTACCAAACAGTCGTGGCATAATTATGATTGATGGTCAGCCATCTGATTCAGTGTCGTCTGGCCTCATTCTGTCACCAGCAGTTTCACAGTTGTCTGTGACAATACAAAGAACTGATGAAGTGAAAGAAAGAAAGAAAAAGAAAGAAAGAAAGAAAGTGGACTAGTAAATTGACAATATTCCTGGTAAAAATTCCATTCCAGGATTACTATTAATAACTGAGCTTAAAAATATTTATTATTTTCAATATTATGTTTTTTCTGAATTCTAGGGGGCCTGCCTTACATCAGACCCATAACACAAAAGCTGGGCACACAAGACTCAGGTCCCAAAGACTTATCTGGCTCGATGCCACTCTCTCAAGGTTCCAATCCACAGAAATGCAATGACTCCAATAATACTCTCTTTCTTCCTTCTGCTCCTTCCCAGGTAAGAGTTGCCCAACTACACTCCTGCTCTGACTTACCAGCCTAAAGGAGAGGAAACTTTTTTTTTTTTTTTTAAATGTATCTGGGAGTACTTCCAGTACATTAGAGGTGTAGCACAGAAGCACTTCCAGATCAGATGAAGCACCAACGTAAAAGGAGGAGCAACTTCCAAGTAGCTCCCTCCAGCAGCCCTAAATGACCCCAACAGTGATGCCTCTTCAAAATACACATCCCATGAAGTCCTGCAGATATCCAGACAGGACAACTTCCAGAGGTAGGCTGTCACTCAGTATACTGGGGGAACATATGTCCCCTCAGGTCCTGGCATTATTCTGGCCTCCTCACCAGGTAAGGTACTTCCAGCCATCATGACCATGATGCCAGCCCCATCATTACAGTGTATATTTAATGAAAAGATTCACTGAAATAACTTGTGTTTTGATATGTTTTGATCCAATGCTTAATTTACTGCATTTTTTCTATTCCTTAATTGGCTCACAAAGTCATAGACATTTGAAGGGTCCATATTGTCATGTGTGCAGAGAACAGTGAAATTTTTACTTACATGTGTTAATCAACATGTGACACACTTCATCACCATGATAAGTATAAGATATTTATGAAAGTTGATAGATAGATAGATAGATAGATAGATAGATAGATAGATAGATAGATAGATAGATAGATAGATAGATAGATAGATGATTGAGATGACGTCTGTCTCTAGTTTGAGGTACTCTGAAATTTCCTCTGAACTATTTAATACACATCCATCTTTTTTCCCTTTCAGGTCTCTAATTTGATTGTGGCAATACAGTACTAAGTCCCTCTGTGGCATGGACAGAGCATCCAGTGTTTGAATCCTGTGCACGGTCACTGTCTCCACTGAGTCTGCATGTTCCATCTGTGTCCTGTAGGTACCAAGGTGGATAGACTGGAATCCCGACCAAGGGGGAGGGTGGTCCCTTACCTGGATGGGTGACCATAAGTAGAAGGATTGGAATGGACAGGCATCCCTGCCAGGCCGGTTGTGGGTATCGTGAAGATAGAATGGAAGGACAGGGAAAGACTGGTCTCTTAGGGCCATTCAGTCCCCCAGTATGCCCTCAGGTAGAGCTACCATTTGTACACCCACTATGCACCTTGAGATTTGTAGTCCTGATAGACACGCCTGTTGGGGTACGTGGGTACCACCAGAGGGAGCTGTGGAGAGAGGATTCACACACTTTAAGGAGGTTACATGTCACCCAGAAGTACTTCCAGGGTGTAATCATAAAGTAATCAGATGTATTTCCAGGTCTGGCATAAAAGAAGCCACTTGAACTAATCCAGACAAGTTGGAATCAGAAGGAAGAGGACAAAGCTTTCCTGTAGGAAGTAGAGGAGAATCGCTGTTGAATCGTGCTTGTGACTGCTTATGTTTGAGAAAGAACCTGTGAAGTAATTAGTGTAATAAAATTTCTTCTGATTTGAACCCTTGATTGTGTTCCTGCACTTGTGTATGGGGTCTGGGGTGACCCCTTTTGGTCACAATCTTTATCTTTTTTTTCTCTGTGTTCTTTGGTCCAAAGATGTGCATGTTTGGTCAAATGACAACTCTAAACTGATGCTGTGAGATTGGATGTGGTGCAGAGTGTGACTTAAGCTGTCCTTGTGACCTTGAACTGAATTAGGCATGCTCAAGATGGATGGCTGGAGGGTTATTTTAGGCTCATCGGTATTCAATTACTTAAAGGATTCAAGTAGAAAGCTGACTCAGTTTGGATACTACTAGATTATCTATTCTTAGGATATGTATTATGTAAGTTTAACATAATATTAAATATGTAAACACTGGATCTAGTCTTGATCATTACATGTATTTAACATGGCTAAGTTGTGGAGTGCGTTCTTGGTTAAATCTTAGTTTCAGTTAGAAGATGGTGACAGGAGGAGGAAAGCAAAATATGCAAAACGTTGAATTGAGGGTGCAAGATGGGTCCTGTCATCATAAGCCTCTGTTTTGTGGTTCTCAATTTATCGCTTTCTTTGTCAACCCCAGAGATAGAAAGTGACTGCTGTTGTTGCCTTTCCTTGCCCTTCCATCGCTTAGTGTGTCATATTTAATTATCTTTAAAGCACAGCTCAAGAACTTTGCACAAAAGGGCTAGTAAACAGTTTTACTAGTTTACATTAGAATAAATAAATAAATAAATAAATAAAAAAATAAATCATGTCTCCCGCTTCATTGAAGCCCGAGCCTGACTATAATATATTAAATCTGAAAATGCTGCAAGTGATTTTCCTTTTTTTATTACCGTGACTTGCATCAGCAGATGTAGAACTTCATTTGTGTGTTGACCTAATAGAATTTCAATTTCTATTGAGTGCTTATGTTACTTTAATCACTGCACATCTGCTTCCCAATAGATCTATAAACTGAAGCAGGGCATTTCATTTTTGCAAATCTGCTCAGGAAAGTTGGATTGAAACTCTTTGTTCACCTTGAAATGTCCTTAGCTAATAAAGAATGATATCTATCTATCTATTATATAGTGCCTTACACATCTATCTATCTATCTAACAGTGGTAAAGGCACAGGCAGCAGACAGAAAAAGGTTTGGGGATGGCCACCCCATATACTAAAAAAATCAGAAGTGGCAGGAAGGTGGATTCTGAGTACTGGAAATGATGTCATCAGAGTTTGCCGGAAGTGATGTCAATAGTGGGTGGGCCGGTGATGATGTCATTGAGAGGCTAAACTGCAGAGGAACAAGAGGAGACTGGATCAGGTGAGAACGCCAACCAAGAGCAGCGTTTGGGAGTGGCAAGTGGGGCAGGCCCCATGCCTAAGGGGGTCCTGCTTGTGAGGTCCACATGTCCCATTCAAGCAGAATTGTCAAGTTATATTCTCCAGTTATATTTTGATAAAGTCCACATGTTATCTTGCAAAAATTTAGCTGAATACTGTAATGAGAAAATCCGGTGTATGTTAACTTTATTTTTATTAAATTCTCATGTAAATTATATACAGTCTACACATACCGGTAACAGCATATTTTCCATGAAGGCAAATTCACCTCACAGAAGTCTCTATCAAATGCAAACTCATACAATTTAAATTTGGATTCAACAGCAGTATGGGATTTGAGCAGATCACAGAAAGAGTTACTGGATGTTTTATTTTATAATCCCAAATCAGAAAAAGTTGTGACGGTATGGAAAATGCAAATAAAATAAATGCAGTAATTCTTACATGTACTTTGACTTTTATTTCATTGCAGACCGTATGAGCCCAAGATATTTCGTGTTTTGTCTGGTCAACTTCATTTGATTTGCTAATACTGTACTGTATATCCATTCCTGCATCTCAGGCCTGCAGCACATTCCAAAAAAAGATAGGATGGGACAAATCAGGGCCTTTAAGGAGGTAACATAATGAACTAATGATGTGATTTCAAACAGGTGATGTCAACATGTGTGGAAGAACATTTATTTTAAACAGACACCCCCCTACTGGAATGCCCCGATTTAAGCAATAAAACACAGGCAGGAGAAAGCGTCAATCACTATTCTTTATCTAAATCTCGTAAGAGGCAAAAACTTGTCACATTAGTGTTTTTGAAAAGAAAAAATTGTCCTCTACGCTATATTTATACAATCCATCGATTAGGTCACTACTCAAAAAGAGGAATTCATAACATAATCAGAAAACTTTTAACATGATTGATTACACCTAGTTGCTAACGGGACATGACAAATGTCAATACCTTAAATGACCATAATTTGGCCCCGTTAACTAAGTTGATTGATAGTCCTGTTAGCTTGGGGTGTACGTGACTTTTTAAATGTATTATTTTTTATTCTTATTTTAGGAGATGTGTGATTTTCTGTAGGGTTATCCTGTTTTATAAAGAAAAGAGCAATGGCCTAATTTCTTATGATCCAGCTGGGTACAAAAACAGGAATCTATATACAGTCATATGAAAAAGTTTGTGAACCCCTCTCAGCCTGCATAATAGTTTATTCTACTTTCAACAAAAAAGATATCAGTGGTATGTCTTTCATTTCTTAGAAACATCTGAGTACAGGGGTGTTTTCCGAACAATGATTTTTAGTGAAGCAGTATTTAGTTGTATGACATTAAATCAAATGTGAAAAACTGGCTGTGCAAAAATGTGGGTCCCTTTGTAATTTTGCTGATTTGAATGCATGTCACTGCTCAGTGCTGATTACTTACAACACCAAATTGGTTGGATTAGCTCATTAAGCCTTGAACTTTATAGACAGGTGTGTCCAATCATGAGAAAAGGTATTTAAGGTGGTCAATTGCAAGTTGTGCTTCCCTTTGACTCTCCTCTGAAGAGTGACAGCATGGGATCCTCAAAGCAACTCTCAAAAGATCTGAAAACAAAGATTGTTCAGTCTCATGGTTTAGGGGAAGGCTACAAAAAGCTATCTCAGAGGTTTAAACTGCCAGTTTCAACTGTAAGGAATGGAATCAGGAAATGGAAGGCCACAGGCACAGTTGCTGTTAAACCCAGCAGGTCTGGCAGGCCAAGAAAAATAGAGGAGCGGCATATGTGCAGGATTGTGAGAATGGTTACAGACAACCCACAGATCACCTTCCAAAGACCTGCAAGAACATCTTGCAGCAGATGATGTATCTGTACATCGTTCTACAATTCAGCACAATTTGCACAAAGAACATCTGTATGGCAGGGTGATGAGAAAGAAGCCCTTTCTGCACTCACGCCACAAACAGAGTCGCTCGTTGTATGCAAATGCTCATTTAGACAAGCCAGATTCATTTTGGACCAAAGTGCTTTGGACTGATGAGACAAAAATTGAGTTATTTGGTCATAACAAATAGCGCTTTGCATGGCGGAAGAACACCGCATTCCAAGAAAAACACCTGCTACCTACTATCAAATTTGATGAAGGTTCCATCATGCTCTGGGGCTGTGTGGCTAGTTCAGGGACTGGGGCCCTTGTTAAAGTCGAGGGTCAGATGAATTCAACCCAATATTAACAAATTCTTCAGGATAATGTTCAAGCATCAGTCTCAAAGCTGAAGTTACGCAGGAGTTAGATATTCCAACAAGACAATGACCCAAAACACAGTTTGAAATCTACAAAGGCATTCATGCAAAGGGAGAAGTACAATGTTCTGGAACAACCGTCACAGTCACCCGACTTGAATATCATCGACAATCTATGGGATGATTTGAAGCAGGCTGTCCATGCTCTGCAGCCATCAAATTTAACTGAACTGGAGAGATTTTGTATGGAAGAATGGTCAAAAATACCTCCATTCAGAATCCAGACACTCATCAAAGGCTATAGGAGGCATCTAGAGGCTGTTAATATTTGCAAAAGGAGGCTCAACTAACTATTGATGTAATATCTCTGTTGGGGTGCCCAAATGTATGCACCTGTCTAATTTTGTTATGATGCATATTTTCTGTTAATCCAATAAACTTAATGTCACGGCTGAAATACTACTGTTTCAATAAGGCATATCATATATTAAAATGAAGATGCTACTTTGAAAGCTCAGTCAATGATAAACAAAAATCCAAAGAATTAAGAGGGGTTCCTAAACTTTTTCATATGACTATATATAAAAGCCAAATACCACCGACTCACACATCATGAAATCTCCCGAACTACGAGGACTTGGGACTTGAAATTTGGAATGTAGGTTACTCTTGGCCCATAGGTGCTTGCTAAGAAACGGATTTAAAAATTTTGTGGTCCAGGCTCGAAATTTCTTATAGTTTTTTAGACCTGTTTGTATGTCTGTCCGCTTTTCACGAGAGAACTACTTAACGGATTTAGATCAGGTTTTTTTCTATAATTTGCTTGAACATTCCATTGATTTTGTGACTTCTCTCATCGCGCTAAGTATCATAGTTCGCTTGCAGCACCAATTTATTAGTGCAAATCTGAGAGAGACTCTTCGGGGGAGAGGGTGGGGTTGCCCTGCTCACTCACGCACCTGCCTCGGGGCATAACCTTAACTCCACATAGTTAGCGAACGAGAGAACTACTTAACAGATTTAGATTGAGTTTTTTTTCTATAATTTGCTTGAACATTCTGGTTGATTTTACGACTTCTCTCATTGCGCTAAGAATCATAGTTCGCTTGCAGGAGCGGTATATTCACGCTAATCCGAGACAGAGGCTGCGGGCCAAGGGGAGGGGGAAGAGTGACGTCAGGAGTGGAGAACTGGGAAAGATCAGAAGGAATTTGCATATTTCTCCCTCTACAGTGCGTAATATCATTAAGCAATTCAAGGAATCTTCAAGGGCAGGGGCGCACGCCATCGCTGAACACACATGATCCCTGAGATGGCACTGCATTAAGAACCGTTACTCATCAATAGCTGAACCACACGGGACTACAAATGATCACTTTGGCAAACATTTGTTGAGCACTACAATACAGAGTTACATTCACAAATCACACTTAAAACTTTACTGTGAAAAAAGAAGCCTTATGTTAACCATGTCCAGAAGCTGTGTCAACTTCTCTGGGCTCGGAAGCATCGAGAATGGAGCATCACAATGCAGAAACGTGTATGCCAGATCTTTTTATGGAAGAAATGTACACTGTGTTCTCCTGACTAAAGACGAAAAGGACCATCCAGACTGTTACGAGCAAAAATTCCAAAAACTGGGGTCTATTGTGGTATGGTGTTGCATCAGAGCCCTTGGCAAAGGTAATGTACAATTCTGTGAGGGCAGCATTAATGTAGAAAAGTACACTGAGATTTCAGAGCTACATATGCTGCCTTCAAGATGACATTGTTTTCCAGTGATGTCCATGCATTTTTCAACAAGACAATGCAAAAGCACATTCAGCAAACTTGACAAGGTCATGGCTGCAGAAGAGGAGGGTCCGGGTACTGGACTGGCCTGCCTGCAGTCCTTACCTGTAGGGAGCAGGTTGAGGAAACCCTAGAGAGGTGGAGATATGCTCTAGAGAGGAGAGGAATGAAGGTCAGTAGGAACAAGACAGAATACATGTGTGCAAATGAGAGGGAGGTCAGTGGAATTGTGAGGACGAAGAGAGTAGAGTTGTCGAAGGTGGAGGAGTTTAAATATTTTGGATCAACAGTACAGAGTAATGGGGATTGTGGAAGAGAAGTGAAAAAGAGAGTGGAGGCAGGGTAGAATGGGTGTAGAAGAGTGTCAGGATTAATTTGTGACAGTCGGGTATCAGCAAGAGTGAAAGGGAAGGTCCACAAGATGGTAGTACACCAGCTATGTTATATGGGCTGGAGACGGTGGCACTGACCAGAAAGCAGGAGACAGAGCTGGAGGTGGCAGAGTTAAAGATGCTAAGATTTGCATTGGGTGTGACGAGGATGGACATGATTAGAAATTAGGACATTAGTGGGTCAGCTCAGGTTAGACAGTTTGGAGACAAAATCAGAGAGGCGAAATTGCATTGGTTTGGACATGTGCAGAGGAGAGATGCTGAGTATATTGGGTGAAAGATGTTAAAGATAGGCCTTCCTCTTTTCCTCTAACCTGGCAGCTCTAAGAGGTTTATGGATGTGGTGAGAGAGGACATGCAGATGATGGGGGTAACAGAACAAGATGCAGAGGACAGAAAGATATGGAAAAAGATGATCCGCTGTGGCAACCCCTAACAGAAGCAGCCGAAAGAAGAAGAAGAAGAAGACAACTCCATACTGTTGCACACCTTAAGAGGAGTTTGCAGGAAAAAAATGGGACAAAATAAAACCTGAAACGCTTCATCGCTTGGTATCCTCATTATGATCTTCATTATCCATCATTATTAGGAGCTTGAAGTGACGCTATCACAGAGGAGCCGGAAGTGACATCATCTATAGTATTCGGAGATGGGATTTTTGTGTAGTGGCCATTTTGTGGGACCGGAAGTGCTGAAGGTAAGTGTATGAAATTATTATTTTTCTTCTTTGGCTCTATTGAAAGAGAAAGAGGAATTACTACTCATAATCAACCCCTAGTTTTGTGTTGTATCACTCACCTTAGGGCTTGTTGGCTTGCTCCTAACCGCACATGTTTGACACTGTATTTCCATGTAGTAAAGGATGTCTTATTTTATTACACCCACAAAACCCAATGAAACTCTCCTTACTAGATCTACATTTTTTTTTCCACGACTCAGCTTCATTTTCAGTAGTTTTCAAATTTAAGCCATTGTAAACAAAGGTTTCTTGGCACAGATATATTAAAGCTGCAGAAAATGAGTTATTGATGGATCAAAAGCAGAGAACTTATCAACTAAGGATAAACAAAAAGATAAGGTCAGGTCAGGAAAGGATCAGAGCTACAATTCTAATAAAATGAGGCCAGAGTTAAAAGGCAAGCATGAAATGAAACACAGAGCAAATGTTAGAAGGCCATAGCAATGCAGGTGAGCCCCTCTGAAGCCACCTCTGACTCTCTGCAACTTCCACCAGGATCCCCACCTCCCTTTGAAAGGTGATTTACGAGAACTGCTGTATATTTAATTCCAACTATATTTTTTTTAAAAATGGAGCAGAAACAAGTTAATCGATATTCTCAGGGTGTGTCAGCAGTAGGGAAGGCTCAGATACTTCTGAACTGCTTAATTACTATAAGCCTACTGCTCACACAAATCAACTTAAAATGGCTTAACCAGTTTTGGAAATGGATGGATGGTTTCTTAACACAGAGAGGGCTACCTTTAAGACTAAAAGGTCTAAGCAACCTGGTGCGTTGCTGCATACACCACACGACTAAACCCAACCAGCCAGACATGACATTCAGTCCCACCCTCTGGAAATGACCCTCTATCCGGCAGGTCCAGGTGTTACATGGGCATTCCCTTGGCCTGGTCCAACCACTTGGGTCCTCAACAATGAGGATCCTGTAAGCCGGATCACCCTCAGAATCGCGTCACATGGCCGTAGTACCGTAAGTGGCGCTCCTTCACAATGCAGGTAATGTGCCTCATTCGGGACTCCATTCATTAATATTCTTACCTAATCTTATTTGGTTGTAAAGCACTTTCAACTACATTATTTATATGTAAATGTACTACAGAAATAATAGTTGTTGTTTGTGAGCTGTGGTTGGTAACTGAAATAATGAGAGACCAAAGTGAGGATATTGCACAGGTGTTGCTGAGCTCACTATCTATGACTGGGTGTGGATCTCAACAACATTAGAGGACTTTGGAAGAAAACAGCTGCTTTGATGGACAAACAGAAATTGGTTGCAGTGCTTTGGGCCTAATAGCTCATGTGATTCCCTAATATCTTTCACAGGCAGTGGGAGAAGATGATAAGGCACACCTACAAGATGAGGAAGGAGTTTCATTTCTTGAATGGCCTAAGAGAGGCTGTGAATTCCTATGGGGAGAGGTTGGAAGGGGGCAGCCTGTCTAGGATGGCTACTATGTCCCTCTCAGGGATAAGCTGAGTTCAAGGGTAGTAACCGCTTATTTAAAATAAATGGGGTTATTGAGGACAGTCACAACTGTAAGCACATTTACAAGGCTTTATGTAACTTATAAACAAAGACCTTGAAGAAAACAGAGTCACAATTGCGGTGATTAAAAATATAATTTAATTCCGACAGCCTTTTATATCCATATGGAGAACAAATAAATACTTGGGAAAAAAATGTTAAAAAAGAACTAGCAAAAATCTCAAGGATTTATTGTTCAATATGCATATAATTAGGTCAACAATAAAACCTGTCCTTGTGAGCAAGTCAAGACAAATATTCATTTATTGTTGTAATGAAAATTTGAAAAACCAGTGAGTCAGTTATGCTACTGCAGAAATGAGGCATCATTTAATTTAATTTTTCAATTAACGGTAAGCAAGCATGAGAAAGAGTAGAAAGGTGTGTTATTTAACTAGATGAAAACATTCAGTTTCAAGGATTTTAGGCTACTGCATGTCAGGATCTGATTGTGTGTGTTCTGGTGCAGTTTAATTATTTCATTAGTACTGCTGGTATTTGACGGGAGTTCATTTAAAATATTCTGATTCATTCTAGTCCATTATTAGAATCATCGCTTTATTTTGGTTACACCACTAT
The DNA here is from genome assembly GCF_900747795.2 of Erpetoichthys calabaricus. Lineage (NCBI taxonomy): Eukaryota > Metazoa > Chordata > Cladistia > Polypteriformes > Polypteridae > Erpetoichthys > Erpetoichthys calabaricus. Next base: position 224,514,974 of record NC_041398.2, on the reverse strand, counting down.
GGTGATGTTTTGTTTGAGGTGTTCCTGAGAGGTGTCGCCATTGTGTCACCTATTCACCTGTTGTAGATGGTAATAATACCTGTTGTGAGACACATGAGCCAACAACACAATTGCTGTTGCTGCATCGCCACTATAAAAGATGGTGGTTCACATCAGCTTGCATCTGAACTTTAAATCACCAAAGAAAAACTGTTCCAGTTTAATAGAGCAACTCTACAATAAATTAAATAATAACATGGGAGCTATCGTTTGATCATGACTTTAATTGGACTTTGAGTAAGAATTTACTATAATGTTGTGGATTTGGTAAAAGGCTTCCTATAATCTTGTACATGTACACTGCTTGGCTTAATGCCATTCCATTTTAAAAATGTCTACAACAGTGATAATATAGTCATGTGGAAAGTAAGTATGGCTGATGGCAATTGTTGCCTCTTTCAACATTTTTGCACAGGCAAAGCAATAGCTCTTCATGCAACCAGTGCCTACAGATAAAAATGATACACTTGAATAAAATCACAAGGAAAATGTTCTTATTCACTCATTTATTCAAAAAAAAATATTAAGAGCTGGGGAAAAAGTTAGCCCACCCTTGGCCTCATAAGATTTGATTGCCCCCGTTAGGAGAAATAACTTCTTATAGGAGTTTTGCATAATCCATCAGTCATTTTTTCACTCCTCCATACTAAATTCTTTTATATGCAACATGTCCCAGGATTTTCTTGCATGTACTGCCCTTTTCAAATCCCCCCACAACAATTCAGTGGGATTCAAATCAGGGCTTTGACTAGGTCAGTTTATATTCCTCCATTTCTTGTTTTTCAGCCATTCATTGGTGGATTCGTTAGCGTGCTTACCATTGTCATGTTGAAAGGTAAATGTTACGGTTAAACTTGGACTTTTGCACAGGTGGCCTCACATTCTCCATAAGCACTCTTTGATATGGTGCAGAATTCATAACTGGTTCAATGACTGCAAGCTGTCCAGGCCCTGAGGCAACAAATCAACCCCAAATTGTAACATTTACACCACCAGGCTTTGCAGTTGGTATGAGGTTGTTCTTCTTAAATGCTGTCTTCAGTTTGTGCTAAACATGTCTACTGTTACCGCGACCACACAACTCCATCTCTGATTCATCTGTCCAGAGCACGTTGTTCAAGAAGACTGATGTTAGTGTAGTTCAATGTCAAACTGCAGTTTTGCTCTAATATTCTTTATGGCTTTTTCCTTGCACACCTCACATTCAGGTCATATTTGTGCAGTCTCTTTTCTGATTGTAGATGTTTGTACATTGACACCAACATTTGCAGATCCCACAATGAGATTTTGGCGTTCTTGGATTCTAATGTAGTATAAAGTGATCAGCTCTTGGCTTAAGTTTCTGTGCCAGCAGGTCAGGGACAAATTAGCAGTTGTTTGAAATTGACGCCACTTGTAGAAGACTTTCCAAACAGTGGAATAATTGTTTTCAAATAATTTGGTGATCCTTTGAAGAACAACAACATTTATTTCTATAGCACATTTTCATACAAACAATGTAGCTTCACAAGACATCAAAGAGAATCCCTTAAAATCCCTTGCCGGACTCATAAGCATGCACAAGTTTCTTTCTGAGGGCCTTAGAGAGCTTAATGATACCACACATGTTAATAGCAAAGAGACCACCAGACCCCCAGATATCTGCGGTTTAAATAAGACAGTCAGGTCCACCTCTATACTCCATAAGGAGGTTCTAATCTTTGGCACCTCATCTGGAATACCTGATTTATGGATCTGAAGTGGTGAGAAATGTAGGGTGTCACACACGTGTGAGTAGGAGGAAGCTGTATGGACCAAGTGAGGGTAATTCCACGCCAGGCCAAGGGGTGGCGGAGTGCACTAAACCTTTCTCTGTTATCTCTACAGACCAAACACAGGAAAACCTGTCTGACTCAACCCTAAAGATGTCACTTTTGGTTCCAGCAGCTAGAGGAGTGTCACATCCGGTTGCAACTCCTAGAAGAATGTCACTTCTGGTTAAGACATCAAAGGGAGGTCACTCCTGATTCCCATACATCACTTCTGGTCTTGGAATTTAAAGCCGTCATCTTAACAACTATTCACCAGTTCTTGTTTGGACTCCATCAAAGACACTACTGTCTTATTCTCAAACCCCATTGCGGCCAGGGATAATATATGTGTGACTGCCCCAAACCTTTTTAAGTGTGTCGAGTCTGATCATTTCACAAGGGCTTTAGTTACTTTTCCCAAATTGTATTAATTGACTATTAGAATGAATACTCCATGTCAACAAATTTGTCATTTGTTCAAGTATATCTCCTTTATCTGTAGGCACTGTCTACACGAAGATCTCACGTTAGCCTGTTCAAATATATTGAAACATGTAGGTTTTTTGGAGACTTCCACATTGCAGCCAGTTGCAGCTACCCTAAAATTGGATTATGTTGGCTCAGTAAATTAATTAATGGATGAAATGCATGTTAACCTATATACTCCAAAAAAACTAATTAAATAGAACCTCTTTAGGCATAAACATGTTACTCCAGTTTAGAGGTTTAATATGCTATGTTCAGGAAGGGCACATTTAACACTTATTAAGGGCTCATCTTGTGCATATGCTACAAAGTTTTTCTTCACACATAGAAGAATAGACAGACACATGGAAGCAGTGTGGTTGCCAGCAAGACTTTAAGATCCTTCAAATCTCTGCTTAACTGAATTGCCATTTCTCATTGAGATTGTTCTGATACATTTTTTAATAGATCCAGAAGCATCTGACCCGAAAGATAGGTTTGTTTAGCTGAATTTGCATATTTTCCACTTGCTGAGAGTCACAGACTGGAGACAGTAAGCAGAGTAATGGTATTTAAGGTAAAAGTACATTTACTTAATTGGCGGACGCCTTAATCCAAGGCAACTTACAACATTTAGGATATTGGTTATGTTTCCTTTGTTTTTCCAGTTGGAGCAGAGGCAGGTCATGTGACTTGCTTGTAGTCAAACACTAGTGTCAGTAGTATGATTTGAACCAACAACCTCAGGGTTTGAAGTCCAAAGCCTTAACCTACAGCTACACCACACTGCGTGCCTTCACCACACTCTTAGTAGAAAATGCATGCATTTTGCCTGCTGTGAACATACAACTAATGACTTGATGTGTGGATTACACAATAGGAGTAACACGAGATTTTTTCATGGTTGTTATTGATAGTGTTTATTGTTGTCAATGGTTGGGCCCCTTTCAGTCAGAAACTTTAGTATGTCCTTTTCCCATGAAAACATCAAATTTTGTATGTACTGTAAGTGCTGGACTGGATGGAATGGTATCCTGATTGGCATCAGGGACAATCACCTGCAGTTATGGATGGAGGAAAAGAATAGAGATACAACCCTGCTGGGATGCTCCTTGGTTTTTACCGCAGTTGGGATGGACAAAGGACAAGTGGACCTTTTGAACAATTTATCTTCGAGCACGAGAGATGACAGTGCTTCCCTGGCTGGATCCCAGTACCTGCAGGATAGCCTGGGCATTGTTGTATGGAAGGGCGAAATTATCAGGGTCCTTGGGTGCCGCAGGGGGCACAGATAAGAATGGACCTCCTTATTTTAGGGTGTTTCCATACGATCTGGAAGTGCTTCCAGCATCCAATGGCATGACACCGGAAGTGCTCCAAGATCCGACATAAAAGTAGTTATAAAACAGTCAGAGTTGGGAGGCAGAGGGTGAAACTCACATGGACGAGTGAAAGGAAACTGAGGAGGAAGAGAAGTGCATTACTAATGACAAGTATATTGTTGGATTGTTAAAAAGCCTACGGATGTGCGTCCGGGTAATTAATACTTTTTATTTTATAGTTAAATTGTTTCTGGTGGAGTTGTGTCTGGTGTTTGGAACTCAGTGGCTCCCCTTTATGGTCACACATGGCCACCACTACCAACTACATGGGGTAAGTAGCATAAGACTTGACTTGAGGTTTTTTTTAGAAGAATTAAGTGGACAGGACTGTCAAGCTTTGTTGGGATGAATTGCCTGTTCTCGTCTAGACTGTTCTAATGTTCTAATAAGACAAATACAGTTTCTGGATGGAGAAGACTTTTAAACTTCATTAGAACAATCCAGACGAGAACAGGCCATTCAGCCCAACAAAGCTCACCAGTCCTATCCACTTATTTCTTCCAAAAAAACATCAAGTCGAGTTCTGAAAGTCCCCAACGTCTACCACACTACTTGGTAGCTTATTCCAAGTGTCTATCATTCTTTGTGTAAAGAAAAACTTCCTAATGTTTGTGCGAAATTTACCCTTAACAAGTTTCCAACTGTGTCCCCGTGTTCTTGATGAACTCATTTTAAAGTCACTGTCTCGATCCACTGTACTAATTCCCTTCATAATTTTAAACACTTCAATCATGTCACCTCTTAATCTTCTTTTGCTTAAACTGTATAGGCTCAGCTCTTTTAATCTTTCTTCATAATTCAACCCCTGAAGCCCTGGAATCAGTCTAGTCGCTCTTCTCTGGACCTCTTCTAGCGCTGCTATGTCCTTTTTGTAGCCTGGAGACCAAAACTGCACACAGTACTCCAGATGAGGCCTCACCAGTGCATTATAATGGTTGAGCAGAACCTCCTCAGACTTGTACTCCACACATCAGGGCGCTATACAACCTAACATTCTGTTAGCCTTCTTAATGGCTTCTGAACACTGTCGGGAAGTCGATAGCTTAGAGTCCACTATAACTCCTCAATCCTTCTCGTAAGGTGTACTCTCGATTTTTCTGACCGCCCATTGTGTATTCAAACCTAACATTTTTATTTCATATGTTTCATTCTTTACATTAACTGACATTAAATTTCATCTGCCACAAATCTGCCCAAGCCTGTATGCTATCCCAGTCCTTCTGTAATGATATACCGGATTCCAAATTAGCTGCTAATCCACCTATCTTGGTATCCTCTGCAAACTTAACCAGCTTGTTACTTATATTCCTATCTAAATCACTGTTTTCACTGTATACACATATGAAGGGATTAAATATTTAACAGCAAAATCCAAACTAAATGTCAAAACGTAACACTTCCCATATTAAATTGTTATTGCCATAATGTTATTTATTTCAAGTCTGAATAAACTTTCCATTATACTAGGTACCATAAGGCTGCACCAGCAACATACAGTATGTACGTATATTCTCAAGTATTTTATAAATACAAAATTAAAAAAACAATCCCTGGAAATTTCTCACAAACACTTCTAGCCTTAGATTTAAAGGCATTTATTTTTTTCCTTTGGCTAGAACCTGCTAAATTTGGATTTATGAAATTCAACTCTCGTCTGTTCTTCAAAGGCTAACAAAATCAGGGGGTGTGAAGGATTTTCAAATGACATACGTAGCAGAGTGACTAAAGCAACGAGTGAACTGTGTACTCAATTTACTGTTAAATTCTTTTGTTCTAAATTGCTGCCAGCAGTGCATCGCATGACCGCTCCTTCAAAGGTGCTCACCATCTTAGTGCGGCCCTCCGGCAACTGGCCTTGTGCTACGGAGACTGAGCTGTAAGAATGTAGAACAGAAGGCAATGAGTGTCGGTGGATGAGCAGCTGGGGACCAAAGAGCTGTAGCAGACATGTATGTAGAAAGTTATAGACTTCCAAAAAGAGTATACCGAACTGGCAACAGGACAACAATAGAATGAGACAAGTACAAAATGGACACAAAAAGAAAAAGGCTGGCAAACAGAGATAAAAAAAAACAAACTTTAAACAACAATGCAAAATTAAGAAGAACAAAGCAGAATCCAAAAAACAGGCACCGGGTAGGACAAAACACAAGAGGATACTAGTGCTAGCAAATACAACTGGCTCCACATTTATCTGTTTAGAATTTTACTGATTTAGATATCCAAAAGACTGGCCATTTTAAACAGGAAACACTGTGATGCTTGTGTCCTGTGGTGGAGCATGTCTGGGCTGGTGCAGGTGAAGCTGTTCAGGAGGAAAGCAGTGTGGCCAAGGGAATTGGCTAATTGCTCATTACCTGCACAAGTGCAGTAGGCACAGCCATTCCTCATTGAGGCTTCATGACCTGTTTAGTGCACATGCACTCACAGGATTACAAAATGGATTGAGGAGGTTGAAAAGGAAAGAATAATCTAAGGAACAAGAGCGAATAGGATTTGGCTACAGCCAATCTTGAGGATAGGAGGTGAGGCGGTCGAAGTCCCCCACGAGATGGAGTGAGGGGAATGGCACTCCAGGGGTGGATCAACCCTGAAGACTTGAGAAGTAAGAGAGATCAGCTGCTTGTGAAGACCTACAGATGCCTAGGAATGGCAGCAAGATTATGGAGTCGGTCTCTGAGCATCCCAACCATTACCAAGTTAGGTGGCTGTGAAAAGGGCCAGAATGTCGACTGTTTGCTAGCATTTCAGCCCGTTCTCTGAGACCCAGATGGTGCTCAGGGGAGATGAGTAAGAGAGAGCAACGAAGGCATGAAAGGAACGAGATGATCCAGTCATTGATTTTATTCTTGGCTTTAACTATTTAATGAAACTGGTTATTGGTTATTATCTTTACCGCCCTATTTTATGGATTATTTATTGAAGATTTACTGTGCACTCTTGCACCAGACTTCTCGTCCTCATTCATTTTAGTCCACCTCATTTATGACTATTGATGTCCCAATGCAAATCTTAGCATCTTAAACTCTGCCACCTCCAGCTCTGTCTCTTGTTTTTTGGTCAGTGGCATGGTCTCCAACCCATATAACATAGCTGGTTTCACTAACGTCCTGTAGACCTTCCCTTTCACTGTTGCTGATACCCGTCCGTCACAAATTACTCTCTTCTCCACCCAGAGAGGCGAGACTGGTTTGGACATGTGCAGAGGAGAGATGCTAGGTATATTGGGAAAAGGATGCTAAGGATAGAGCTGCCAGGCAAGAGGAATAAAGGAAGGACTAAGAGAAGATTAATGGATGTGGTGAGAAAGGACATGCAAGTGATGGGGGTAACAGAGACAGGACGATATGGGAAAAGACGATCCGCTGTGGCAACCTATAACGGGAGCAGCCAAAAGAAGAAGTAGTAGTAGTCCCGGGAAACAAAAGGTGCCCAATGCACCTGGGATATCACATGTCCCAGTCATGTGGCTAGCAACAATCCTCACCACCAACACCAACATGGTGGCACCCATTCAAAAATAATTAGAAATAGTGATAAATGTTGGGAACACCCACCTCAAAATGGCACCATGATATCACAAAAATAAAATCAAAAATGGATAATTTTAATTAAACTGAACAGAATAACTTAGCAAACATAACAAAAATCCATCCATCCATCCATTTTCTAACCCGCTGAATCTGAACACAGGGTCACGGGGGTCTGCTGGAGCCAATCCCAGCCAACACAGGGCACAAGGCAGGAAGCAATCCCGGGCAGGGTGCCAACCCACCGCAGGACACACAAAAACACACCCACACACCAAGCACACACTAGGGCCAATTTAGAATCGCCAATCCACCTAACCTGCATGTTTTTGGACTGTGGGAGGAAACCGGAGGGCCCGGAGGAAACCCACGCAGACACGGGGAGAACATGCAAACTCCACGCAGGGAGGACCCGGGAATCGAACCCGGGTCTCCTAACTGCGAGGCAGCAGCGCTACCACTGCGCCACCGTGCCGCCCCCATAACAAAAATATTATCTAAAATTCCACAATGAATCAGTATACATTTTCTCCCTTCAGAAGACTTTTTTTCAATTTTTCTAGCTTCACAGGTTAAGCGTGTAAACGGGGTCAGAAGGTAGCTGAAGGGTGTTTACCACTTAATCTAAAAAAACAAACACGAGGCGCAAATCTACAGAAATAAGAAAACAAAGTTGGAAAAATACTAGATAAATTAGATACACTGCTCTCAAGTTGGCAGGAAAAAGCCAAAATCATAGGGGAGTAGTGAGGGCAAAGCGCACTCTCTAACAGCAGAAGGACAATTGATCAAATACAGTGTAGGCAGCAACATTTTTGCAAGAAAGTAAAAAAGAAATCAAAGTATTTTAGAAAGCAAAGTAGCAGCTCAGCATTAAGAGACAGACACTTAAGGAAGCAAATAGAAGAAGAAAAAAGGTGGCAAAGTGGGTAAAGGTCTAGAAGCACTGAAAGCTTATTTCACTGTGGTTAGAATCACACAACAAGCTGTAAAATTAAGTGAGCAACAACAAGACAGAACTCTCACATGTGTGACAGTCGTATTCACAGTTGATATCTGCATTTAGAGAAGGTCAGCAGGAGTAAAGCTGCGACTATAGTATATATAAATATACAGTATATATATATATATATATATATATTAGTATATATAAATCTGAGCACATTTCTCCAGTTTTGATGTCACTACACTGGTTACCTGTGTCATTTAGAATTGACTTTAAAATACTGCTTATGGTTTATAAAGCCTAAAATAATCTCACTCCATCTTAAATTTCAGAATGTCTTACACCTTACACTCCAAATCGTAACCTTAGATCTTCAAATGAGTGTCTGCTTAGAATTCCAAGAGCTAAACTTAAAAGAAGTGGTGAGGCGGCCTTCTGCTGTTATGCACCTAAAATCTGGAATAGCTTGCCAATAGGAATTCGCCAGGCTAATACAGTGGAGCACTTTAAAAAACTGCTGAAAACACATTACTGTAAAATGGCCTTCTCATAGCTTCATCTTAGTTTAATCATGACGCTCTGTATATTCAATTAATTATCATTATTATTCATGGTGGCTCCAAAATCCGTACTAACCCCTACTCTCACTTCTGTTCTTTTTCCGGTTTTCTGTGGTGGCGATCTGCGCCACCAGCACCTAATCAAAGCACCGTGATGTCCCCACTTTGATGAATTAAAGGCCAGAAGTCCACATGACCGTCATCGTCAAGTTCTTCCATGTGAACCCTGAATACCATGATGACTGATTGAGGTCATTTATGTTAGGTAGAATGCCTAGAGGGGACTGGGTGGTCTCGTGGCCTGAAACCCCTGCAGATTTTATTTTTTCTCCAGCCGTCTGGAGTTTTTTTTTGTTTTTTCTGTCCTCCCTGGCCATCGGACCTTACTTTTATTCTATGTTAATTAGCGTTCTCTTATTTTAATTTTTACTTTGTCTTTTTTTTTTCTCTTTCTTCATCATGTAAAGCACTTTGAGCTACATTATTTGTATGACAATGTGCTATATAAATAAATGTTATTGTTGTTGCTATAGCTGCTTTAGACTTACCATATATTTAAATCAAGAATTAGAAAAGGTTAAACATTTTCACCCAAGAATATCAATGAGTCCAATATAATGACAGTCCTGTATAATGTTGGCCATTTTGGAACCTTTCTTCTAGGAGGCACACATTTGCAACAAACAGCTAGTCCAGGACCTTGAGTACACTGATATTACTGTTTAACTGGAAATGCAAATATGCTACGTCAGAATATACACAACATTTTAACACATCGTATATCCATAGACCACAGTGCTTATCTTGTCTTTGTTTGCTGTTGTTATGCCATATAGTGATCCAATAGTTAAAATGAAAGATACTGTAGCAATTAGAATCACTTCTCTAAAGCGTGTAGCTGCAGTGGTCTACACATGTATGTCTGTCTGTCTGTCTCCTCTGTCATCACAATATATAAATTAATCATTATGCTTCAGTTGCCTTGTGCTACTGAGCTCCAGAATAGATAACAATGGTTTTAGCTTTTTAATTTCTTTCAGTTTCAAGCCTTTTTTTGCAGTTTCTTTTACTCTCTCCCTGAACCCCTGTGGTTTAGTTTAGTGCAGAAAGGAATTAAGAAGGCAGGTGTTTTAGGAAGAAGCCCTGTGGGTGTAGCCTTTGCAACGGTGGATTTCAACGATATTCACTTAATGGTGTAAAAAGACAAAAGGCACAAGATAAAGGGTCTGGGGCACCCGAAGGCAAACCCCATATATGATGTCATCAATTCTCAGGTTGGTCTATCTTAAGTCGTTTCCCTTTATGTGGAATTCTGGGAGGAAGAGGTGGGTCCAGGTGGTCTGACCCCTGAAGTGATATCAGAGTAGCAGAGGTGTCAATAATCCTTACTGCACAGGGAGAAGGAGAAGACAGAGCGTTATTAGACATGCGTGTGACCACGGATTGTCCTCTGACGTATATTCTTGTTTGAGAATCACGTATGGCCCCAAGAGACTAGAATCTGACCAGAGTGGAATTAATAAATTAGGAAGCCGCATGAATAGCTTAACTTCAGATTGTTTAAACTTTGGATTGAGAGTCAGGAAATTTAGGATGGGCAAAGTCAAAAACCGATAGTAATATTACAATTTCAGCACAAATCCCAATTACTGAATGTGCAAACCAGACTCTCTTTCAATTTTATTCAGGTAGATGTAAGTCCTGCGGTGGGTTGGCACCCTGCCCGGGATTGGTTCCTGCCTTGTGCCCTGTGTTGGCTGGGATTGGGATTCAGCGGGTTGGAAAATGGATGGATGGATAGATGTAAGTCTGGTGATGCACTATAATGTACCCTGCAATGCACTGGTGGTCCCTTTCAAGGATTGTTTCTGCCAGAACACAATCCAGAAAATTAATTATGATTTTCTTTTCCAATTTTACATCCTATTTAAAAGGATCACACAAACTGAACAAAATACAAAGCAAAACACATTAACAACAATTCAATGTGGAGAGGACCAAACTCCATTAAAGGTTCTTCTGTCTCTAGTGTTCTCTCATAAATTGAAATTAATGATATTTCTTTTGTGTCTGCGTAGTAGCCTGATGATTAAAAACTACTTCACTAACCAAAGAGCTTTTTTTTGTTTAAAACTCAAACATTTGACGGCATTATGCATAAGAAAGGCACTTGACATTTGATAACTGTGGTGTGCCGGATCACAATTTTGCTTTTAGAGGGGACTTCAAAGCCAAAAATGTCAATTACTTTCTGTACATTGAAATCTATTTTAAATGACCTAGTGGAAGCATTTAAAGCACTTTCAATATTTAATAGGGTTGGAAAAAAAAAAAATTAAAATAAGCACCAATTCAAGTTATTTTTGTCCCTATTAACATAATGAGGAGAAAGGGCTTACGTGCAGATTAACAATTTTGCCATTTACAGTACCTCTTACTGGAAAGATTAATTATCAGAAATTGTTTCCATGTAAATAGCCACCCAAAAAATGAACTGCGGGTCTGTTTAGGATCCTCATTGTGTCATTTCTCCTCTCATGTTTGCCAAAAATGTTACATATGCTTATTTATAGCTTGTTAGAAGTGTAAAGAGTGTAAAGCAGGCAGCTTTTGTTCAAGCTAACATCACATTTGGACACATAACCCCAGCTTTGGGTGTGAGTGCATCTCAAGAGATGGTGTCTGGGAAGGACGTGATGGCGTAGCTCGAGGACGATTGTGAGCACCTGGAAAGAGTAGTCTAAGGAAAGCATGGGCGAAAACACCAAACATCTCAGAATATACGAGCAAAAGAAAGGCGAATAGTCTTTGACAGAAGGGGAGTCAAAACCAAAGAAATCTGGCACTAATCTATTAGAAATTCTTGTAGGAGTGCAGACTGCAACTAAGAGTTCTTTTTAGCAAAGTTTTATCCACTGATCTCCACCATATTTATACTGGAAAGCAATACTGAAAAAATAAATAACAGCATGAAAAACACAAACAGAATAGATTAAAAATAACTTGAAAATATGAAAATGATTTTTAAAACTGTAATCTCCACAACCTCATTGATAATGATGCTGTGGGGCATTTGTTGGTGAAGAGAGATTCACTGATCTTGACTTTGCCGACAATGCTGTGATCTTCACAGACTCAATGGAGGCTCTGATTGGGGCTCCAGAGAAACTGAGTGAGGAGTCTGAGTGTCTGGGCTTGTGAGTGTCCTAATAAAAACCAAGATCCAGGACTGTAATGACCTCTTGGGCACTGCCATCGGCAGTGTGTTTTTTCTATCGACTTTATTGAGAGGTTTACTTACCTTGGCAGCAACTCTTCCTATGAATTCAGTAGACGGATTGGGAAGGCATGGGGGGGGGTCATAAGGTCATTGGAAAGGGGTCCTCTGCAAAAGGACGAAGGTCAAAGTCTTTAGAGTCCTGGTGCTTCCCGTTTTGCTATATGGTTGCAAAACATGGACGCTATCCAGTGACCTGAGATGAAGACTGGACTCCTTTGGTACTGTGTCTTTTTTGGAGAATCCTTGGGCACCGCTGGTTAGACGTTGTGTCGAATGAGCAGTTGCTCATGGAGTCCTGAATGAGGCACATTACCTGCATTGTGAGGTTACAACAGTTAAAAACACTACAACCATGTTGTGTGATTTCCTGAGGCTGATCTGGCTGTTTGGTCTGCAGGGATAACAGAGAAAGGGTTACTGCACCCCGCCACCCCCTGGCCTTGCATGGAATTACCTTCTTTTGGTCCTTCTAGCTGCCTCCCATGCGCACATGTGTGACATTATATTTAAAAACAGTTATATGTGCAATTTATCATGTTTTCAAGTCTAAATAAATTTTTAGATATATTGCTTTTTTTCCTAAAATAGCATTTTCTCATTATTGGATTTCAATCTCATTGTTCCGTTTTTTAACTTTCTCTCTGGATTTATGTATTGGCCACTAAATATTCTTATTTTTGAATTCAACTGCTTTTGTGACTTTTGTGCTCCTCTGAGCTTCTTTTCCTACAGAGCATTTATGTAAAATAAATCCTTTATCTCATAGAGAAATTCTATTGGCAGATTTGGATTTAGCACCCTCAAATTTTTAAAGAACACCTAGAATTTTTGACAAGATTGAAATATATTTATTTATGTAAGTATGTATTTATATTTTGCGCACCACTGTAACCAACTCCTTGGTTTTGCTAAAGTTAAGTTGCACACAATTCTTTCTGCACCAAGAAAAAAAGTTCCCCACCTGATTCCTATACTCCTCTGTCTCACCCCATAAGTGCAGAAACATCTGAGAATTTCTGCAAGTGACATGACCTGCTGTTATATTTATAGTCAGAGGTGTACAGAGTAAAGAGAAAATCAGACAGGTCTGTTCCTTTTGGTGCTCCAGGGTTGCTCACATCCACATTGGAGACACGGTCCTTGAGTCTCATAAACATCAAATAAAATATTATACATCCTTTTGAGGACAGCACGGTGGCGCAGTGGTAGCACTGCTGCTTGACAGTAAGGAGACCTGGGTTCACTTCCCGAGTTTGAATGTTCTCCCCGTGTCTGCGTGGGTTTCCTCCCACAGTCCAAAGACACGCAGGTTAGGTCCATTGGTGATCCTAAATTATCCCTAGTGTGTGCTTGGTGTGTGGGTGTGTGTGCCCTACGGTGGGCTGGTGCCCTGCGGGGTTTGTTCCTGCCTTGCACCCTGAGTGGACTTGGTTTGGCTCCAGCAGACCCCCTTAAACCCACGTTAGGATATAGCAGGTTGGACAATGACTGACTAACATCCTTTTGAGCACATCACACGCCACACACATTATGCGGGTGGCAGCCAATTGAATTGTGACACACTGTACTAAGATAAAGTTGACAGCAGAAAGAAAGAAATGGTAATGTAATTTGCGAGCTGAGAAGAAAGTTCAAATTCAAGGCTTCTTCTGATGAATTTAACTCCATCATCATTCCTGTTCATTTCTTCCCAAAACAGGGGTTTATGCTAACTTTTTAGCACTTGAACTTAACATTCACAATCGGATTAATCCGCCTTCTCATTTCACCGCTGTGTTTTATTCAACTGCAGGCTTCACGCAGTTAATCAAGTGCCTTACTGGAATAAAGTTCATTTCAAGCCTGCCAGGCAGAATATAATGAAATTAACTGTTGGACATAATTAAAGAGTAATTGTAATTCCTGGGTATAAAGTATTCTCTCTCTTATGATTTATACTACCTAGAAAAGCAGCATTCATTTTGTCCAACAATCCATTTTTAACCCCTTTTATCCAGTATAGGGTTGACAAAGGATGAATAGGAGTAAATAAAGGTCTATCTACCTATCTGTCTATGAAGAAAATTACAGAGAATGTCTCCTCATTTGATTTTATGAAACTGCTTTTCCTGGCGAGGTTCATGTAGCAGCAGGACAAGCAAGTCAGTCCAGATTTCCTTGTCTCCAGCTACAGATTCCAACTGTTCCTGGGGAATTCCAAAGCGTTCCCAAGCTGTCTGAGAGGTATAATCCCTCCTCCCTAGTGGGACAAGCCAGGAGCAGCTCTAAAAGGAGCCACCAGGGTGAAATCTTTACGACATGCCCAAACCACCTCAACTGAATCCGAAGGAGCAACAACTCTACCTTGAGGCCCTCCTGAATTGATGGGCTTCTCACCCTATCAACCCAGCCACACTGCGAGGAAGTCTCATTTCTGCCATTTGTATTTTTTTTTTTCATTTTGACCACAGGTGAGGACAGGGATGTAGATTGACTAGAAAGTTTTGTGTTTAGACGCAGCTCCTGCTTAAGAGACTGGTACCGTGCCCGTACAACAGCTGCTGCCACTCCAATTCGCTCATCAATCTCACATTCCCTTTGTCCATCACTTGCAAAGAGGATTCAGAGATACTTGAACTCCTCCACTAAGGGCAGTTGTTTCCCCTCACCTGGGGAGTATAGAGGGATATATGTACAGTACTGGGGCCTTGTGCATAACGCCGTTTCTTAGAATTCACATTAAAACATGGCGTATGGACAAAAGCGGAAATGTTCGTACGCACTAAAAAATCCAGTTGCATAAATCTGTGCATTCACCAACCTCCACGTTCTTCCGCTACCTAAATCCCAGTCAGCGTGAAAAGTAACGCACGTGCATGTGCCTGCTGCCACTCCCCAAACTCCTCCCGGAATTATGCCTCTTTGAATATGCAAATCAATATAAATAGCCCTTAAGCTCAGCGTTCTGTGAAAAGGCAATGGCAAAAGCACGGGGGGAAATAGAAGAATTTCAGCGAATACCAAGTGGAGGCAAGAAAAAACTCACTATTTGTTGGTTTAAACAGTGGTATAATCAACAAAAGGAAGTTGATCGAGTGACAGAGTGTCGGAGAAACTCGAAGGCTCAAGTTCACAAAGTCGCACAGTGCCCGAAATAAAAAAGAAGTCACATATCAAAGTCGCCGTGAAAAGGCGAGTAGTAACCTAACGTCTGAGTGTCATATGAAAGCTTATTAGTGTACAGAGAAAAAAAAAATAGGGACACGGGGAAAAACAGCTCAAAATGTCAACTTTAATCACGTAGTTTATTTTGTCATTAAAGCGTTAAAGTAGAACCTCATAAACTTAATCTTTAAATCATTTAATTTACTAGTTTCTCAGATCCCATTGTAACTAAAGTAGCATGTTAAATGCTTTGTTTTGTATGTGTTCTTCTATGTGCTCTGTGTGTGTGAATCACTATGTGCTTATTAAACAGGCTTTCTCTTCCTCCAACAGGACACAGAATCCATTACATTCATGATATTACAGCTCTCTGAATAATTTAAATACTGATATGTATACTTGGTATCATTTTCATGATGATATGAGTTCAAGCATGTTATTAAACATGGGAACACAGTGGCACAGTGATAGTGACAAACAGGCGCCGCATCCAGAGATCGTTCCTGCCTCACACAAGATGCTTGCTGTGCTGTGTGCGACCCCTAATGAAATAATTTATTGCAGCAGTACTGTCTCTTTCAAACATACTAACCCCCCTTTTCTTTCTCCAAGTAACCAATCGCCACACAATCAGCTCTGTAATAGACAATAAGCCATCTGTAAGCTTAGAACGCCGATTCCTCAAAACTTTTAAGGATCATTGAAATATCTTCGTAGTACATGTTTAATTATTCCATCCATCTATCCTTCCAGTGTCGCGCCAGCCCCAGCAAGAATACAGCGCGAGGCAGGAACAATCCCTGAACTAGCTAGCGCTGTGCCACTGTGTCCTCACATGTTTAATTATTAACAATATAGATTACTTAAATGATGTTAACATTTTATCTGTATAATATAATAAACAATTTGCTGCATTTCATCTTAAAAATTATATGCATCATCATATGTAAATATGCACTTTATAAAGTGGCTCAGGTTGTGCAATATTAGAACTCTATCGCAAGTTTACAGTGAGGTAATTATACTTATAAGTACAAACAGTTCTACAAGGAGCACTTGATGGACTGATTGATTGCGTTTATAATTCTTGGGATAAAACTGTTTGAGCCGCAAGGTCCGTACAGGAAAGGCTCTGAAGCGTTTGTCGCATGAGAGCAGTTCAAATAGGCACCATGGCTGAGGCAGCATGTGCTTGATATGCTGTATACCGGTAATTCTCTTTCCGATACGCTGCTGTAGAGCTGTGATTCCAAACTTGGATACAGTGATATAAATACCCCGAGTGGTGTAGTGAGAGTAATATGGAAAAAGATGATCCGCTGTGGCAACCCCTAACGGGAGCAGCTGAAAGAAGAAGAAGGTGCAGTGAGTGTAACAACACTAAAGCAGCTATGGTATTTGGAATAGTTTGGCCATTCCGTGGGCCATTATATTGTTACAGGTTAGTTACAATCAGATGCATTAAACTAATAGACAATATGTGGTTAATTTCAGTGTATATGATAAAGCCGCATCAGAGATGTGGATCTAAAAAAGAAAGGGAAACCACACAGGAACAGTAGCACTGCTTTGACGCTGGGTGCTGTCAGTTTGCAAAACCAAGAGGAGAACTTGCATATGCCAAGCATTTAGCTGGCATAAAAATGTGCGTGGCTTTACATCAAGTTTAGGTTTTATACATCGCGATTTGAGTGTGAAAACGGGAGTACGCAACATTTTTGTGCGTACGCACCATTTATACATGAGGCCCCTGATGATTAAAATGTCTTCAAAAAGAATCATGAGCACATAAAGAGATAAGTATTATACTTTGAGCTATAGCACTGTAGGGTTTAAACTGCAAAAGGTTTATGCCTATATATATATTTTATGTATCTGAATAAGCTAGAAACCACCAATATATTATAAGTCAAAGGTCAGTTATGCACAGAAGGATGGGGAGAGCAAATTCCTCTCTTCCAGATAGGGAATGTGAACTTGAGGTTGGAAATATTGGTGGCAAGTACTGAAGTGGTACTAGGCGGAAGTAGGGAGTAGGCCCTGTCAGTGATGTATAGGGAAAGATGCTACGCCCATTAAGCTGGGAAACATTGGATGCAGGATGGTGGGGAATGGTATGTTGGGAATCAGATGAAATAGACAAATGTCTTGGGAGATAGGAATTGTAATAAAAGTTTGGTTTGCCCATCATTGGGTGCTCATTTCGCGTGATTTGAGTCTGTGTATGCATCACTCAATAAAGCCTGATTCGGCTGCCTTCATGAGACTCCGTGTGCCTTCTTTTGAAGACTGGGGGGCCGTGCCTCTGCCATGACAAGAGATAAATCCAGTCTTTTCCAAGGGGGGGACCATGACCTCAGACTTGAAGGTGTTGATCCTCATCCCTGCAGCTTTACACTCTTCAGTGAACCACCTGAGGGTGGGCAGAAGTTCACAAAGTTAGATGAGGCAAAGAGGACATCATATGTATAAAGCAACAATGCTACCCTTAGCCTAGGGAATGTTTTTTTTTTCCTCAAAAAACAGACAAGTTTTTTCTTTTTATCTTTTAGGGTGCTAAAATGGTGAAGTAATTAGTGCAGCAAACCCCATAGATCTGGCATGTGTTGTTAGAATCCTGATCACGGTCACTGTGTGGGTTTTCACCTTCTCTACCTGTTTTCTTGTTTCTTTTCTCTAGGAACTTGGGTTCTGCTGCTCAGCTCAATGATGATTGTGTTACATCAGGTACCAGTTCTAAACTGGCATCATGTGAGTGTGGGCGGGTTCTGCAGTTGTCTGGTGCCAAGTTCAGTGTTGCTGCCAACACTTTAGTTTAGGCATCCATAATAAAGCAGGTATTCACGGTCTATAAATATTTTATTAACTATGCTACTAGCAATAATAAATTATTAAAAATATCATTCTTGACATGTGCTACAGTCATTTTTCATTGTTTAATGTTATGTTAAAAAGCTTATGTTTTATAGCATGCAAATACCTAAAGTAAAGGCCTACAAGTGTTGCTTGCTGATGCTTCTCGGCCAGGGTATGTCTCCCTTCACCCAAACCCACCACCATCCTGAACTGGATAGAACAGCATTTAGAATGTAAAATTAGAATATCTGTCATGATACATATTATGATTTAAGACACTATTCAGAAGAGTTCACACTCATTGTAATACTAATGAGGCTAAAAAGAATGAAAGGCGCTATCTTTTCGACTGTTCACATCAAATGTCTACCCAAAGACATTCAGACAATGCTTAAGTAGAAGACGCCGGAGACCCCAACAAACAGTTGACTGCAGCCTGATACCCCATCCCACCTGACACTCACTTCCTTATCATCACAGGGTATCAGAAGCTTCAGCACGTAATCCTGTCCAGATAAGGCATCAAAGTAGCGCACAAGCCTACAAACATTCTGCTCACAGTCATTTTTAATGCTAAAAGCAGAAAATTAGGAGCAGAACGTGGTTTACAGCATACCATGTGGTTCATGCCCAGCTGTATACATGGGGCAAACATTAAAAACACTCGCAACACATATACAGTAACATTGTAATTCTGTCAGAAGGAAGGACGGTCTCTGATTAACATCATTCAGGCTCAACCAGACACATATTTAAATGGAAAAAGTGCCAGAGAACTGGCCGAATCGTGTCTATCCAATGAAAATGCCATAAACAAACATTTGAATATGAACCCAGCACATGCAAGCTTGAAAAGAAGAACATGCACATAATAAATAAGACTTTATTACCAACACGCTTTGAACCCCATCTCATTAACACTAGAATTACCAGCCTACGAAAAATCTCGTAAATCCAGCCCACTTTAAATCCCTTCACACCTCTCTATCAGCGTCTTTTGTCTTGTAAATGTGCCAATAAAGACAAGCAGCAAGCAGCCTGCTATTCCATCCCCCAACTGCCGCAGAAAGTGCACAAAGTTCTCCCAGCTCATGCCTTGATTATCTGGGAGTGAAGTGCTGGAGTTTTAGAGTGGAAATAATAGATCGACATTTGGAACACATGCATTTCATGTGTGTTCCATTTCTACAATAATCTGTGTAAACACATATTTTAGTAATAAACGGAGAGGTGAAAAGGGATTTAAGGTGGACCGGATTTATGAGTTTTCATAGGCTTTGGTAATTCTAGTGTTAATCTACTCTTCTCCCTACATCCACCTACTCTCCCCTCCTTATTTGCTATATATGGCCTTGGATTTCTGTAAGTCTAATCATTTTCCTCTGATGATGATTGCTGATAGGAGTCGAAAGCTTAGGAATTAAAAACTATTTTAAGATACATGATTCATTCGCTCTCTTTGTGGATTTCCAGCAACAATTTCCAGCTAATATACAAACCTTAACACAGACCTTCGCTTCCATATATATACAGTATATACAGTATATGTATATACTACCCATCCCCCGTGGCTCTGCCCACATAGTAGTGAAACACAACAGTAAGAAGGGCCCCACCCAGCACCCCACTCCTGATGTCATGCTTCCCCCTCCCCTTGGCCCACAGCCTCTGCCTCGGAGTACTGCGAATATATCACTCCTGCAAGCGAAATATGATTCCTAGTGCAATGAGAGATGTCGCAAAATCAATTGAAATGTTCAAGCAAATAATAGGAAAAAACCCAATCTAAATCTGTTAAGTAGTTCTCTCGTTCGCTAGCTAAGTGGAGGTAAGGAACGCCCTGAGACTGGCGCGTGAGTGAGGAGGGCCCCGCCCCACTCGCCTCGGCCTCACTGCGTGTCACTCAGATTCGTGCAAATAAATTGGTACTGAAAGCAAATTATGATACTTAGCACAAGAAGTCGCAAAATCAACTGAAATGTTACTGAAATTGTTATCTTCGCACCCCACAGGTTGAAAACCACTGACTTAGGTTGTCATCTTTCCAAAGGAAAGACATTTATGCTAGAAGAGTAACAACCAAATTGTTATTACTTTATAGATGAAAATCCCCAATACTAACTTCGCTTTATAATCTTATTGATCTGAGGCTGTCAGCAGCCTGTGTTAATAAAGCATTTTTAAAAACTTCACTTAAATGGAAGAAAACAATCTATGGTGACTATAGGTTTTGGTTTGTATTTCTCCACATACCTTGTAAGGCCATGATGGTGGTGGGTAATTTGTTTTATATGGTCTTTTCATAATTTGTTTCATTTTTTGCATTGGCTGGGATGAGGCAAATGGCATTACTTTTTTTATTATTATGTGGTCGAGGGAAGAAGAGTTGCTAAATCAAATGCAGTTTGGGGTGCAAGTGCAGTCCTCCTTATTTAGTACCAGCTCTTTTATAAACAAAATAAACTCACAATGGTGTGAAAACAATAACAGAATCATTGCCATGTAGCAAAGTGGCCTAAATCATCAGGCTTCTGCCAGTGATGTAAAGTCAGAGTATAAGGAGATTCTGTCCTCAGATCGTCTCCCTGGTCAAAAGTCACCTCCATTCGGGCTGCCGTCCATTGCAAAACCCCAAGATGGAGGGGGTGGAGTTAATTCCCCTCACCAGGCACTTTCTCCATGCTGTGGAGGAAAAACCCAACAAGGCTGTTAGCAGTAGCACCTCCTCTCGGCCCAAGGGGGTATTACATGCATAGGAAGAGCTTGAATGGTGAGCCTCAAATGAGCATGCATGACAATTAGCATATGGATTACTTTTATTATTGTTTCATGATGTGACATATTTGCAACCAAAAAATGTGATAACTAAAACATTACTATTATAAATTATATAATATATATCATTAAAATTATCTTAATACATAATTCGCCTTCCTCCTCACTCACTCACATCCATCCGAAGCCAAATGCGCAGTCGCCTTCTGTGCGGCTGCCCTAAAAACTCTACGAGACCGACATCCAACCCCAACATCGCGGCAGGCATCGGATTTACGATCGCAAAAATTCAAAGAGAAAGGCGACTTCGATTAAAGCTCTAGAGGCCCTAAAGGCGATTTCAACTACAGCTCGAGGCCTAATTACGCATTCTGATTCAATTACGCATTCATTCAATACACCTATATCAGGCTTGTGGTGCTTATACTTACTATTCCATATTGTACTGGAACATTCATCATTCAATATTATACTATAGGCCTGGAAAATTCATCAACTAACAGTACAAGCCTGTACAGTAATGAGTAAAGCGGACTACAATCATTACAAAACAACTTCTTCGTTACTTATTTGTTCTTCATACACTACTGACACAAACTCTTGCCCGTTTCATCTTACGTTGTCGTTATTAGTAGTAGTAGTATTTGTATTATTAGTAGTAGTAGTTGCAGTGAACTGTGCTGCCCAATTTAATTGCAAAAAACATTTATTAACCAATCAGGAAAATCCAGCGAACCATCAGCACTTGGACTTTCAAAACTTGACTTGATGTTATTCCGGAAAACATAAGTGAAAAGGACTAGTCAGCTTTATTGTACTGAATGGTCTGTTCTTGTCAAGATTTCACGAATATTGAAATATATATTTGAAGGGATTGTGTTAAAAAAATGCATTCGTTTTGTTCACCCCACTGAATTAAAGCTGAAAGTCTGCACTTCAACTGCATACGAGTTGTTTAATTTAAAATTCATTGTTGTAATGTACAGAACCAAAATTAGAAAAAAGTTGTCTCTATCCAAATATTTATGTACCTAACTGTAGGTATATATATATATATATATATATATATATATATATATATATATATATATACACACACACACACACACACACCTCTTAAAGGACAAATGTCTGTGTAAGCTATGTGTCCATCCATTTGCTATGTGTCTGTGATATGCAATTTGGTATTGTATCTGTAAAAATTGCTAATTGCTAATGCACCATATGTTGAAGTGAAAAATGCAGTTCATCTTATTACTACATGCATTACAAAATATGTTCCAATAGATGGTGCACTGCAAATGTTAATGCTGAATATGTCCAACAAAGAGTAACTGCTAGACAGACAGAAATCAGGTAATCCACCTTAATAAAAGGATAAGTGTCTTCTCTGTGTGTGTGTGTGTATATTTGGCTGTCCATCCAGTCACTAGGAATAGGATGAACATTTTTAAAATAGACAAAACATGTTGAAAAAATGTCAATAGAAAATAAATTATATTCAAAGAAACAAACAAGGTTCTATAAATATCTTATCAGACTATTCTGTTTTCCGATGTTATACACTGGAAACAGTAGTGTGATAGCGACTTTATTCCACCTGCTTGTGAATGAGGTTTATAGCTGTAATGCTAATGACTGATAACTTTGCGTGTTGGTCAATAGGTAAGTAAAAATTACAATAAATTGAAGTGCACATCAGGAAACCAAAAGCTCCAACATGACCAAGCTAGAGTCACTAAACCAGGCCAATACAGTAGTGACCACCACTGTATTTTCTCAGCAAAACCCTTTGCCTATAAGAGTGGTTAGTTCAATGAGAGATGTCGATAGGAAGTGGTAGAACCTAAAGAGGAAAAGGCCACCTGATGGAAAGGGATTGGGTGTGTATTATTAAGCCAGACCAAATGGACAATCCATGAATCAAATCAAAAACAAGAGGTCTGCATAAGGGCCAAAATGACAATTCTGGAGTGGTTTAAGCTAAAGGAATATTCACGTTATGTTTTTGGACTGAAGGAATGTTCAGAGAAGACCATGTCTATAATGGATATCATAACAAAGCAAATTTCTACCAAAGTGCCATTACTTTCTTGAAATACTTAAAATTTTCCTCTGTAACTGGTCCTCATAGAATTTCTGCCTAATCTTTTGGAGCAGTAGTGACGCAGGAGGTTAGAGAGGTATGTCACCTTACAATACAAACAGACACATTGACAGAAATTGCCTACATGTCAGTGTCAAAGCTGTAATGAAAAACATGAAGATAACAGCTTGCTCAGTAAACATGGTGTAGAGTTCGCTCTTGACTCGTGGCCAGTTGAGTGAGAAAGTGACATTTGTAAACTGAACAGTTCTGCTAACACGTTTAACTGATGTTATCAGCTTACTTCTTAACACCTCACAATTGTATGCTTACATGTGTCTGCTATAAAACAATAAAAATTCCGGTAATTCCAATTTGTTTTATATATATATACACACATGCACACATACGCGTGTACAGTATAAATCACATCACCTTCATTGTCTCTCCTCTTCCTGGTTAGGCAACTAACTAACTTCACTAATTTTTTCCAAAATGACAAGCACCAGGAAAGAAATATCAGATTTATTGTCAAAAGGACAAACATTCCATCAGAAATAACAATCCCAATAAATAGTAAATGCAGAAACAGACATTCTATGCAAGAAAAGAAATCAACAGCAGGCTTTGTTCAAGTGAAGGGGCCAAGCAACAAGTTATAATTTATTATGTATTTTCACATGTTACAGCTCCATGAACTTGGCATCTGCTCCCTACTCTTTAAATTGTAAATCCAATGGCAGTTGAATAAATCATCCTGATAGCTACTGAACAGTGTAATTTACAAGCAATAAGCACATTGTGAAATTAAGCAATGTGTAATAAATAGCATCATAATCTCCTAGTATGTCACCAAGTTGAGGTGACCGTTAATAAAAGATTTATTTTCAGTAGTCTGGTAGTTTCACCAAAGAATCTGTTAATTATTACTTCTAGTTGGCACCAGTTAAGACATACTAGTTCCATCGAGACTGTTACATGTGTTCTATTTAAACAACAAAATCCAATGTTTGTGTGGCATCCTGCATTGCATATATTCCAGTATCAGGCCATCAGTGAGTGGAAGGTAGATAAATGTACTTTTTAAGTTTTTATTGATTTTAATTAGAAACAGATAACATTCCATAAAGTCAAGACAAATTTAACAAATCAAAGTAAAATTCAACCCCCAGCCAAGAGAAAGAGAGGAATCAGCAACCGGAGCTACTCTATAAAAAGGAGCTAGAAATGAAGGGCAACCTTTTCCCTGAAATGAAATCTTATCCTAAAATGTTATTGATTAGATCTTGCCATATTTTAAAAAAGTTTTGAATAGATCCTCTAAATGAGAATTTGATTTTTTCTAATTTAAAATAGTATAGAACAGTTATCCACTTTCTTAAGAGTGGTGGGGCGGGACTCTTTCAGTTGAACAAGAGAAGTCTTCATGCTATTAGTGAAGTAAAGGAAATTACAGTTTGTCCTTCTCCACTTTAAGGCCGTCTGGGAATCCACCAAACACAGCTGTTAGTGGGTTAGGAAAGATTGTGACACCAAGCCTGTCTGATAGGCATGAAAAGAGTTTTGTCCAAAATGTTGTTTATTTGGTGCACACCCAGAACATGTGGCCCAGTGAGGCTGAACCTCGATTGCAACATTTGCAGGTTGAATCTTGCCCAGGAAACATTTTGGACAATTTTATAAACAAGATTAATGTGCTCAATAAATTATTTTAAGTTGATTGACTCAGTGCTTTTCAAATATAGAGCTTGAGTGTATTCTATGCATGGCTGCCTTCCACTCCTTTTCTGAAATATTAAGTGACAGATAATTTCCCCAATGTATTCTGGGGTCTTTGAAAGGAAGAGACTTATAAAATATTTTTTTTATAAATTGTAGAGATGCTATTTGAGTCTTCAAGACTGATCAATAAATCTTCAGGAATAGAACAATGAGGAGAGTGAGGAAAATTAGGCAGGTTCTGTTTAGCAAACTTTCTAGCTTGAAAGTAGTGTAGGAATTGTGTCGATGAGAAGTTGTACTTGAAGTGTAATTGTTCATAGGATGCAAAGACATTATCTATGTACAAGTCTCTAAGTGTTTTAATCTCAGACATTCTCCAGACTTTGAACAGTATATATGTTTGATAGGATGGAATAAGGTGGTTGTTATGTCGAGGTGCAATAGATAAAAGCTTTACTGTCTTAAAGTGCTTCCTATATTGGTTCCATATTCTCAAAGAATTAAGAGTAATTAGATTTTCAGTGTAATGACAGTAGTTTGTATTAACTGGGGCACAGAGGAGGGAATATGAAGAAGTACTGCAAGATTTTTTTTCTATTGCAGACCAGCCTTGTGGATATTCATCAATTTGTGTTGATGTCCAGCTTATTTATTTGCTTCCTAGTAATAAAATTGAAAGTTGGGTAGTGCCATGCCCCCTACTGTTTTAGGTCATTGTAGAGTTGCCCTTTGGATACATGGATGTTTCAAATAATAAAGTTATGATTAAATCTAATTTTTTTTTTTTTATATTTCTTAATGTATATGGGGATGTTTTGAAACAGGAAGATAGCTTGGGAAGAATGGCCATCTTAACAGTGTTGATTCTCCCTGCTAACGTAAGGTGGAGGGTAGACCATCTAATCACGTCTTGCTTAATTTTTTTCATACAGACAGCAACATGTTGTTTATATTTACTTATTATATTTACCCTTAGATATTTAAACTTATCTGCTAACAAATGGGAAGGTGTCCAGTCTGATATCACGTGCTAGAGAATTCACTGGAAAAAGCATACTTTTATTCAAATTGATTTTAAATTCAGATATCTTTTGAAAATCTGCTAATGCTTTTAGAACTGCTGGCCCAAAATTTTGTGGGTCTGATATATATAGTACCATATAATCTGCATATAATGATATTTTTTGTTCAAGTCCATCTCTGAAAATCCCCTTTATCTCTGATGCGTTTCGAAAGTATACAGCCAACGGTTCAATGGCGATTTCAAAGAGCAAACATGATAAGGGGTATTCTTGTCAAGCTACACGTTAAAGTTATCTGAAACAATGTTAATACAAACTAACTTTCTGGATTAGTATAAAGTAGTTTGATCCATGAACATATGTTTAGGACAAACCCAAATTTGTGCAATGTGATGAATAGATAGTCCTATCCAACCATATCTAGTGCTTTTTCTTCATCTAAAAATAAGATCTCTGGGGTGTTAGATGTAATGGGTGAATACATTATATTAAACAAATGTCGAAGGTTAGAACTGTCTGCCATTTAATAAATCTTGTTTGGTCTTGTAATATTACAGAAGGAAGCACTTTTAGTCCTTCTGGCTAGAACTTTGGAGAGTATCTTAATATCATTATTCAGAAGAGAGATTGGTCTATATAATGCACATTGTAGTAGGTCCTTTCTCATCTTAGGAAAGATGGTAATTAATGCTTGGAGAAAATATATAAACATTGCTAATAAGAATGGAGCGGACTTAAGAATTGTTTATAAACTTCCACTGGGTAGCCATCATTGACCAGCAGCTTTCCCACTTTGAAGTGAGTTTATAGCATCTAGTAATTCTGAAAGTGTCAGAGGTTTATCTGGTTCCGCTGCACTAAGAGTATTTAGCTGTGGTATCTCTAATGAATCAAGAAACTAGATTGTGTCTTATCTTCTTTAAACTGAGTAGAATATAAGGATTTATATTACTCTCTAAATGTGTCAGTTATATTTTTATGGTCAATAATTTTATCTCCATCTGTATTGTTAATTGCTTTTATTGCATTAT
The DNA here is from genome assembly GCF_900747795.2 of Erpetoichthys calabaricus. Classification (NCBI taxonomy): domain Eukaryota; kingdom Metazoa; phylum Chordata; class Cladistia; order Polypteriformes; family Polypteridae; genus Erpetoichthys; species Erpetoichthys calabaricus. The sequence continues at coordinate 224,488,346 of NC_041398.2, read as the reverse complement.
GGACTTCCTGCTTGTGGATTTGTTGAGCCAAGCTCTTTTTGGCCTTTTCTCTGTGTTCATACTACAATTTAAAGATAAGCCGTTTCATTTCTTTAGCAGTCAAAAGGTTAAAATGTGACTGTAGAGCCTGTCCTTTCCTATAGAGTACATCATTTGGAGACCTGGCGTATTGTAGATCTATTCTGGTAATTTCATTGAGTAACTCACCAACACCTTCTTGGTTTACAGTTTATTTTTGTGAGAAAGAAATTAAATTATATGTCCTCTTAAAATGCCTTCAGAGTTTCCCAGAGTATACCTGCTGAGACCTCTGAGGATGCATTTATCTCAAGAAAATCAATTTGCTTAGATAATGATAGCGTTGTACTTACAAGATTTGATAGTGGACAAAAAATTATTGGCTGTGAGGAAACAATCAGTTCTTGAGTAACAATGATGTGCAGGTGAGAAAAAGGAATATGCTCTTAGGTTAGGATTTAAGAAGCTCCATGGATCAGAAAAGTTATGATCCGTTACAAACTGTATAATTGTCTTTGCAGTATTAGATGTTATCTCTGTTGAATCCGAGGATCTATCCAGGTTTTGATTTAAAACATGATTAAAAGTCTCCGGCCATTATAATTTTGTGTGTGTTCACATTAGGGATAGATGCAAATACATTTTGGAAGTAAGCTCTACTATTCACATTAGGTGCATAGATGTTAATAAAAATCGTTTTAGTATTAGATAAATTGCCCGTCACCATAACATGCCCATCAGAATCAGATATTGCATGGGTGGGCAGATTCAGTCCTGGAGAGCCGCAGTGGTTGCAGGTTTTTGTTCCAACCCAGTTGCTTAATTAAAAACCAGTCCTTGTCAATTATTTAATTGCATGGCTTGCTAGTGCTTTAACTCTGCCATGTCAGGTCATTCTCATATCCTAGATTTATTTTCCTTTCTAAGGATATCATCCAAATGATTTGAAGTCTAAAACAGATGAGTAATTCTCAGTGCTTCACTTTTTTCTCTTCATTTTCCTTCCAAGTATCTAATTAAACCAAATAGTGCGTGATAAATACACACAGGTGTAAATGAAAACAAGCTAAATGGAGAAATGCTGGTCTCTTTTGTCATTTGCATGTTATTGCTAACTAGGAGCAATTAAAAACCAAGAATACAGCTGTTTAATTCTAAGATAAGCTCCTGTATAAACCCAGACCTGCTAGGTTTAACAGCTACTGTGCCTGTGGCCTTCCATTTCCTGATTCCATTCCTTACAGTTGAAACTGACAGTTTAAACCTCTGAGATAGCTTTTTGTAGCCTTCCCCTAAATCATGAGACTCAACAATCTTTGTTTTCAGATCTTTTGAGAGTTGCTTTGAGGATCCCATGCTGTCACTCTTCAGAGGAGAGTCAAAGAGAAGCACAACTTGCAACTGACCACCTTAAATACCTTTTCTTATGATTGGACACACCCGTCTATGAAGTTTAAGGCTTAACGAGCTAATCCAACCAATTTGGTGTTGCAAGTAATCAGCATTGAGCAGTGACATGCATTCAAATCAGCAAAATTACAAGGGGACCCACATTTTTGCACAGCCAGTTTTTCACATTTGATTTAATTTCATACAACTAAATACTGCTTCACTAAAAATCTTTGTTTTTGAAAACACCCCAGTACTCACGTGTTCCTAGAAAATGAAAGACATACCAATGTTATCTCTTTTGTTGAAAGTAGAGTATATTATTATGTAGGCTGAGAGGGGTTCCCAAACTTTTTCATATGACTAAGTCAACGCAAGCAAATAAATATGTTGGAGAACATGCAGCAGTACGTCAGAAAACAACAAATTATTAGGGGTGGGGATTGATTTGTTTTCGATCTTATATTTGTAAAAATTGATTTATGTGTATGGAATGTTGTGTGCTTTTAATAAAATCAATAAAATAAAATAAAAAAAGAAAACAATAAATTATAAAAATAGATTGCTCAAGAAGAACAGCCTTCTGTCATCAACGAGTCTTGCCTTAATTTCAAACAAAGTGCAGATGCTAAACAAAATATAGCCCAGCCTTAAAACCCCATTTGCCATGTCACAACCTGACTCATACGGGTGCACACATAACCTTGGAAACTAATGGCATCGTGGCAATGGGGCTCTGAAACGGTGCTTGTGCCAACATCAATGATGAATGCCTTGTAATTAATAAAAATAAACAAAAATTCAAAATAATCACTTAAACATTGACAACTCTTTAGTTACACATGTGGCCTCCTGCTTTGAAATCACGAGTACCCAGTTGAGAATCTGCCATCTGCCCTTTCTGCCCTTGCCAAGCTCTTCCAACCAGGTAGGCTGCTCAATTATGTATATACTTTAGTGAGTAATAAGAAAGAAGGAAATGCATTTATACTGCAGAAAGGATTTCTCCAAGTTCATGAAGACAATAAAATCTATTTTAATATTAAATTTTACATTAAATTAATACAATTAATATTTAAAAAATTAAATTAATATTTAAAGTAAAATTTAATATTCATTTTTAATATTAAGTTATTTTTAATAATAACTAAAAGTCTGTCTGCCTTATTCTTTGGATCTACTGAGAGACATGTGAATATGTCACAATTAGTTAGTGCTATGCTTTGTTACTCATGTGTCACTGGATCATCCTTAGGGTTCCTCTGAGGTATGTACGACCACCCTGAGTCGAGTGGAGGTGCTGGCGCAAACATTATCCTCTTCTGTTCCTTCCACATTGCTGAGAAGATGCCCAGTGAGAGCATGTGACTTTGCCCCTTCCAGTCCCCCAGCTATATACCCTGTGGTTTCCAGAAGTAGGCGTCACTCGATACAAGACACAACTCTTAGACAAAGTGGCTAAAGCAGGCCTTCTAAGCTGAGGGATGGTCCTTAAATGAATGAAACCAGTTTTATAAGTTTCATTCGTTTATAAGTTTTGTTTGATTAAACAAGGGGTACTGGGTTGGCACCCCAAAATTTCAAATTGCGGATCTGCAATCACCCCATCAACTACAGCTTTAACCCAGGCTCTGTCCATGACATCTTTTTAATGTATCATGTCTTGAATTATTTTATTTGGAATATGTCTATCTTTCTTTTATGTTTTGTTATGATTTTTGTATTTTTACTTATTTCTTAAAATATATTGGTTGTACTGTGGTGTCTAGGCAGAGTCCAGGGGGGAACCAGCACACCTTAAAGGAATAGGAAAAAAGATCCTGCTCTCCCATGTCTTCTGTGGTACAAGACCAGCTCATTCTGTCATTGATGTGGACCCCTAAGTACCTGTAAGAGTGCTAAGGTAATTCTACTCACTAGTCATGGTGCTGGAGAGTGGCAATGTGTTGCACGTTGATTAATACACACAAGTAAGAATTTCACTACATGTTATATATAGTAAGGACCCTATGAACCTATACATCATGATAGGGTAGGGTTTAACAGATCTATTAATGCACTGGAACAAAGCAGCCATTGCGCCCTATGGAATTCTGGACTTTTTTAATGTCTCAGAAAGATCAAAACCTGTTGGGCTTTCTTGGCCATAACACGTTATGTTAGAAAGCTGAAAATGGTGGTATGTAGGAACTCGAACTTTCTTCACTAACTGTTGTAAAGTGGCAATTGATATTTAAAGGTGAAAGCAAACTTCTGCCTTACTTACAGTGCACCACTTTTGTTTTTTTGACATTTAATGTAGGAGGTAGTTGTGATTTAACCTTAAACACAAAATAACATTTAAGAAGACAAACACATAAAAGAAAAAGATGTCCTGGTAATAAAATAAGATAAAGTTTTAAGGTAGGTACTGCCATATTTATTATTCCTATACTGTTATGTAACAAGACTTTAACAAAGGTTTATTTTGGTATTATTAACACAAAGCATCAGTATAGTTATTATTCATCTATGTGCAGTGTGGCATGTTAAGAGTCTTTAATATGCCGGTAAAATTACTTGGGAATATGAAGAATTCACAGGTCTTGTACTGAAGTGTGTAATAACATGAGAAATACGTCACCTACGATCACTCCAGAGTAAAGTTATTCTAGCAGGCCTCACTGCAGAAATGAATAACCACTTGACTGATGCTTTGTAAGTGGTCATTTAGATCAAAATAAGCTTTGCTGCAGTTTTGTTACATAACAATATAGGAGTAACGGATGCATTTCTGCAGTACCTAAAATGTTAAAATAATAGCACAAGGGAGGAATAACACACTGAGAATTCAAAGTCATAAATAAACAAGAAAATAAGAGCCCTGGTGCTTCTCTGGCCTGTGAACCCCTTTTGGTATGAGCTCTCAAAGAAAAAGGGCAAGTGCGCAAAGGAGAGTGGAATCGAAGACAAGGATCAACAAATGCACTGAGCTTAAATATTAAAAATCGGGATATGGGGATGGATATTTCAGGAGTAAACTGCAAGACAATGATTATATTTAATATTATGTACAATAAAGAACCATCAACAACAAATCAATTCAAAATAATAATATATTGAACAATTATTATAAAAGTACAGTTGAATAAACAGATCTCTACAGCTGCATGGATAAAAACGTCCTACTTTTGGTTAGCGGAAATAGCCTTAAAGTAGATACAAATCTACATTTTGTGCCTAATACTTGTATGCAAAATTTGGTTGACCTAAGTGAAAGCGTACTCAAGTTATTGTGTTTACATACACACACACATACACACACACACACACAGACATAATTCCAAAAATAGTATTTTCGGACTCAGGGGGGTCTAAAACATCAAGATTCATCAAAACCTCAAGGTCGAATTTTTGGACGACTCCAATACTTTCCCTATACTTCATATACGAGAAAGTAAAAAGGCAGAGGTCTGAAAGTTTGGGATACAAACTAGATTTATTTTTTAGCGTAAAGCACGCAAATCACATACATACATAAAATATACCTATATGAATCATAATATAAAACTGCCTGAAATTACTGCAAGTACATTAAATTACAATTACATTAAATTACATTATACATATTACAAACATATATCTACATTTTTTATATATTCAATTGCACCATCAACCAGTAGATTGACCGGGAAAGGCTCTTAAGGGGTGTTCTTCTCTGATGTGGTGGACTGTCTGTCTAGTAGCACCACAGTGACATTGTGGAGATGAGTTTTCTCCACCATTTGTTGAGTAAGTCCGCACATCGAACATGATCAGTTCTCATTCTGTTGATGCTAGATCATATTTTTTGGGGCAGCTCATAACCAGACAGTTTTTCAGATATACATGGTACAATTTGAGCATGTGCTGGTGTGAGGACTTCCCATTCTCTTTATCAAGATTTTATAAGCTTACAATTGTACAAATCAGAAACACACCACCAACACCACAACAGCTATTCAAAAACCAGATTCAAAAGTTAAAAACTTGTATTGTTTGCCCCTCGTTATTGTTAGATATAGCTTTATTTTTAATTAAAAAATTGTTTGAACACTAACTATAGGACACCATCATCTTTTATAGGAGTGTGATGACAAAACATGTCACATGACATTCTAATCATGTGACCAGCAACAGCTATAACAATGGCTAGCAACATGGCCACAGCCATATCAGGATAAAACACTAAATGGTGTCCAAGGAGAAAAAAGAAACAAAATTTGAAAAACGATCTGTGATGATCATTAAAATAGTTGCATCACACACAAAACACAGCAGAAATATTCCCAGAATGGTACAGAACAAATGATAGAGTCCAAAAAATATGCCACTCAAGACACCTTTTTAACAATATATTGCAAGTCATCAGCCCTTGCTAATCTAGTACATTATTAAAATTAAATATTAAGTACAAATGTTACAGAATTATTTATTTCAAGTTTTAAAAATTCTGAATTAGCATAATTTGTAGTGTTCATAAGAAATCTACTTTATGAGGTAGAAGTACATACTAATCCAGAATAATTGCCTCAGATAGTTGAAATATTAAAGTGTGTGCTTCAAATTAAATGTTTATGGTGTAAATATTCTTAATTGTAGTAGACATTTGACATTTTTCACACTCTAATTGAGGTCCATCAAGGGGGAGATCACTAGTAAAGGATCAAAAATCAAAACTAACATCACATTCTATAATCACTGAGCTTGACATAGCCTAAAACAAAACCCTACATGCTTATTTTTGAGATTTGTCATTTGTCACCTTCTAGGAGTGGGTCTTAGAGGGCTAGGACCACCCAGTAAATTATCAGATATCAAAAACAGTATCATAATCGAGATCGGCAACCTCGCAATAGCATAAAACAACACTCCACGCGCCTTAATTTGTTTTTGAAGTTTTGTGAAAATGACTAACCTTGACCCTTTCTGTCCCATTTGGGGGTGAACCTTTGTGGTTTGTTAAAGACACATGTCTAACTTCAGATTCCTCTGATCATTTTTGCTGGTTTACTCTTATCATAAGGGTGTAATTTTCTGCATAATCTGTGCTCTAAAACTGAAGGTTTTGGGGTCTAAAGGATCAAAAATAGGGATGGGCTCAAAATGTTTGACATTTTGCACAACTAGACATCAAGACGAGTTGACCATTACATCATATGTGGAGGCTTGCTCATGCTGGTGAGTAAGGAGGTGGTGGTCAAATTACTGAAGTGATTTCAAAGCATCCATAAGTAATTCCTATGAAGACAATATTAAGTACATTTTGAAAGGCACATTTCTTGCGATGAAAGACTCAGATTACTGACACAATTCTTTTGATCCACTGACATCTTAAGAATGTCCAATTCCTGGGCTTTCTCCATAACTAAGGAAAATGACACTCCTTGTGGGAACCGCCCAGTTACATTATAATGGCCATCCAAATAATTTTGTTCTCCAGACATTGTAAAGCCAAACTCCCGCCCTGTTTCTGGTGTGAATGTTTACTATCCTGAACCTGATGGATCCTCCTCTACACTACTGCTTATGATATGCAAAGACAAAGGGGAAAAGCCACTCAAGTTACAAATGTATATATGTATAGTTAAAATAAAGAAAGTGAGAAATCATAAATAGGTGGGGTCCCAGTGGGTGCCCAGTTTATTGTCCAATGAAAATTTAAAGAAAAAAGATGAAAACAACAACAACATTTATTTCTATAGCACATTTTCATACAAATGATGTAGCTTAAAGTGCTTTACATGATGAAGAAAGAAAAAAAAGACAAAATGAATAAGAATTAAAATAAGGGAACGCTAATTAACATAGAAAAAAAGTGAGGTCCGATGGCCAGGGAGGACAGAAAAAAAAAAAAAATCCAGATGGCTAGGAAAAAAAAATAAAATCTGCAGGAGTTCCAGGCCACCAGACCACCCAGCTCCCTCTAGGGATTCTACCTAACATAAATGACCTCAATCAGTTCTCATTGCATTCAGGGTTCTCATGGAAGAAGTTGATGATGACGGTCATGTGGACTTCTGGCCTTTAATCCATCAATGTAGGAACATCACAGTGCTTTGATCAGCTGGTGGTGGTGCAGAAAACCGGAAAAAGAACAGTAGAGAAAGTAGGGGTTAGTATGGAGTTTGGAGCCACCATGAATAATAATGATAATTAATTGAATATACAGAGCACCAGGATTAAACTAAAATGAAGCTATGAGAAAGCCATGTTAAAATAATGGATTTTTAGCAGTTTTTTAAAGTTCTCCACTGTATTAGCCTGGCGAATTTCTGTCGGTAAATTATTCCAGATTTTAGGTGCATAATAGCAGAAGGCCGCCTCACCACTTCTTTTAAGTTTAGCTCTTGGAATTCTAAGCAGACACTCATTTGAGGAACTAAGGTTACGATTTGGAGTGTAAGGTGTAAGACATTCCAGAATATAAAATGGAGCGAGATTATTTAAGGCTTTGTAAACCATAAGCAGTATTTTAAAGTCAATTCTAAATGACACAGATAACCAATGTAGTGACATCAAAACTGGAGAGATGTGCTCGGATTTTCTTTTCCTAGTTAAGATTCTACCAGCCGTATTCTGCACTCGTTGCAATCGATTGATGTCTTTCTTGGGTAGTCATGAGAGGAGTGCGTTACAATAATCTAGTCGACTGCAAACAAAAGAGTGACCTAATTTCTCAGCATATTGCAATGTAATAAGGGGTCTAACTTTTGCTATGTTTCTTAAGTGAAAAAATGCTGTCCTAGTAATCTGATTAATATGTGATTTAAAATTCAGATCAGAGTCAAAAGTTACCCCTAAATTCTTTACCTCCATCTTGACTTTTAATCCTAATGCATCAAGTTTTTTTCTAATACCCTCATTATATCCATTATTGCCAATCACTAAATTTTCTCTTTTCTCCTTATTTAGTTTGAGAAAATGACTAGTCATCCATTCAGAAACACAAGTAAGACATTGTGTCAGTGAATCAAGAGTATCAGGATCATCAGGCACTATTGATAAATACTTCTGTGTGTCATCGGCATAGCTGTGGTGGCTCACGTTATGCTCCGAGGTAATCTGACCTAGCGGAAGCGTGTAAATTGAAAAGAGCAGCGGACCCAGGATAGAGCCTAATGGAACACCATATAGGATATCATGTGTCTTTGAAGTATAATTACCATAACTAATTTCTGGGTATGGCTTTGCAGCCCAAAGGTTAGCTGCCTTCTGTAGGTTTGACCTCCTCTGCTGCTGGTTCCAAATCGAAAGCCAACTTCTGGTCAGTGTGCTCTTTAGATATGGTAGAGGGTGGGGCTACAGGACGTGATGTCAGAGTTCTTCCCGTCGGACCTCCTCCATTATAAGTCAGGAACCAAAAGAGAGGTTAGCAATGGTGTCACCTTATTAATCTTCTCCCTTTGTTTTCCCTAACAATGACCCATGAGACATTCTCTATGCCTGTGTGTGTGGCTGTGTTTTTATTGAATTAAGTGGAGAGAAAATTCAAAGAAAGTTCAACGGAGCAGATGTGAAATCAATGAAGACATTATTTTGGACCTTTTGTGTTGCTTGCATGGTTTTTCTCCTTTCCTAGTGCTGTACATTGACAGAAAATGCACATTTTCTGATATTTTTATCAATTCTGTGTCACCTGCCTGATGTTGTGTTTTTACAATAACATTTATTTCCATATCACATTTGCATGTGGCTCAAATTGCTTTTAAAAAGTTAGAGAAAAATACAAGTGACAATTACAACGGATAAACAACACAGGTATTAACTGAAAAAATTTTTTTGATTATTTATTGCAATTTATTGCAATTTTTAAATATGTTTAGAACACTGAATTAAAAAATTAAAACCAGTTTTGTCCATCATGTAATGTTTTCTCACAAAAACATTTTTAGCATTCAAACATTTTTTGTATTGTTTTTGCCCAATAATTAACTAACTTCCTTATGTGACTCGGGTTCAAAATTCTACGTACTTACAGTTAAGCCCAAGTCAGAGTCGCCATGACATACCATGCCATGTCTGAATAACTTTTGGAATCGTATTCTTCTGCTATCTAGTGCAGGGGTGGTCAAAGTTGTTCCTGGAGGGTCGCAGTGGCTGCAGGTTTTTGTTTTCTACCCAGTGGCCTAATAAGGAACACTTAATGCTCAAGTAACACTTCTGCTTCATTTTAGTTGTCTCGCTCATTAAAATTTTGAACCCTTATTGCTTATTTTAGTCTTAAACAGCTGTATTATCTGTTTTTAATTGCTTCTTATTAGCAATAAGATGCAAATGACAAAAGAGACCAGCATTTCTAGCTTGTTACCATTTACACCTGTGTGTATTTATTATGCACTATTGGGTTTAATTAAATACTTGGAAGGAAAGTGAAAAGAAAAAGGTGAAGGACTGAGAATTACTCCTCCATTTTAGACTTCAAATCAATTTTATGATATCCTTAGAACGGAAAAAAAAATCTACGATATGAGAATGACCTGACATGGCAGAGTTAAAACACTAACAAGCCATGAAATTTAATTATTGTCAAGAATTGTTTTCTAATTAAGCAACTGGGTTGGATCAAAAACCTGCAGCCCTCCAGGACTGACTTTGCCCACCCCCGATCTAGTGGATGAAATAACATCATGCTGCAAAAAATCATTAATATTTTAATGCGTATCACCACTCCAAGTTAACTCATCAATATTTATGAGTGGGGCGGAGTCTTCAACTAGAACACAATAGCATATAAATAAGAAGCTGTAAAGCCAGTTTTAGAACAAACCGAAATGAAACATTTGCTGAATCAAACGATACTGATGACAATGTGAATTGGTCATTAGACATTGACACGGACAGCGAAGATGATACTGATAGCACTGTATGACCGAACCATCATGTTATGCCTGATGAATTTGGTCATCTGAAAATTCTCCGTGGTGAAAGCAGCATGGCAAAAAAGGAAAATGAGTGCAATCAGTTAGAATGAGAAAAAAAGACATCAGCCCCTTACTAGTCCCATTGCAGCAGCTGTCAATTGTGTCAAGAAAATGTGGAAGTCACTAAGCCTAGCAGTGTGCCACCCTACAATCATACAGGGGGCATGTTGAGTATGTGGATCAGGTACTGACATTCTATTCTTTCATGAGTAAGAAACAGAAAAAATATTATAAGAAAAGTGTGTAAAGAATCTCCTGTCCCAATTAGACGTTGGTCTGTGTCAAGGACGTGCACTAAATCTGCATCAGTTCAGCAGTGGACTCTCAACAGACCTTTCCTACTGCATTTATGTTGAAATTTTCGTAATTACTTGTTTCTGTCACACATAATGACATTTTTTATTGCTGAAAAGAAATTCATTGTTTTTGACTAATTTTTCAGGGGGTAAACATAATGCTAAAGTGGTGCTATTGAATAAGGTACTGGAGGTTTCCACAGGAAAATGGGGGGGCAGTCATCTTTGTTTCTTTGTTTAATATAGTCACAATGTTACAAAAAGGGGCCACTAGGTGCTCCTCTAGAAAACCAATAAAAGAATCACAGCAAGTACACCGCTTCTTTTCTGCTTAGTCGTTCGGTTTATGATGCTCTGCTCTCTGGTCCAGTCATTTCAACACTGACTGCCTTCTTCCGGCAGTGGTGGGTTTTAAAGGTGGGAGACAGGAAGGGGCGGAGTCAATTGCCCTCATTGTGCGCCTTCTCAGTGCTACTGAGCTTCTTTTTGTGTCTTCATAACACTTGCAAGGCATCAGTAAAGAGTTCATTGTTCTCTACAATGTGACCGATTGACAAGCTTCACTTTTGAACTGAAGTCTAAGGTGGCTTAACTGGGACACGTCTCTCTTGATGTTACACGTTTAGTATAAGACCTCTGGACTTCTCATATTAACGTCATTTTACCAGCATGTCAATATGCCACACAGCACAGAGATGAATAACTGATCTACTGATGTTCACTACATAGTGAAGTTTTGCTAGCAGGTCACATTACAGAGATGAATAACTGATTTACTCATGATTTATGTTATATTATGAAGACCTAAAGAACCCTTTGTTAAGGTCTTGCTACATACACATCAATGAGTAATACATGCATTTGTGCAGTACCTCATCTAGAGTGTTATATTTTATTGTCATTTTATCTGTTATTTTTTGTATTTTATTGTTTTTATTTCAAAGGTCTGCAAAATTAAAACTTTTGCAATGTTACAATGATGATTGTGATTCTATGGTCAGGGAGGGCAGGAAAACAAAAACTCCAGTCGGAGAAAATAACCCTGCAGGGGTTCAAAGGCAAAAGACCACCCAGACCTTTCTGGGCAGACTGCCCAGTCCCTTATTATTTTATCAGAACATGTGCTTCCAGTTTATATTGTACACTGGATCCAACATTATGTGAATGAGTGAAATGGGACAAACAGTTGCTACAAGTTTAGGAAACAGATTATTAATATTTAGACAATAATCTCTTGGGGGAAAAGCTTTTAAAATTCTAAATCTATGTATGCTCTCCATTTTTATTTAAATGCAGCTCTGCAGAATTTTACATCTATTTATTTTCAAATGAGTCACTCTGACAGTGGCAGCATTTGACACATTTTCAAGTGAATCTAATTTTGCTGTTGACCTTTTCATAATTAGGCCTATTAACAATACAGAGCGACAGAAATTAAACCATTCGTCACAGCTTGGATTCCACAATGAATGAAAAATTGTAAGACACCATTCATGGATGAATTTGCCTTAACCCCCGAAGGAAAATTAAACTTTTTCCTTCTGCATTGCAATGCATACTATAATATCAGTTTCCATGGCAACTGTGGAGCCTTTGTAACATATAATTTCTGTTTGACTAAAAATGAACGCTTTATATCAGAATACGAGTCTTGTTTTTTTAATTTTAGTATGGAAAAAGTACAGAAAATGGATGGATTGATATGATGTACACTTAACTGTATGCTGTGCAATGATATGATAGCTTGGCCTGGGCTGGGATTTTACTTTTTTGCCCAATTTAACCAGACATTTAAACATTAGAACATCTAAATGAGAGCAGGACATTCAGCCTAACAAAGCTTGCCAGTTCTATCCACTTAATTCTTGTAAAAAAACATCAAGTTGAGTTTTGAAAGTCCCAGGAGTCCTACCATACTACTTGGTAGCTTATTCCATGTGTCTATGGTTCTATGTGTTTGTGCGAAATTTACCCTTAACAAGTTTCCAACTGTGTCCCCGTGTTCTTGATGAACTCATTTTAAAATAACCATTTCAATCCACTGGACTAATAATTTTAAACACCTCAGTAATGTCTCCTCTTGATCTCCTTTTACTTAAACTGCAAATGATAGATAGATAGCTCAGCTCTTTTAAACTTTCCTCATAATTTATCCCCTGTAGCCCTGGAATCAGCCTAGTCGCTCTTTTCTGGACCTTTTCTAGTGCTACTCTGTCCTTTTTGTAGCCTGGAGATCAAAACTGCACCCAGTACTCCAGATGAGGCCTCACCAGTGTGTTATAAAGGTTGAGCAGAACCTCCATGGACTTGAACTCCACACATCGTGCTATATAACCTGACATTCTGTTTGCCTTTTTAATAACTTCTGAGCACTGTCTGGCAGTTGATAGTGTTGAGTCCGCTACGATTTCTCATAAGGTGTACTCTTGATTTTCATACCTCCCATTGTGTATTCAAATCTAACATTTTTATTTCCTATGTGTAATACTTTACATTTACTGACATTAAACTTCATCTGCCACAAATCTGCCCAATCCCAGTATTCTGTCCAAGTCCCTCTGTGATGATTCAATGGATTCTTGATTGCCAATCTACCTATCTAGGTATCATCTGCAAACTTAACCAGTTTATTACTTATATTCTTATTCAAATTATTTACAAATATTAAAAATAGCGGTGTCCCTAACACTGACCCTTTCTGGACACCACTCTTAACAACTGATAAGGTTCCTCGCACCATCACCCATGGCTTCCTGCATCTGAGCCAGTTTTGCCCTCATCTACACATCACACCCTGAACTCTCACCTCTTTTAGTTTGATGCCCATCCTCTCATGTGGCACCTTATCAAATGCTTGCAGATAAATCATATCATATGCTCCACTCTGATTGTATCCTTTTGTTAATTCATGTAACCAGATCCTGTAACATTGCATTACAAAGACTTCCACCAGCATCAAAGCAGGGGAAAGAGAGCAAAAGAAGAAGTTTTGTAGAAGTTGAGAAGGTAGCTGTAGAGAATGTTGTAACCAGATTTCAATTACTACAAACGCTGGAGCCTAGAATATTCATAAAAATTTCTGAAATTAAGAATATCCTGGCAGGAAAGAGATGGGATTGTCACCAGAAAACAAACTGAAATTGTAGAAAACAAGGGTGTAAGAGTAAGTGTATGAAACAATAAAGCCAAATATTAATCCCGACTTTACTCTAGAATCTTACATTTCAATGGAAAGCCAAGGAGGCGTATCTATCTCATATGAAGTATAAATGCCTTAATAATCCAGCTCCAAATTCAGTAGATATGCCCTCCCTTAGACCTATAATGAATTAAAGAGAAGTGTTTACCAGAATTTTGTGATCATCCAGCACAGTTGTCTTCCATGGTATCCAGACCTTCTGATGTTGTTGAGTTCACCCATGTGTTCCTTCTTTTAAAGAATGTACCAAATGGTTGATGCATAAATCTGTGCGTACGCCAACTTCCACATTCTTCTGCTCCATAAATCTTGGTCAGCGTGAAAAGTAACACTTGTGTACGTGCCTGTCGCTCCACCCCGACTCCTCCCAGGATTATGCCTCTTTAAATATGCAAATCAATATAAATAGCCCCTTATATTTTGCATTCTGTGAAAAGTCAATGGTAAAAGCATGGGCAAAAAGAAGAATTTCAGTGAATACTAAGTAGAGGCAAGGAAAAAAGTACTATTTGTTGGCTTAAGCAGTGATATAAACAACAAAAGGAAGTTCATCGAGTGACAGAGTGGCGGTGAAACTCGAAAGTTCAAGTTTAGAAAGTTGCACAGTGCCCAAAATAAATAAGAAGAGGTCAGATATCAAAGTCGCCGTGAAAAGGCGAGTAGTAGCCAACTGTCTTGAGTGTCATATAGAAGTGTATTAAGGTACATAGAAAAAAAAAGAAACTGGGACACAGGTACATGTTTACATCCATCTATCTATCCAGGGTCGCACCAGCCCCAGCAAGCATACAGCGTGAGGCAGGAACAATCCCTGAACGGGGCACCAGCTCATAGCTGATGCTACACCACCGAGTCCTCACATATTTAATCATTAACAATATACATTATTTAAATGAAGTTTAAAATGTATCTGAATAATGTAATTTACATACTTTGATGCATTTCATCTTTAAAATGATATCAAGAGCTTCCACGAAGATAGTGCCTGGAAATCTAAATCGACTTAGAAGCCAGTCGTCATCTTCTGTAAATATGCGCTCTCAACTGAATTGAATTCCTTTAATGTTTTTGTATGGTACAATGAGATTCAATATGCAAATTCTCCATAAACTGATTTTCCTATAAAATGGTAAAATAACAACAACAATAATAATAATAATAATAATAGGATAAAAAACAGTGAAAAATATACAATATGAAAGCATAAGTGACTCAAGTTGTGTAATATTACAACTGTAATGCAAGTTTACAGTGAGGCAATTGTACTTATAAGTACAAACAGTTCTACCAGGAGCACTTGATGGTCTGATTGAGTTTATAGCTTGTGGAAATGAAACTGTTTCTGAACTGCGAGGTCCATACAGGAAAGGCTCTGAAGCATTTGCCAAATGGGAGAAGTTCAAATAGACTGTGCACATGGCTGAGGCAGCATGTGCTAGAAGCTCTATCCTAATATTTCTCCGTGGTCTTGACACAATCTGCTGTAGAGCTTTCCGATCAACTGCTATA
Organism: Erpetoichthys calabaricus; assembly: GCF_900747795.2. Lineage (NCBI taxonomy): Eukaryota > Metazoa > Chordata > Cladistia > Polypteriformes > Polypteridae > Erpetoichthys > Erpetoichthys calabaricus. The sequence continues at coordinate 224,472,993 of NC_041398.2, read as the reverse complement.
TAACTGTGATTCCACACTCAGATGCAGTGGGTTAAAATACTCCGAGTGGTGCACTAATAGTAACAATGCTAAAGCGGCTATTGTATTTGGAATAGTTTGGCCATTCAGTGCACCATTATATGGTTACAGATTGATTACAATCAGATGCCTTGAACTAAAAAACGATATGCGGTTAATTTCAGTGTATTTAACAAAACCACGTCAGGGATGTGAATCTAAAAAATAAAGGAAAATCACACAGGAAAAATAGCACTGCTTTGACGCTGGGTGCCGCCAGTTTGCAAAACCGAGTGGAGAACTTACATACGCAAGGGATTGAGCTGGCGTGAAAATGTACATGGCTTTACGCCAAGTTTAGTTTTTATACATCACGATGTGTGCGTGGAATCAGGTATACGCAACATTTTTGTGTATACGCAAACATGTATACATGGCGCCCCTGGTGTTTTCTGCTTTCCCCCAGTTGGGTTTGTTTTGTTTTCACAGCCTAATGATGGCCTGTTTTTATTTGCATTCTTTTTTGGAATTATGTCTGTGTGTCTGTCTGTCTGTCTGTGTGTGTATGTAAACACAATAACTTGAGTATGCATTCACTTTGGTCAACCAAATTTTACATACAAGTATTAGGTACAAAACTTAGATTTCTATCAACTTTTGAGTTTTACCTGAAAAACTTTTTACCTGAAAAGTTTCCGAAAATTTTTAAAAATTTGATAATTTCACATATTATAATAAAGCACCACATTCTAAGCATTTTTTCTCTTTACATTTTTTCGAAAAAAGTTTTCGAGATAATCGCAAATATCCATTTGACGTTCAAATGGTAATACATACATTTTTGAGAACGTTTTTGCTTTTAGTAAATGAAATTTTGTGTACAAGTATTACATTACACACATTACCAAATTCTCTTGCAACTTTTGACCCACGTCTACTTACTGAAAGTGGTAATTTACCTAAATTGTTTGCTAAAATAAAATATTCATGGCAAATTTTTTATTCATGTAGCTACAGAGTTCGATTTATTCAACTTTACTTTTATAATTTTGCAGTCTTGCAGTTTACTTCTCTAATATCCATCTCCATATCTGAGTATACGAGAAAGACTAGAGGGTACCACTCCCAAATTTTTTTTAATTTCTCAAATGAAAACTATAAGTCTACACTTCAATCTATAAATCTATAAGTCAAACTATAAGTCTCCACTTCATTGCTTTATTTCAAAGCCATTGTGGGAGCGCACAGAGCCAAAATTAAATAAATTGCATCACTGTCCAACAACTTATGGACCTAACTATATGTTGTCTTTCTTGGAATTTTTAGGTACAGTATACCCCAAAATTGTGAAAAACCGAGAATTTTGGATGTGGTTAAAAAAATGCCTATTTTTATAGTTTAAACCCTAAATATGCCCCCAAAACACTTTAATTTCATTTCAAACTCAGCTTAATACATTACCTAAAAAAGAATGTAAAGGTAAACCCATATACTGTACTGCTATGTTGCCCGCAGTGCTAGAGTGTAAAATACCGATGTTACCGCTATATGTACTGTAATTCATGCAAGCGCGTTTTCATTGCCAGAAGCCTTAGGAGGTGCAGGGCATTTCGGCGGCATCTTGGGGCTTTAAGAAGAACAAAACAGAAAATACGAGAACACTCTGCTGAGGATGCATCACAGAGCAGCAGTCAGTCAGCAGCAAGGAGAAATGAATAATGATATATCGGTCCAGTCCCACTAAGATTTACACCGTCGAGAAGACGGCGATTTATTTATTTTTATGGTGGAGATTCCAGGGATGCACCCAGCTTTGGCCTGACCTGCATGCACTCACAAACAGAGACAACAACAAAGCAAAATTGTAATCAAACAGCAAATAAAGAATGTAATGAAAACAAATAAAATAAATGAAAACAACGATAACACCCCTGTTCCCCTTACGGTGATTATACATTAAGTACAACAAAGCACAAACAAAACACACACAGTAAAGCCCATGAAAAATGGCAACGGATGAAATGTAATGATGAAAATAGATAGTCCAGAGATCCACATGTTCAATGGGAAAGTAAAGATAGTCCTACCGCTAGTTCCTGAAATGGTGAAGACGGGTGGATAGGTTCAGGAGCGCTCCTATCTTCACAGGATGGCCATGAATCCACTTACAGTCCTCATGTACACAGGCAGACGGCAGACAATCCAGACCCCAACCATGAAACGATCCAGGACAAAACGAATAAGTACGGGTAACCCAACAGAAGGCAGGCAGACAGACAGAAATTTGAAACACAAATTACAAAAACTTTTTGTTTGCTTTTGATCACCGGCACCCTTTTTAAAAGCCGCACTGACATCCTTTGACCCCAACAGCCCCAGCACCCGCAGCAGAAGACCAATCAGAGCCACTGCTGGGAGTTGCAGTTTTAAATTCTATTGGCTACTTTCACCATCCCAAGCCGCGTTTTCCTTTACGGTTGCTTCCTGTTCTCTCTACAGTACAGTATTCCCACGAAAAAAGGCGTAAAAATTTCCACTAACAATTATTAGTTAGGTTCTAAAGAAAAATCCGCGAACGACTGAGGCCACGAACTCTGAACTGCGACTTCACGGGAGTCTACTATAGTCCTATAATTTGTAGAATCTTGTGGCGCCCATGACGCTTCTTTCTTTAATGTATCAATCACTCCGCTCAATGCTTCACTTCCATCACCATTTTGGGAGACAGAAGAGTGAAGGGAGTTAAGCTCTTTCTTTTTGACCTGAGATTATTCTGACTGAGCTTGCATATTAGCCTTTACTGTGTCAGTATGCTCCATAAGGAGATCCTTTATCATCTCCCAGTATGAGATGTCCGACTGTCTGGCATCCATGAGAGGTTTCACAGGCTTCCTTAGTGATTTGAATATCTTCCGAATGGCTGAAGGGGACCTTTTGCACTGTAGTCAGGTAAGTCAGATCTTCCTACACAGTATTGAAGTAATTATTGTTGAGGGTTGAGATGATGAATGTGTTGAAAAGCAGGAGGTGCCCAGAGCAGAAGCTTAATTTTTTCAAGAATGGCTTGATAACTGACAGTATCAGAATGGTGCCAGTCAACAATAATCTCAATATGTTTAAAATCTGTATGTCCGCTTTTCACGAGAGAACTACTTAACCGATTTAGATTGGGTTTTTTTCTATAATTTGTTTGAACATTCTGGTTGATTTTGCAACTTCTCTCATCACGCTAAGTATCATAATTGCTTCCAGCTGTAATTTATTTGCGAATCCGAATTTGAGGGAGACGCAGCGGACCGAGGGAAGGGGGGCGGGACCCTCCTCACTCACGCACGCACCAGCCTCGGGGCGTGTACCTTACCTCAACTTAGCTAGCGAATGAGAGAACTACTTAACAGATTTAAATCTGGGTTTTTTCTGTAATTTGCTTGAACATTCCGGTTTAATTTTAAGACTTCTCTCATTGCATTAAATTTCATAGTTCGCTTGGTGGATCAATATACACTTGTGTTAATCTGACACAGAGGCTGCAGGTCGAGGGGAGGGGGAAGCGTGACGCCAGGAGTGGGGAACCGGGCAGGGCCCTTCTCACTGTCCTGTTTCACTAATACGTGGGCGGCTAGTCTATTGATAAAGTTAAGAATGTTTGTTGACAGAACAATGACTGAGTTTTTCAGTAGTTTTCTTAAGGTTGGTTCTAAGGGACAGTGGGTTGTGTTTGAGCAAGGAGTTTAATTTACAACAGTTTGTCCTATTTATTTTTATAAGAGAGGACTACATTTCTGGGAGTTACACTAATTCTTAACCTCAGAATCTGCTAGACATCTCCAGGGATACTGGTTCACGCACGCCTTCAGCACAGTAGTTTAAATTCTAGGGATGGTCTGTACATACGAAAGGGGCTAGAGGAAGTTGGAATTGATTATCAAATTATCTACCTAATTAAATAAGATTAAACCAGAAAGATAATAAAAGCACCTGTGTTCTCTCAGTTGGAGGCATAGCTGGTGAATGCGTCTATTCACTTCATTAAAGGCAGAGTTGTCGTTTTTTAATTAAGTGTGACATTTATGTGAAAACTCTGCCTCCCACCACAAAATGGAAGGAAACAAAATGAGAAAAAGCCTTGCAGTAGAACACCCCTTATATGCAAAAGACTTCTTTTAAGGGAGGAATCCTCATTTGGTGACAGAAACAATGATTATGAAATGTTTAACCCCACAGTGGCCACTCATGAATTTAAGGTAATGGCAGGAGCACACAGGTACAGTATTTCTTTGTTTAAGTCACCTTATGTTTTAATACATACATAGAAGAGTTGTGACATTTTGTATGTTGGTTGTACAGGAGACAATAATTGCCCTGTAAAACTTGTAAACATACAAGGTGTGACAATTTAATTCCCGAAATGCACCTTTAAAACATATACATGTGAAACTGTACACTGGTGGCAACTGTCACCTTCAAAGTACTCCGCTTGTGCATCTATACACTGAATTAAGTGGCGTTCCCATTTCTGGAAGCAAGCCTGGAACTCATTTTCCAGAAAGTACTGTTAAGCAGCTGTCTATATATGTGCATCCAGAAAATGTCAAGGTTCATTTAATGACTGTTACACTCCAAGCCAAATGGTGGCACTCTTGTCTAATGCCTTTTCTGTTACCCCCTCTGCAGAAAGAATGATTGACAGCCTTCCATCTCTGATCTCACTTCCTGTTTCCTCCCTCCTAAGCCTGTCACTTCTGGTTTGCAGATGACTAAGACCATCTTGGGGAAATCTGAAGAAGGCTCTCATCTGAATATAAAGTATACTGTATATGTTTGTGTGTGTGTGTGTATGTTATATACATACGTATTGTCACAAATGTGCTTCTGAGGATCACCTTCAGGGCTCGTTTGAGGTATGTAATACCTTCCAGGATGAGAGGGGGCACTGGTGCTAATCATGTCCTCTCCCTTTCCCTGCATAGTACTGAAAAGATGCCCACTGAGGGCAACTGACTCCACCCCTTCCATTCGCTGGACCATAAATTCAGTGCAGGGCTAGGAAGGGATGCCTTTTGCTGATCGAGCAGTCCACGAGATGGAGCCAAGATGGTAAGTCAAACTTGAGAGCCCCAGAGAGGCTGACTTTGTTTAGCGTTTATTAATTGCACCATTGTGCATCCTTTTTGTTTGTTTATCAACTTTGAGACTATGAAGTAAATGGGGACGGCCAAGTTGACACCCCAGTATTTCACCTGGGTTGATTATCATTCCTTGCATGACCACTACATACTGTACATACACTGTAATGGAGGGCAGAACTGAACTGCTGTCCCAGCCAGGATGGATAGTATTCCATGTAAAAGTTAGTGAATTTCGACTTCTGGAATAATGTACAGTTTTTAGGTTCCCCCTCATTGCAACCACCTGCCTGATAAAAGGTTTGAAAAACCATAAAGCTCATATTTTAAGTCAAACCAACAGCAACCTACGGTACTTGCAAAAAAGCTGCTTTTGCATGACTAGCAATTAAACACACAAGATGCAATTTGAGAGTTGGAATGAGGTCCTTATTCTGCACAACAGATAAATAAAATCTAATAAAGCTGAAAATTTTCAAAAAACAGACAGATTATTTCACTTTTATCTAGTTAGATTAGTATGCTTACTTGCCATCAGAATGAAAACATTAATGGTATTATCATTCCACAACCCCGTAAACCTCAATTATGACTATTGACCTTTTATGCAGCTGACATGCTTGATATATGTAATTGATATTGGTCATGTTTTAATTGGATTTAATTTAATTTTACATGGGTGGAAGCTAATTTATGTTTTATATTAGATAGATAGATAGATAGATAGATAGATAGATAGATAGATAGATAGATAGATAGATAGATAGATAGATAGATAGATAGATAGAATTTTATTTGTCCCCAGGGGGAAATGTGGCTTTTTTTAAAGAACCTCTTTACATAAATAGATAGGTAAGTAAATAAATAAATAAACAAATACACATACATGCTTTGGTCTGAACACACACTGGATTGGCTATAAAGCAAGAAAATTCAAAAGAAAGGAAACCTCTGATTTGGCCATCACTGCCCCAGTGAGACATTATGAGAGGTGTTGTCATTGATTTAAAGGAGCCCCACTTGCGTTTTTTGACACACATCCATTGAATAATGCATTGGCTGAAAGTCCTCAGTGTTAGTGTGTCACAGTCAGGATGTGCAGCATTGCTTTTAATGGCACTCAGTTTTGTTTTAGTTCTCTCCTTTTCTTCGACCCCCAAGGAGTCCAGAGATGCATCCCACTGGGCCTCTCTTGAAGCGATTTTACCAGCCCAGCACACCACAGCATAGAAAATTCTAATTATCGGTAATCGTCAGGTATGTCTAAGACACAGCGTATCCCTTAGAGGTGTAAGTAGTGAAAATGAAAAATATTAAGAATTATATGGCAAAAATGAGAATGCTGAAATGGAAGTGTGGGGTTACAAAAGAGGACAGAATAAGAAATGAGACCATCAGAGGTACAACAAAAGTGGGAGAGATATTTGAGAAAGTACAGGAAAGGAGGTTGAAGTGGTATGGACATGTGATGAGGAGAGACAATGAATATGTGGGCAGAAGAATGATGGAAGTACAGGGGGAGAGAAGGTGAGGGAGACCAAAACGGAGGTGGATGGATAAAGTAAAAGAAGATTTGTAGGGAAAGGGTCTGACTGAGGAGGGGATGCATGACCAAGCTGTATGGAGAAGGCTGATCAAGCACATTGACCCCACAAAGAAGAGGGAAAAGATGAAGAGGAAGAAGATTAATATTTTTTAAACAGTGATAACTATATATTTGGTGAATAAAAAAATCAATTTTAATCTTATTTGAAGAAACCACTGTAATAGATACATATTATTTTAAGATCATTTTAGTTTAAAGAGACCTCACTAAGTAAGAAAAGAAACATTCAACTCATGCATTGCATCGTGAATAAAGACAGGCTACAAGAGCTTACCTGAGAGACAAACAGAACAATTTATATTTGTCTGTCCTATTATGTCTTTCCAGTCAAGTAACATGCAGCTCTCTAACATCATTTGCCATTTCTGTGCATGGTCACCATTATGCCTGCCTGCCTGGCTTTTAATCCATTGTCACTCAAGTATGGGTATAGCATTTAAATGACAAGCTTCTAAGGGGGCCAGATGTTCATTTTTTTTTGTGAGTGTTTAATGTTTATTTTTATGACAGTCTAACACCTGGTACATCAGATATAAAATAAGGTACTGCATGCGGTGAAAAACACAAGAATGATGGGAGGAAATGTATGTGAAATACTGAAACGGCAGTATTGACTCAGTAAGTGGAGTCTTTATCACTCAGCTATAAACTAAAATTTCTTTACAAAATGTTTTTGCTTGTGAAGAAAATTAGAATAACATTTTAGCATAGCCAAAGTTTGAATATTTTAACCTATGCATGATGTCAAATAGGGCGGCACGCTGGCGCAGTGGTAGCGCTGCTGCCTCGCAGTTAGGAGACCCGGGTTCGCTTCCCGGGTCCACCCTGCATGGAGTTTGCATGTTCTCCCCGTGTCTGCGTGGGTTTCCTCCGGGCGCTCCGGTTTCCTCTCACAGTCCAAAGACATGCAGGTTAGGTGGATTGGCGATTCTAAATTGGCCCTAGTGTATGCTTGGTGTGTGGGTGTGGGTGTGTTTGTGTGTGTCCTGCGGTGGGTTGGCACCCTGCCCGGGATTGTTTCCTGCCTTGTGCCCTGTGTTGGCTGGGATTGGCTCCAGCAGACCCCCGTGACCCTGTGTTCGGATTCAGCGGGTTAGAAAATGGATGGATGGATGATGTCAAATAATATGAAAAATACTACAAAAAATTTTGGGATAGCCACCCCATTTACTTGAAGACTGGGTTCAAAATCAAAGAAAAAAGCAACAATATCTCTTTACAGAGTTAAGTCCAGAACAGAACTGATGTGTGACGAACAAAATGCCGTTTTTTAAAGCCGGGTGGAGGAAGTGATGTCATCGGGCCCAGGAGGAGTTTCCTGTGGTCGGTCTGCAGAAGAAAGAGAGAAAGGGTCAGTGCACTCTGCCACCCACTGGTCCAACATGGAATTACAGTAATCCCTCGCTATATCGCGCTTCGCCTTTCGCGGCTTCACTCTATCGCGGATTTTATATGTAAGCATATTTAAATATATATCGCGGATTTTTTGCTGGTTCGCGGATTTCTGCGGACAATGGGTCTTTTAATTTCTGGTACATGCTTCCTCAGTTGGTTTGCCCAGTTGATTTCATACAAGGGACGCTATTGGCAGATGGCTGAGAAGCTACCCAACTTACTTTTCTCTCTCTCTCTCTCTTGCGCTGACTTTCTCTGATCCTGACGTAGGGGGATTGAGCAGGGGGGCTGCTCGCACACCTAGACGATACGGACGCTCGTCAAAAAATGCTGAAAGATTATCTTCACTTTGCTCCCTTCTGTGCAGCTGCTTCGTGAAGCGACATGCTGCACGGTGCTTCGCATACTTAAAAGCACGAAGGGCACGTATTGATTTTTGGTTGTTTGTTTTTATCTGTCTCTCTCTTTTTCTGCTCCTGACGGAGGAGGTGTGAGCTGCCGCCTTCAACTGCTTTGTGCCGTGGTGCTTCGCATACTTAAAAGCCAAACAGCCCTATTGATTTGTTTGCTTTTCTCTATCTCTCTGACATTATCTGCTCCTGACGCGCACTCTTTTGAAGAGGAAAATATGTTGGCATTCTTTTAATTGTGAGACGGAACTGTCATCTCTGTCTTGTCATGGAGCACAGTTTAAACTTTTGAAAAAGAGACAAATGTTTGTTTGCAGTGTTTGAATAAAGTTCCTGTCTCTCTACAACTTCCTGTGTTTCTGTGCAAATCTGTGACCCAAGCATGACAATATAAAAATAACCATATAAACATATGGTTTCTACTTTGCGGATTTTCACCTTTCGCGGGGGGGTCTGGAACGCAACCCCCGCGATGGAGGAGGGATTACTGTACCCTCTTTAGAGCCCTATGCGCACGTGTGTGGCAATGGATCTGTTCTACTGTTTGCTTATCCCTCACAAGCTTTCTAACAAGCAAAAAGATGTAAATCAGTCAGTCCTTAACTACTAGAATTTCCTTCTGAAAGGAGGCAACCTGAAGGTCTTCTCTAAGCCCCTCATCCTGCGAAACAACTGCATTTCAAATGAGGATTCTGTTAGAATGGTCATGTCTGCAGATGACAGACCTTTTGTTGGACTCATCACACATTATGATGAGTCTGCACACAAAAAAGAAGCAACAAAGCTCATCTGGGAGTGTAATCTAAATAATCTGAAATGAAATGTTGAGAAAATAAAAGGATTAGTGATGCATATTAAGCAAAGCAAAAGATGTTTCAGTGTGATTGTATGAATATTTTATGTTTAATTGTTGTTTATATTCATTTTAAGTTATTATTATTTGTATGCCTATCATCTCTGTTGGTTTCATTTGTAATTCTGTGATAGTGTATTGTCCCTTTGAATGTTCTTATGTTCCTTCTTCCTTGTGGGTGGAGCCCCAGGAGGAGTGGTCACCCTGACATCACAACTCCTGAGCCCTCCCTCTGGCTATATGTCTCTGGATTTCTCTGGTTTCTGTTATCTTTCGCTGACGACACTGCTATCGTGGGCTGCATCAGGAGTGGGCAGGAGGAGGAGTATAGGAACCTAATCAAGGACTTTGTTAAATGGTGCAACTCAAACCACCTACACCTGAACACCAGCAAAACCAAAGAGCTGGTGGTGGATTTTAGGAGGACCAGGCCCCTCATGGACCCCGTGATCATCAGAGGTGACTGTTTGCAGAGGGTACAGACCTATAAATACCTGGGAGTGCAGCTGGATGATAAATTGGATTGGACTGCCAATACTAATGCTCTGTGTAAGAAAGGACAGAGCTGACTATACTTCCTTTGAAGGCAGGCGCCCTTCAACATCTGCAATAAGATGCTACAGATGTACTATCAGACGGTTGTGGCGAGCGCCCTCTTCTACGCGGTGGTGTGCTGGGGAGGCAGCATAAAGAAGAGGGACGCCTCACACCTGGACAAACTGGTGAAAAAGGCAGGCTCTATTGTAAGAATGGAGCTGAACAGTTTGACATCTGTGGCAGAGTGACGGGCGCTGAGCAGACTCCTGTCAATCATGGAGAATCCACTGCATCCACTGAGCAGTATCATCTCCAGACAGAAGAGCAGCTTCAGCGACAGACTGCTGTCACCATCCTGCTCCACTGACAGACTGAGGAGATCGTTCCTCCCCCACACTATGTGACTCTTCAATACCACCTGAGGGGGTAAACGTTAACATTATACAAAATTACTGTCTGTTATACCTGCATTGTTATCACTCCTTAATTTAATATTTTCTTTATTAGTATGCTGCTGCTGGAGTATGTGAATTTCCCCTTGGGATTAATAAAGTATCTATCTATCTATCTATCTATCTATCTATCTATCTATCTATCTATCTATCTATCTATCTATCTATCTATCTATCTATCTATCTTGTTCTGTTTTAAGGAGTTTGACATCCTGGACAGTGTATTAGGACTGTCTTTTAGACAGATCCTTAATGAGTTTTTATTTCTGCTCTGTTTAGCACATTTGCCTTATTTGTCATTTTTGTTAATAAAACCTTAATCTATAAAGATTCTTGTTTGCCCTATTTCATATAAGTTAAGAGTTTATAGCTATCCTCCTCGTTTAGAGCTTTTGTTATATTTTTGGCATATTTATGGTTATTTATTAGGATTAATTTCCTTTTTGGGCCTGCAAAGCCTGAAACAGGTGAGTGAAGGTAGAATTAAGTGCATTAGGATGAGGTCTTTTCCATGCAGGTCAATAAAGATTTTTGGATGCCTCATAACCGTATCACCATAACAGTCAATAACAATGGCAGCGTTCTCATTAGAGCAATGAACAAAATTGTGTAAAATTATGGTTAAAAAATAACAACAATTTAAATTATAATGATAATGTGATACATAAAATATCTCTCATGAGTCAGTATATTTTTTTAACTGAGAGTTGTTTACAGTGCTCTGTGCCGGCAATCAGTAAAATAAGTTGTGTTGTATTGTATAACATTCACAGACATTTACTCGTGCTGGTGTCTGTCAAGTCAAGTCAAGTCTTCATAATAAAAGAAAAACGTAGCTTTGTTTGGTTAAAGATTCTTGACTTTGAGTTTGTCTTACGTCTTGGTTTTGGTTACCAGATTCCTTAATATGATGCGCTTTGACCCTTTACCTTCCTTTTGATGATAAATTTAGTATTTTACTAAAACAACAATGCCTTTTTTCTGTCTTGATTCTTAAATTTGTTTTGAGTGTATTTATTTGTTTCGTTTATTCCCTCGTGTTTTTTTATACTGTTGTACTTCTTTCTTCTTGTTTCTTTTCCGGTTTATGTTTCTTTTTTCTTGACTTGGACTGAATAGGAGATGGAGTACTTCTGGCAACAGATCAGGATTTACCGCCATCACCAGTAAAAATGTACTGGGCTCTCATAACACTCGGGTTTGCCCAGTCAATTTGACTTTTGCCAATTTAACATTTTTAATTCCCTGATTTAGTAATTCCAAATCCCTGCCTCTCAGTTCTCTTCTCAGCAATACTCTTTAATGTATTCATTGTCATTTTGGAATATTACATCTGGCACTCTTGCCATAAAAGATGATAGTAGTACTGTGACATTTTTGCGTTGATGTTTAACCAACAAGCTGCTCGTTGCCACTCCCAAATTCCACAAGAAAGAAGAATATATTAAAACACATAACAAGTTGTTTCATTTTATGTGAAAATATATGGTGGCAAAACAACAAAACTATTTTATTTTTCTTTAGAAACAAATATATTGCATGCATATCAGTTAGTCTTTGAATTTTATAAAGTTGTTTCACTACCAAAAAATTTTAAAATGTAATTTAATTGTGTAAAACATTAAATAGTTTAGGTCATAAAACCTTGATTAAGAAAAACTTTAAAATCCTTGTCTACATCCATATTTGAGCTCAATGTCTGCGTTGAGTGAATGATGGGTGATGGCTGGATGCTCCACTGTGTAACAACTCGAAATTAGATTATCAGTAGTAATCAGTAGATTGAGAGATAATGGAGCCCCACAGCATGACACTGTTGTAGTGATGTGCCATAGAAGTGAGTCTGAATAGCATCATTACCTGTATCATCGAATCCCCTCAGGTCAAAGTAGAAATCATCACTGAAAAATAACCCAATAAATGTCCAAACGAGTTGAAGCCCAGATAAGGGTGGTGATGAGTCAAACAGAAAAATCACAATGGACGATGAACACTCTTCACTTTCACCTCGGGGAGTTTATGTCTTATGTTCCCAGACTTTACCAGGTGTGTCTTAGAGGGCCCTAAGTGCTGTGTCACCTCTCATTCAACTCATCATTCTTCCCATGGTGGTGTTCCTCTGTGTTTGCAAAGCAGTGGCATATCAGTACGGTTGCTTCTTGCCTTACACCCAGTGCTTATGAAATAATATTAACACAGCTATTTTTACTTCATTATGGTACGTAACTGTAACCTGGTGGCATGGATGTATGCATAGGGGACAGCTTAAAGGCTCTGGTGATTGTAATTACCCACTGCTCCAGGGTTTGGCGCTGTGTTCTAATGCCTGTTCTCTGAATACGTAACTCACGTTACTTTTAACACGTTACCCTCAACACTGCTCTTGAGATATTGCTGCTGAGTTAATCTCTGTACGTTCAGCTCATCAACATAAATTTACTGATTTCTGAAATATTGAGACATGATAGTTCGATAAGGAAAAGGAATAATGTAATCACCCTGAGCATCTGCCACAGGAAATTTACCTTATGGACGCTTCTGCACATGGCTACTAAAAGCGTATGTGAAGCTAACACATGTGCAGGCAAACGGAGTACAACAGACATGCGCAGACTATGAAGTTCTTAACTGTCACCTGGTGTCACGTTTTTGTGCATAGGGGACAGCTTAAAGGCTCTGGTGATTGTAATTACCCGCTGCTCCAGGGTTTGGCCCTGTGTTCTAATTCCTGTTCTCTGAATACGTAACTCACGTTACTTTTAACACATTACCCTCAACACTGCTCTTGAGATTTTGCTGCTGAGTTAATCTCTGTACGTTCAGCTCATCAACATAAATTTACTGATTTCTGAAATATTGAGACATGATAGTTCGATAAGGAAAAGGAATAATGTAATCACCCTGAGCATCTGCCACAGGAAATTTAACTTATGGATGCTTCTGCACATGGCTACTAAAAGCGTATGTGAAGCTAACACATGTGCAGGCAAACGGAGTACAACAGACATGCGCAGACTATGAAGTTCTTAACTGTCACCTGGTGTCACGTTTTTGTGCATAAGGGACAGCTTAAAGGCTCTGGTGATTGTAATTGCCCGCTGCTCCAAGGGTTGGCGCTGTGTTCTAATGCCTGTTCTCTTTGTCCCTCTGGATGATTGACAGCTGTAACATCTCTCACATCACTTATGGTGACTGGTCCCGCCTCTTCTTGCCAGATGGACATATAACCAGGAGTTCAGCCATTTTGATTTCGGCCCATCTAAAAAGCCATTCCTTGCAATTATTGCTTGTTTTCTACTTTTCAGTTATACAGGGACACTGGGCGATGCCCCAACTCTTTATCATTGTCTGTCTAATCTCTTACATTGGTTAACCAAATTTCTCAGAGAAATTTTCACTGTATTCTAACTGGAATAAGGGTTTACATCGTGTCACACATGTGCACATGGGAAACAACATCAGCGCTCATCTATAGGTAATTATACTCCGAGTCAGAGGTTGGCGCTGTCGCCTAATGCTTTTTCTCTTCTCCCTCTGAAGAACAAATGATTGACAATCACACCACTAATTATGTCATTTGCATTTCTGGACACTGAGCCCGCCTCTTCCTGTTCTCCAGTCAGAAAACTGGCTTCAGAATGACAGTCGGCCATTGACTCACATCTGAAAAGATGCTACTATTATTTTTCCTTAGCTTTACCATTAATTATATTAATTTAAAAAATTATTTACAATGGCTTTTTAGAAACCAGGTTTACATAGTCAAATGAATAGACAAGAGCCAGAAAAAGGTTTGGAGCAGCCTCCTGTATACCTGAAGCCGGGCTGCAAATTTGAAAATTGATTGCACAATAGTACAGATTTGAGTCCAAAACAGAACTGCTTTGAATGAGGCAAAGATGGCGGTTTTAAAGGAAGGCAGAGGAAGTGACATGGTGGGGGCCAGGACTGGAAGTAACGTTGTCAGGACCGGAAGTGATGTCATCGGTCCTGGCACCGGAAGTGACGTCATCGGGGCCAGGCAGAATTTCCCATACCTGGTCTGCAGTGTAAAGAGAGAAAGGATTAGCGTATTCCGCCACCCCCTGGTCTAGCATGGAATTGCCCTCATTCGAACCCTTTAGCTGCCCCCCATGCACACGTGTGTGACACTGTGTATAACTGGGTGGCTAAAGCACATCTAAGCACACTCATTGTCTTCTTTCCGTTGTTCATTTTATGAGAAACCTGCTGGTTAATATTTTTTAGACTTTTGCGTTTGACGCGTTTGCGTCACAAAATAGTCAGAGTAAAATTTAATGTTTCTATGCTAGATGAAAAAGTAGAATTTAAACAATATCTAAGTTGCTTAACAATTAACTAAACCAGTATGGCCATTTTCCATTACAGGGTCATGGAGAGCTGGAGCAGGAACCAGTGCTACTGTACATGGGACGCCATCCACATACATCCATCTATCAGGCCCGTGTTTGGAGTACCCAAAGAAGACATCGTGGAAATACAAAAAGAATGTGAAAATGACACAAAGACCATGTCCTGCATTGGAATTCAACCCACCACCCTGGACATCAAGGTGGACATAGCAAAAGAGTAGGTCACAGTGCCTTCTGTAACTAATGTATCATGCCTTAAAAATAATTCAGAGATGACTGCTTAAAATGACCATTATAACATATTTAGTAATAGGATTTCCAAATGAGGAATCAAGGAAGCAAATATCAGCTACTCCACTCAAGACTGCATTTCAAAAGGGTCTTCTTTCAGGACATCCACTACTGTGCTTCACTTCCACCCATTTTCACAGTTCACTGCTGGGCAACTGCTGCAAGAAACTACAGCATTATATTTTTTGAAGATGGCTGCTAAGTTGTCATTTAATGAAGCCTTTTTGGATATTCTGGGCAGCTCAGTGGCATCCTGAGATTGTTTGCCAGCTGTGATGTGTCTATATGTTCTTCTCATGTCTGTCTGGTGCTCTGCACAGCAGGACTAATAAAATGAAGGATGGGTCTGGGTGTCACGCAGTCACTAACCTCTCTTCCAATCCCCAGCCCAGAACACAGTAGGATCTCGCAGATGTCCAGTGATTTCACTTCCGTACTACCCCAGAAAGCCTTTACTTCTTCAATCATATAAAAAACAGACCCAGCCAGATGTTGGTGTTCATTTTCAGACCTGCAATTGCTGGAGCCTCCTTAGCCCACTGGAGCATTAATATGGAGACTTCTACTGAACTGAACTGACTCATTCAAAGTCTTTTGTTTTTCCTTTGTTATTTCTTAACTAAACAGTGTCTTCTGAGAGACCCCAATAGTTTACTTTGCCTTTTCTCGCTCTGTATTATACTGGGTTTCACTCCCACATTCCCCACTTTAGGCTGACTGACTGATTAAAATCGGCCCTGTCATCAGGCTGTCTCTAGTAGGGTGTGCAGCCGAGGCAACTCAACCAGTGTGGGGCTCACGTTTAGTGTACAGCTTAGAGTGGGGGCCTGCAAAGTGGCTACAGGCTTTTTGTTCCAATCCAATTTCATAATGTCAAAAATTTCTGTTGAAACAGTTATTGATCAAGCAACATTATAGTACTTCATTTTGGTGGTCACGCTTGTTAATATTGCCCACCATTAATTGCTAATTTTAGTTTTAAAGAGCTGCATTCACTGCTCCTTACTACCCGGAAGATGCCAATGACAAGGGTACCAGCAATTTTCTGACTGACTTGAGGTCCTTTTTAAAGTGAAGAGAATTACTCAATCAGGCTACGAACCATTCGGTTGATATCCTTGGACAAGAAAAAAGAAATATGCAATATAAGAATGACCTGACATGCAGAGTTAAAACACTAACAAGTTGTAAAATTAAATAAGATCTGTTATTGGCTAGGATTGTTTTCAACTTAAAGAATCAAGTTGGTACAAAAAAACCTGCTGCCACTGTAACCCTTGTGGGACTTCTACATATAAAGTCACAGAAATAAACTCATAAAGGAGTCAACTTTATTTTCAAGTGTACTTACACTTCTGCAATAGTATTCTCCACCATGTATCCAGAAAATCAGCCATTTTATGAGTTTTTTAAACAATCAATGGAAACAATAGCCAATCTCTTCAGTCTCCCTTTCGAGACATACTTGTCCATCCATCCATTATCCAAGCTGCTGAATCCGAACACAGGGTCACGGGGGTCTGCTGGAGCCAATCCCAGCCAACACAGGGCACAAGGCAGGGAACCAATCCCGGGCAGGGTGCCAACCCACCGCAGGACACACACAAACACACACCAAGCACACACTAGGGCCAATTTAGAATCGCCAATCCACCTAACCTGCATGTCTTTGGACTGTGGGAGGAAACCGGAGCGACCGGAGGAAACCCACGCAGACACGGGGAGAACATGCAAACTCCACGCAGGGAGGACCCGGGAGGCGAACCCAGGTCCCCAGGTCTCCCAACTGCGAGGCAGCAGCGCTACCCACTGCGCCACCGTGCCGCCCAGACATACTTGTTCTTGTAAAAAATTTTAAACACAGAAATCCATTTTTGTCAAGGAGTAGTAAAAATGCAGTGGCCCTACACAATTAAACCATTCAGAGTGCTCTTTAAACATTGCAGATCACAAACACTTTGTGAGGTTGTGCCAGGATTGCCAGTGAATTTGACAAGTGATCTGCATTGGGCTAAACAAAAGTCAAATGAAATGACAATGTGGGCTTTTATTTATTTGTTTCATTGAAGTAGAGGTTTAATGGCCCACAGTAAAATATTATAAAAATAGCTGTCCCCCTCTGCAACAAGCTTTAAAAATCAATAAAAAAATTACAAACAAATATAATTCTGGCCAAGCGGAAGGTAGGTATGCTCAAATGTCAAACGTTGGCACTGTATCTGATCGTGTTCAACTCTGATGGGAGAAAAGCATGTGGCCAGGATATCTCTGGCAATCAGCAGCTACTGTCTAAAACACGCGTAGCTCTGATCTCTCTCTCAAAAACGCAACAATCTGTAGATGATAATGTCTGCTAAACAAACAGGTGTCGCTAGCTAAGCGGAGGCAAGGTACGCTCCAACACGTGACGAGAGGATGAGTGACTCGAACGGAGGCTGGTGTGTCAGTGAGGAAGGGCCCTGCCCCCATCCCCTCGGCCAGCAGCCACTGTTTCGGATTTGCACAAATAAATCAGTACTGCAAGCAAACTATGGTACTTAGCGCGATGAGAGAAGTCACCAAATCAACAGGAATGTTCAACAACAACATTTATTTATATAGACACATTTTCATTCAAATAATGTAGCTTAAAGTGCTTTACATGATGAAGAAAGATAAAAAAGGCAAAGTATGAATTAAAATAAGAGAACACTAATTAACATAGAATAAAAGTAAGGTCCAATGGCCAGGGAGGACAGAAAAAACAAAAAAACTCCAGACGGCTGGAGAAAAAATAAAATCTGCAGGAGTTCCAGGCCATGAGACTGCCCAGCCCCCTCTAGGCATTCTACCTAACGCAAATTCAAGCATTCAAGCAAATTATAGAAAAAAACCATGATCTAAATCCGTTAAGTAGTTCTCTCGTGAAAAGCAGACAGACAGACGTTGGATTTTATATATATATATATATATATATATATATATATATATATAGATTGCGAAATGATCAGACTCTACACACTTAAAGAGGTTTGAGGCAGCCACCCATATACAGTAATCCCTCCTCCATCGCGGGGGTTGCGTTCCAGAGCCACCCGCGAAATAAGAAAATCCGCGAAGTAGAAACCATATGTTTATATGGTTATTTTTATATTGTCATGCTTGGGTCACAGATTTGCGCAGAAACACAGGAGGTTGTAGAGAGACAGGAACGTTATTCAAACACTGCAAACAAACATTTGTCTCTTTTTCAAAAGCTTAAACTGTGCTCCATGACAAGACAGAGATGACAGTTCTGTCTCACAATTAAAAGAATGCAAACATATCTTCCTCTTCAAAGGAGTGCCCGTCAGGAGCAGAGTCTGTCAGAAAGACAGAGGAAAGCAAACAAATCAATAGGGCTGTTTGGCTTTTAAGTATGCGAAGCACCGCCGGTATAAAGCTGTTGAAGGCGGCAGCTCACACCCCCTCTGTCAGGAGCAGGGAGAGAGAGAGAGAGAGAGACAGAGTTTGTTTTTCAGTCAAAAATCAATACGTGCCCTTCGAGCTTTTAAGTATGCGAAGCACCGTGCAGCATGTCGCTTCAGGAAGCAGCTGCACAGAAGATAGCAACGTGAAGATAATCTTTCAGCATTTTTAGACGAGCGTCCGTATCGTCTAGGTGTGCGAACAGCCCCCCTGCTCACACCCCCTATGTCAGGATCAGAGAAAGTCAGCGCAAGAGAGAGAGAAAAGTACGTTGGGTAGCTTCTCAGCCATCTGTCAATAGCATCCCTTGTATGAAATCAACCGGGCAAACCAACTGAGGAAGCATGTACCAGAAATTAAAAGACCCATTGTCCTCAGAAATCCGCGAACCAGCAAAAAATCTGCGATATATATTTAAATATGCTTACATATAAAATCCGCGATAGAGTGAAGCCGCGAAAGGCGAAGCGCGATATAGCGAGGGATCACTGTAATATCCCTGGCTGCATTGGGTTTTGAAAACAAGACAGTGGTGTCTTCGATGGAGTCCAAAGAAGAACTGCCGAACAGCTGTTAAGATGGCAGCTTTAAATACCAAGACCAGAAGTGATGTATGGGAACCAGAAGTAACATTCTTCTGATGTTGTAACCAGAAGTGATGTTCTTCTAGGCGCCAGAACCAGAAGTGATGTTCCTCTAGGCGCCGGAACCGGAAGTGATGTCTTCAGGGACAAGATAGACAGGTTTCCCCATGTGTGGTTTGCAGAGATAACAGAAGAAAGTTTAGCGCACCACACTATCCCCTGGCCTGGTGTGGAATTACCCTCACTTGCTTCATACAGCTTCCTCCTACTCACACATGTGTGATACGATATAGATATAGATATTGACCTGTTCCGAATAAAGTTTAAATAAGTTTCTAACTTCAGCCCCCTCACAAATCAGATAAACAGAACATATGACAATGAAGAAGAAGAACAGCAGAAACACCACTTCACAGTGGCCCTCCTAAGAACTTAATGTGGATTTCTAGTAAATTGAACTCACTTCAGGCATGTTTTTAATGACCCAGCAGTGCCTGTCCATGCATCATGATACACAAAGGCAGGATTGCCCGCTTTAAATGGATTCAGCTTGAAGGTCAAGGACTCAAGCGGCATTTTTGCTGTAAAAGAAAAAAAAAATACAGGAACCAGCAGACTCATGGGGACAGCCCCGCTAACATCATGCTACTGATGATGGATGCTTGAAATGTTCTTTCACATGGGGTCATGGGAAGAAAAAAGCCAC
This sequence comes from Erpetoichthys calabaricus, assembly GCF_900747795.2. Lineage (NCBI taxonomy): Eukaryota > Metazoa > Chordata > Cladistia > Polypteriformes > Polypteridae > Erpetoichthys > Erpetoichthys calabaricus. Next base: position 224,453,216 of record NC_041398.2, on the reverse strand, counting down.
AGTGTATCCCTTGGGATTTTGTGAGAGACAGAAATTTCAGAATTCAATTTTATTAATGTATAGAAAGAAAGGAGTAAAGTACAACGCCCTATGGGAGCAAACGCCGGTGGTGACCAGTGACAGGCCTGACTGGGGGTCTGTTCATGATTGGACGCACTGATTGACCGCTGCATAACACCCCATACTAGAGTAAAAGTAGCACTATCTTTCTGGAGACTAACTTAAGTACTCATAAAATGAAAATTTACCCATGAGCTAATTACTCAACTGGAGGTTTAAAATCATCTGTTAATTGTTAAGTATGAAAAGCACAAGTAAATATGGGATCTCTCTCTCTCTCTCTGTGTTGTGTACTGTATATGAAGTGGATTCAGTATGGTTTTGGATGCCTTCACTTTCTGCACTTTATTGTGCTGCTGTGACAGTCCAAGCCACTCCATGCTCCTTTTTGCATTCAGAAGCCTTTTGAACCCAAACTGTCATTGTGTCCAGCAGGGGGCGCTAGTTCCTTGGGATTGAGTTGTTTATTGATGCCAAACAGACTTGAGCCAAACATATCCCTTCAGTAACCATCGCAAGAGCAATATGGTACAAAAAGAGATATATCTGTATGTATTTAACTAGCTTTTAAAGATAACTTCCATTCCCAAAAATACAAGGCATTATTATTTATACATACATATACAGGCCAGAGAGAAGCCAACGGAACAGTACCCTCATCACAGCCAGTTCTTCAGTGGGGAATGCTGACGACTATATGCCCAGATCCAACAGAATGTTCGGCAGCATAGAGACAGCTTCTGATTTCTTGGTGGTTACTTCCCAGTATAAATACTCTCTTGCTTTGCATAATTAGTGAACTTTTATACAAATCTTGCCAAGTATGGGTGACTGCCACCTAAGCTGTGCTCTTTCCGATCAAAATAACACCATTGGCACCTGTTCGTAATCATTCATGCCTTGTGCAGACCGTGGCCTTGACCAAATATTGATCAGCAGACTTCAGCTCTTTTAAAATAATAATAATAATAATAATAATAATAATACATTTTATTTATTTGTAGGCACTTTCTAAACACTCAAGGACACCGAACAATAGACAAAACACAGATTATAAACAAAAGTAAAATACAAAAGTTAAATAACCTGACTGTGAGTCCTTCACATGTTTCTGTCCATCTTCCTGACCAGTTCCACCCTATAATCTGGTGTGTATGGCTTCAACTTTGAATTAAACTTCACAAATTACACTTCAAACCTATTACTACAGTCATGAACTGAGCTGAGCCAGGCAAATGAGGACACACACTGATAGTAATGGGTAGGTGTAAAGTTGACAAGTGCTTTTATTAAAAATCTAATCAAAATATCAAAGTGCCAATAGTGCAGTGCATCAAACCAATAAATAAATAATCTTCAATAAAATTCAGTAGTTGGAGGTTAAAGCAATTCAATAAATAATCTGATAAAACGAGATTAAAATCCAGAGACAGTTCCTTCTTAGAATATGAGCCCTAGTGCTTCCCTCTAAAATTTGCCGTCTCCTCCACTATCCTGTCCGGACCTTGCAGTATTAAGAGACACCCGCCGACAGGTGCAGTTACCTTGAATTCCTGGCTCGGGTCCCCATTGCTAGGCCTGTAACATGCATGGGCCGCCGCACCGAGCCGCACATCCTTCTCCTGCTGCCAGTCCCCCAGCATCCTCAGAGAAAAACTGCATAACGGGTCCCCAATTGTTCCATAAGAGCCCCCCTTCTTCAAACCCAACCACAACCACCTGCCTCCATCCTAGTTTAACTCCTTCTACCTCTCTCTCCTTCTTTCTTTTTTAACCTCCATTCTCTCCTTTGCCTTTTCCTTGTGCTCTCTCTTTTTATTGGTATCGCTCTCAATCCCTTTTTTTCTTTTCTCTTCCGTGCAGGCTCTCTTTACATGACATAATCGGGTACAGACGTGACCCTTCACTCACTCTGAGATGTGAATGTGGCACCTGATCAATGGAGTCTCATTTGCACGTGAGTGCGTGATCAGCCAAGCACCGCAGTTAAGACTGGAGCAGCACTGTTATATGCACATCTGCACCCGTTCTGAACTTGCACACTCTCGGGACACGGTTATTTATCTAAAACTGACAACATCACAGACCACTTGTCATAGTTGTAAGATTTAACTTTAAATGGACAAATATGCTATTTTTGCCCATCAATCTACATTTAACAACCCATAATGACAAAGTGAAAACACGCTTTCAGAAAGGTTATCAAATACAGTATATTCAAAATCAAAAACAGAAAAAAGAAATATTCCAATGTTTAATTCAGTACTTTATAGAGGCTCCTTTGGCAGCAATTACAGCTTTGAATCTTCTTGAATACATCTCTATAAACTTTGCACATCAGGCTTTGGACAGTTTACCTCAATTCTATGGGAAGTGTCTATAAACAGGGGGGTGATCTGCTATGAAACAAATGAAGTTTAAGCTTCAGGGCCCCTAATCTAGGGGGGTCCCCAGAAGTAACTTTAATTTTCATTCCCTGATAACTTAAAAACTATAAGATATAGGAAATTTTTATTCACATCAGTGACTTTTATTTGTGAGATAATCCAGTATAGTGATTATAATCAAAATCTGAGATGTAGTGGTAACATTTTTTAAAAAATTATAGCGATCTGTCATGGAACAAACCATTGAACATAATAATAGTGGCTACCCAGACCTCACTACTTGTTGCGAAGGGACCCCCACAGCAGTTCAAGCTTCAGGGTCCCAAAACTGTAGGTCTGCCACTGTCTGTAAATTGCCATCTTCAGGTCTCTCCACACATGTTTTTTGTGTTTAAGTCTGGGATTCAGTTGGGCCACTCGATGACAGTCAGCCACTCCAGTGTTGTCTTGGCTGTTTGCTTCAGGTCATTGTTATGCTGAAAGGTGAAATGTTGCCCCTATCTGAGATCATGTGCACTCTAGAGTAAGTTTTCTTCAAGGACTTTTCTGTATTTAGCTGCATTTATCCCTCCCTCAATTCTCACCAGTCTCCCATTATATGATGCCATCACCGCCATGCTTCACCATAGGGATGGAATGTCAACCATGTCGAGAGGTTTATTCATGTCACTGGAGACTCTTCCAATGAAGTCAGTAGACGGAATGGGAGATCATGGAGGGTCATGAGGTCGCTGGAAAGGAGTGTGTGGCGCTCCCGATATCTCCACAAAAATACAAAAGTCCAAGTCTTTAGAGTCCTGGTGCTTCCTGTCTTGCTATATGGTTGCAAGACATGGATGATATCCAGTGACCTGAGATGAAGAATGGACTCCTTTAGTACTGTGTCTCTTTGTAGAATCCTTGGGTACCGCTGGTTTGACTTTGTGTCGAATGAGCGGTTGCTCATGGAGTCCCGAATGAGGCAAATTACCTGCATTGTGAGGGAGTGTCAGTTATGGCACTAAAAGCTATGTGACACGATTCCCAGAGGGTCATCCGGCTCGTAAGATCCTCATCGTTGGGGACCCGAGTGGCTGGACCAGGTAAAGGGGACGTCCATGTAACACCTGGCTGCGGCGGATCGGTGGTCATTTCTGGAGGGTGGGACTGGACCACGTGTCTGCCTGGGGGTTGCCAACCAGGATCTCAAGCTGTTTCATCGTATGATGGGTGCAGTAATGCACTGTACCAATGCATGCTCCCCAAACTGACTTGACCTGAGGGTGTAATGTGACAAAAGGTATAGATGATGGCTTTCTACAGGCATCCATCAAGACAAATTCCTAGTACACATTAATGTACCTGGCCAATAAAGTGAATTCTAATTCTAATTCTGATTCTGAAATAGTAAAATGTGTGTATTTGCTTAGTCTGTTTCTTTTTTTGGCAGAGCTTCTGTTTTATATCCAGTAATGAATGTGTTTAGTAAAATGCATCAGAGTAAAAACAGCCATTTGCATTTGAAAATGTAGTAAAGTAAAAGTTAAAAGTATACTGAAAATTGTATACTCCAGTAAAGTTCAAATATTTTCAAAGTTTTTCTTTTTCATTACTGTACCAGACTTATTTTCAATTCATGCTTGTCTTCTCCTATTGATGTCTTCTTCTTCTTGGCTCGGAGTCACCCTCATTGATGACCTTAAATGGTCATATCACACTGAGGCAGTAGTCAAGAAAGCCCAACAATGCCTCTACTTCCTCAGGAGACTGAGTAAAGTCTGGATGTCCCCCACAACCCTGTGCAGATTCTACAGGTGTACTGTGGAATCCATCCTGACAGGATGCATCACATTCTGGTACAGCAACTGCTCAGTGCAGAGCTCTGCAGCATGTGTTGAATACAGCACAGCAGATCACGGGCACACAGCTCCCTGCGATCCATGACATCCACACTACACGCTGTCTCAGGAAAGTGAACCGTATTAGCTGGGACCCCAGCCACCCTGCACTGTCACTTTTCACCCTCCTCCCATCTGGGAAGCGACTAAAGTCCATTCGGAGGCACACGTCCAGGTTCAGGAACAGTTTCTACCCAACTGCAATCAGACTCATGATAAATCAGTAACCCTGTGTCACCTCCACTGCTACCTGCACATATACTTCTGCCACTATCTCTGTTTATTCCTAGGATTCTGGTTTTATTTATTTACTTATTTCTATTCATTTATTTATTGTGTGTGGGTTTTTTTTTTGTCTATGTTCACTGTCTGCAGGGGCACATGTAAGCAAGCATTTCATTGTACATGGTACTTGTACACATGACAATAAAGAATTTAAAAAATTGAATTGTCTTCTCCTATTAACAACCACATATGATTTTGAAACACAGAAGGGAGCCGAAAACAAAATTTAGCCTAGTCCATTACACCAGTTACACTCCATTCTGCTACTTGTTGCCTCCCAGTACGCGGTCCTCATTGGTGATGTGGAGAAGGACCCAGGCAGGACGTGGGCAGTTTCATAAGGTGCAGGACAGAAACTGAGCCCTAAGAAGTTTGTAATGGCTGCCAGGGGTAGCAGCAGTTTGGAAAGGGAAATGGAATCTAAAGACAACTGGGTTTTGTATAAAACTAGCCAAGTTCAAAACCAGGAGAGTAAAACTCCAAGAAACAGAGCCCAGAACGTGAAACAATAATCAAAATCAAGATATGAAACAAGTGAGACATACTGAAAGCAGGAATTTATGAGTAAACTGAGCCAAAGCCAAAGTTGAAGATCGTGGTCAAAGGAGAAGAAGAGTCTCTAACCAGAAATCAGTTTTAGAAGAAGAAAATATCATTAGGCTTTCAAAGTCTTAGCCGCAAATTTGGACAGTCTGGAAGTATACACCTTTAATCTGGTGATATTGTGTTGTGAAATATACAAATGTTTCAAAAGTGAGGCACCCATACAAAAATAAAATGGCTCTGTGGGAGAAAATGATTCAATTTTAGTAAAAACTAGCTGTCCCCCGTGGCTCCACCCAAGTAGTAGTGAAACAGGACAAACTTTAAATATCAATAAATAAAAAAAATAAAACATACTGTATATATATATACAGTATATATATAATTTGGGTAAAGTGGAAGGTAGAAATGCTCGAATGTCAAATGTGGGCACTGTATCTGATCATGTTCGGCTCTGATGGGAGAGCGTTCTCCGCGTGGGGAGAAAAGTACATGGCTGTGGTATCTCTGGCAATAAGCAGCTACCCTCTAAAACACACGTAAGCTGTGATCTCTCTCTCAAAAATGTCAAACGTTACTCCTTAACAATCTGTAGATGATAATGTCTATTGAACAAACAGGTATCGCTAGCTAAGTGGAGACAAGGTACGCTCCAATATATGACGAGAGGTAGACCGACTCAAACAGCGGCTGGCGCGTGAGTGAGGAGGGCCCCGCCCCCCCTGTGCTCGGCCCACAGTGTCTCTCTCGGAGTCGCACAAATAAATCGAATCCAAGCTAACTATGATAATTTGTGCCAAGGGAGAAGTCATAAAATCAACTGGAATGTTCAAGCAAAGTATACTGTAGAAATAAACCCAATCTAAATCTGTTAAGTAGTTCTCTCGTGAAAAGTGGACAGGCATGCAGACAGACAGACAGACAGACAGATATTGGATTTTATATATATATAGACAAGCTGTCCCCCGCGGCTCTGCCCGTGTGGTAGTGAAACAGGACAAACTTTAAAAATCAATAAACAAACAGGTATCACTACCTTAGTGGAGGCAAGGTACAATCCAATACGTGGCAACAGGAAGACCGAGTCGAACAGGAGGCTGGTGCGTGAGTGAGGATGGTCCCACTCGGCTCCCCACTCCTGATGTCACACTTCCTCCTCCCCTTGGCCCACAGCCTCTGTCTTGGATTAGCGCAAATATATCACTCCTGCTAGCGAACTATGATATTTGCCGCGATGAGAGAAGTCACAAAATCAACCGGAATGTTCAAGCAAATTATAGAAAAAAACCTGATCTAAATCAGTTAGGTAGTTCTCTCGTGAAAAGCGGACAGACATACAAACAGACAGACGTTGGATTTTACATATATAGGTATGTACTGGCAAAAAAATAAATGTGACTATTTAATTCCTTGCTCTCGAAAAAATGTATGCAATATTCCCTGGAAGAGCCACCATCATAAGTCCTGGATTAGAGGAAGAAGAGTGGAGAGCAATGAGTGGTATCATGCTAAGTTTCCCCAAGAAGGAATAGTGCTGGAAGGTGAGCCAAGTATGCCACGCATGGGTCTGGTCGGTATGACGATGGACGGATTTGTATCACCGTTTAAGAGGGGGTTTCAGAGGAGCGACTGCGTCTCCTTGGGGTGTGTTCAGCCCCTAACTCTGCGCTACGGTGTGTGGTTCATTCATTTGACAGCATGAAAGAGGGCACCGTGGCAGATGTTAGCCGACTTGCTGACCAACCACAAGCATTACCTGGTAGGTAACCACCCATACAATCAGATTGTGATTCAGACTACGAATGCCATGAATGTAATTACCCCGATCTACATGCTGTCAAATGAACGAACCACACGCCATAGCGCAGCGTTAGGGGCTTCGCCTCTGGCGCTGACGTTCGTGTTTGATTCCCGAGAGGGGATGCAGTGAGTGTGTATGCCTGATGAGCCCAGAATTAGGGCGAAACACGTGTCGCGTACTCTTTGCATTATTTGACAGTAAAACTATTTCAGCCATTCTATGATCTGCTTCTCGCAACTGAAAGATAGATAGATAGATAGATAGATAGATAGATAGATAGATAGATAGATAGATAGATAGATAGATAGATAGATAGATAGATAGATAGATAGATAGATAGATAGATAGATAGATAGATACTTTATTAATCCCAATGGGAAATTCACATTTTTCAGCAGCAGCATACTGATACAATAAATAATATTAAATTAAAGAATGATAATAATGCAGGTGAAAAAAAGACAATAACTTTGTATAATGTTAAATGTTAACGTTTACCCCCCCGGGTGGAATTGAAGAGTCGCATAGTTTGGGGGAGGAACGATCTCCTCAATCTGTCAGTGGAGCAGGACAGTGACAGCAGTCTGTTGCTGAAGCTGCTCCTCTGTCTGGAGATGATACTATTTAGTGGACGCAGTGGATTCTCCATAATTGATAGGAGCCTGCTGAGTGCCCTTCGCTCTGCCACAGATGTCAAACTGTCCAGCTCCATGCCTACAATAGAGCCTGCCTTCCTCACCAGTTTGTCCAGGAGTGAGGCGTCTTTCCTCTTAATGCTGCCTCCCCAGCACACCACCGCATAGAAGAGGGCGCTCGCCACAACTGTCTGATAGAACATCTGCATCTGTGGTGAAGCAGCAGCCTCTCCATGGTCTTCATCACATGTGATGTCAGAGCAACAGGCCGAAAGTCATTCAGCTCACTAGGATGTGATACCTTTGGGACTGGGGTGATACAAGATGTTTTCCAAAGCCTCGGGACTCTCCCCTGTTCCAGGCTCAGGTTGAAGGTGCGCTGTAGAGGACCCCCCAGCTCCGATGCACAGACCTTTAGCAGTCGTGGCGATACTCCATCTGGACCGGCTGCTGTGCTGGCACGAAGTCTCCTCAGCTCTCTGCTCACTTGCGCTGTTGTAATTATGGGTGGGGATGTCTCTCCTATGCTGGTATCAGCAGAAGGATGTGTGGAGGGTGCAGTACTCCGAGGTGAGAGTGAGAGTGGGTTAGGGTGGTCAAACCTGTTAAAGAAGTTGTTCATTTGGTTTGCTCTCTTCACGTCTCTCTCGATGGTGGTACCCCGCTTCGAGCTGCAGCCAGTGATGATCTTCATCCCATCCCATACTTCCTTCATGCTGTTATTCTCCTGTACTGCTCCTTCGCTGCCCTGAGCTGGACTCGGAGTTCCTTCTGCACACGCTTGAGCTCATGCTGATCACCGTCTTTAAAAGCCCTTTTCTTCTGGTTCAAAAGGCCCTTGATGTCACTTGTAATCCATGGCTTGTTGTTAGCATAGCAGCGTACTGTTCTTACTGGAACTACAATGTCCATACAGAAGTTGATGTAGTCAGTAGTGAAAAAAAAAAAAAAGAGGGCACTGTGGCAGATGTTAGCCGACTTGCTGACCAACCACAAGCGTTACCTGATAGGTAACCACCCATACAATCAGATTGTGATTCAGACTGTGAATGCCATGAATATATATATATATATATATATATATATATATATATATATATATATATATATATATATATATATATATATATATATATATATATATACAGTGTATCCAGAAAGTATTCACAGCGCATCACTTTTTCCACATTTTGTTATGTTACAGCCTTATTCCAAAATGGATTAAATTCATTTTTTTTCCTCAGAATTCTACACACAACACCCCATAATGACAACGTGAAAAAAGTTTACTTGAGAATTTTGCAAATTTATTAAAAATAAAAAAATTGAGAAAGCACATGTACATAAGTATTCACAGCCTTTGCCATGAAGCTCGAAATTGAACTCAGGTGCATCCTGTTTCCCCTGATCATCCTTGAGATGTTTCTGCAGCTTCATTGGAGTCCACCTGTGGTAAATTCAGTTGATTGGACATGATTTGGAAAGGTACACACCTGTCTATATAAGGTCCCACAGTTGACAGTTCATGTCAGAGCACAAACCAAGCATGAAGTCAAAGGAATTGTCTGTAGACCTCCGAGACAGGATTGTCTTGAGGCACAAATCAGGGGAAGGTTACAGAAAAATTTCTGAAGCTTTGAAGGTCCCAATGAGCACAGTGGCCTCCATCATCCGTAAGTGGAAGAAGTTCAAAACCACCAGGACTCTTCCTAGAGCTGGCCGGCCATCTAAACTGAGCGATCAGGGGAGAAGGGCCTTAGTCAGGGAGGTGACCAAGAACCCGATGGTCACTCTGTCAGAGCTCCAGAGGTCCTCTGTGGAGAGAGGAGAACCTTCCAGAAGGACAACCATCTCTGCAGCAATCCACCAATCAGGCCTGTATGGTAGAGTGGCCAGACGGAAGCCACTCCTTAGTAGAAGGCACATGGCAGCCTGCCTGGAGTTTGCCAAAAGGCACCTGAAGGATTCTCAGACCATGAGAAAGAAAATTATCTGGTCTGATGAGACAAAGATTGAACTCTTTGGTGTGAATGCCAGGTGTCAAGTTTGGAGGAAACCTGGCACCATCCCTACAGTGAAGCATCGTGGTGGGAGCATCATGCTGTGGGGATGTTTTTCAGCGGCAGGAACTGGGAGACTAGTCAGGATAAAGGGAAAGATGACTGCAGCAATGTACAGAGACATCCTGGATAAAAACCTGCTCCAGAGCGCTCTTGACCACAGACTGGGGCGACGGTTCATCTTTCAGTAGGACAACGACCCTAAGCACAAAGCCAAGATATCAAAGGAGTGGCTTCAGGACAACTCTGTGAATGTCCTTGAGTGGACCAGCCAGAGCCCAGACTTGAATCCAATTGAACATCTCTGGAGAGATCTTAAAATGGCTGTGCACCGACACTTCCCATCCAACCTGATGGAGCTTGAGAGGTGCTGCAAAGAGGAATGGGCGAAACTGGCCAAGGATAGTTGTGCCAAGCTTGTGGCATCATATTCAAAAAGACTTGAGGCTGTAATTGCTGCCAAAGGTGCATCGACAAAGTGTTGAGCAAAGGCTGTGAATACTTATGTACATGGGATTTCTCAGTTTTTTTATTTTTAATAAATTTGCAAAAACCTCAAGTAAACTTTTTTCACGTTGTCATTATGGGGTGTTGTGTGCAGAATTCTGAGGAAAAAAAATTAATTTAATCCATTTTGGAATAAGGCTGTAACACTACAAAATGTGGAAAAAGTGATGCTCTGTGAATACTTTCCGGATGCACTGTATATATATATATATATATATATATATATATATATATAGTATGTATATAATCACAACACATGAAAATGGGAAACAGTTTCAGGGCTTATTAACTAGTTAGTCCACCCTGAGTTGAGGGTTGGTGCTGTCAGGTTAATGTCTTCCCTTTCACCCTCAGACTAGCAGATCTACAATGCAAAGAGCCCTGATGCCACTTCTGCTTTTGCCTACTTGGACCCGCCCCTCCTCTGGGGCCAACATAAATAAGACACTTCACCAGAAGCTATGAGTCAGAAGACCCACATCTGAAAAGTTGTTACTTCACAGCTCTGGCTGTTAATTTTGTCTTTTTACAAACTTGTTTTTTTTTTGCCATCTTTCGTCAGTTATGCGGAGATTTATCATCTGGTGCCCCAACTCTTTATTGTTGTTCTTGCTTTTTTCTTACAATATATATAAAGAGAAAGTATAGAGTATAAGTATAAAGTATGAGGTTAATCATGTGCTGGACTCAACCAATCTTTTTTATTGATCTGCAAAATTTGACATCTACTTATTTTATCACCAATGTCACCCTATTGCTGGGCAACTTCAAATAACACCTACTTCATTAGGACTGCCAGGCACAGACTTTGGAATATCCCAATGTCTCTAAATGTCATCTGCAAGCTCAGGCATTCATTTTGACAGAGTCTTCACACATACATTCAAATTTATGTCTGCCTGTTGTGCTGTACAAATAAGGAAGATTTATAAAATGTCCCCAATGAATCTAAATCACTGAAAATGCCAATGGTGTACATCGAATTGTTGTCCTGTCTAACTTTAATAACAAATCAAAAACTGAAAGTAAAGCTCCTAGCTCTGCCAAGCTGGTGATTGCTGCTATAGAGTCATTAATTCATTATTTGCAAACTAAAGCTCAACAGGTTATAAAACATAGGAGGCTGCACTTGAAATGTGGCTGCATACTTACAATATCTTGAACGAGTGATTAGCTGAACTGTAAACAAGGCAGCGCTGAGAGACGCGCTTCTCCGTTTGAACACGTACTGACCTTAATGTTCTCAAAGCCACTTCATATATTTATGTTCTGGCTACCTGTGCTTTAATAAACAGACATTTAATAAAGCCAACTGCATTCCTTCAGTGACTGCAGAAATAATAAAAATGGAGCCTATAAATAGAAAGACAAAGATGTCATGCTGCCAGAACAGCAAATATCTATAGACAGCCATTTTTGGCAATGTACCCTGCCTCTTGAATAATCTGACTGGCAGTGTAAATCTTGCGATTAGCTGTTTAAACTTGCCCATCCCTTAAATGTTCTGGGCTTTTTGTATAGGATAATGAAGTAATGCCAAGTATAATGTGTATCTGCTCATTTGCGTGTGACATAAAAGCAGTGACAATTACTGGGAGAAATCTTGTTTTTATACATATCTTTATATATCTTTGTGTGTGTGTTTATTTTTTATATATATATATATATATATATATATATATATATATATATATATATATATATATATATATATATATATATAGCCACACACGTGTGAATAGGTGGTGGCTGAAGGGCTTAAAGAATAATGGTAATACATCAGCCCAGGGGGCAGCGGGGTACACTAACTCTCTTTCTAAGTCCCCTGCAGACCTTTCCCAGGAAATCCCACCAGGAACCACTGCCTCAAATCGGGACATGTCACTTCCGGCCCCGAGGACGACATCACTTCCCCTAGACCTCCTATAAAGCCTGACTCCCTTCCTCTGGAATTCAGTTCTATTTTGGACTCAGTCTTGTAAACTACTCTGGCCTTACAATTCTTTATTTTTCCAGCCAGGAACATATTATTCAGGTGGCTGCCCCAAACCTTTCCCATGTCTGAAGTCTTGTCTTGTTACTATATATATATATATATATATATATATATATATATATATATATATATATATATATATATGCGTATGTGTGTGTGTAGGCACATAATTCTACTTCTTTGCATAAAAAACTATTTTACAGTATGAGTAATTCAAAATAATTAGAAGAGTTAACAATGAATGTCAAAAGAGCACACAGTTCACTTCTGAGATTATACAATAAATATATTTATCAGTTGTGAAAATGTGAGAATTGATGTTAGGAATAAGTAAATCCTTTAAGGTCTCTATAAATGGTTGGTTGACATCTTGTAGATACTTTTAATAATTCAACTTATTAGACATGTCAAGACTATTTCATAATATCCACAATTAAATTATCTATCTATCTATCTATCTATCTATCTATCTATCTATCTATCTATCTATCTATCTATCTATCTATCTAATATAAAACATAAATTATCTATCTATCTATCTATCTATCTATCTATCTATCTATCTATCTATCTATCTATCTATCTATCTATCTATCTATCGTGGCAAGCACACAAGTTTAGGAAGTGTCTCACATGACTGGGTTATCAAATATTTTGGGGAAGGATTTGACTGTGATGCTCCCAATAATCCAGTTACTGTTTGCTCTATAATGGAGGAGGACAATCTGTAAGACAATTGATGTCACTTCCACCATGAGCATTGATCACCCCACCCCTTCCACTTCTACACTTCTTTTTAAACCCACCTGACCCAACGGTCCCAGACAAGTCTTAGCAATACCAACTTTGACATATCTTTTCCTTCTTTATAATATGAACAAACATACACTTTAAATATATATAGACTGACACAATTACACATATAACATTACTTCTGGGTTCAGTGCACCTGGACCCATCTCTTCCTTCCAGAATGCCTCAAAACCAGCATTGACAGTCTGATTAGACAACCTAAGAAAGACTCAACCATTCTTCACTTAACTTGTGTTTTTTTATATCTTTTGCATCTGCTATTATGCAGAGTTGGCCTTCAAGGTGTCCCAAAACATTTTGTTGTGCTTTTGTCTTATTAAAATATAATATATAGAGTTAAACAACCAAATGGGTGACCTGCTGAGCAAGTATATCATGTAAACTTGTTGAAGCAACGTAAAGAAAGGGACCCTAATCCCTACTCTGCTCAACCTCACTCTTTCTTTACGTCCTACACCCTTAATTTCGGCTCAAATCTGACCCACAACAATGACAGGAGCTTGCAGGAGTTATCTTGTTCATCCTGGGAGTGGTAAATGAGTGACCTGGAAGAACCTCTCTGATTGAGCATGACATTGTTACAGTCTCAGAGTTGTAGCCAGAGAATGCCCCTATGGCCTCCTGGCAGCCAAACAAGCAGAAGGTAAGCTTGAGATCTGATGGATGATGGATCTTGGTGTGGTAGAGGAAAGTTTTAATCCCTGGTCCAGTCCAATAGTACTGGTCCCAAAACCAGGCAGAAGTTGACGTTTTTGCAATGACTTCTCTAGGCTGAATCAAGTCTCTCGATTTGATGCTTATCCTATGCCTCAAGTGGGCATTCTCCTCAAGTGACTGGGAAGGGCGCAACACTTGACTACACTTGATATGATGAAAAGGTATTGGCAAATCCCTTTAATAGAATCCGCAAAGAGGAGAAGACCATGTTCAGTACCACGAGTGGTCATTGGCAGTATAAGGTTCTCCCATTTGACTTGCACAGGGCAACCACTACTTTCCAGCGTCTGATGGACAGATTGCTTCTACCCCAACAAGCCTATAGTGCCACCTATCTGAAAGACATTGTCATCTATTCCGGAACATTGGAGGATCATATACAGCAGGTACATGCAGTGCTCCTGACATTAAGCAAAGCCAGAATAAGAATACATTTTTAAAAATGTTTCTTTGGTTTAACTGAGGCAAAATATTTAGGCTACTTGGTGGGTGGAGGCACTTTACAACTACAATGTTCCAGTATTGAAGCCGTAACAAACTGTCCCCTTCCAAAGAATAAGCAGCAAGTCCAAAACCTTCTTAAGACTAATGGGTTACTACCACCAGTTCATGACCCATTTCTCTGAGAGGGCTACCCCTTTAATGAACCTCCCAAAGAAATAGGCTCCTAATTCTGTGATGTGGAATGAAAAGATGGAAGCCGCAGTTAGTGACTTGAAAAAGAGCCTTGTTTCAGCATCAGTTTTAATAACTTCCTGACTTTTCTCTCCCTTTTGCTTTGAAGACCAGTTCTTCGGACACATGTTTGGGTGTTATGTTGAGTCCAAGCATCAATGGTGTTGAGCACCCCACTATGTATCTGAGTCAGAAACTACTGGATTGAGAAACGAGTTATGCGGCAGTGGAAATGGGCTATTAACCATCTCAGATACTACCTTCTGGGATGTAAGTTCACCATGGTGATGGACCATGCTCCTTTACAGTGGATAGCCTTGCACAAGGATTTGAATACAAGTGTGACCAGATGGTTTCTGAACCTGAAGCATTTCCTGTTCAAAGTCCTGATTCATTGAGGTTTTCTCCATGCTATCATGTTGCCTCATGTCCATGATCTCTTGACTCAGGTCACCCAATCCAACAGGTCTGGACTTGGGGGATGGTACTGTCACACGTGTGCTCTTGGGATACAGCTTAAGGGATTTGGTTATTGTAATTCTCCTCCAGGACATGAGGTGGCACCATGCAATAACATTATCTCTTCTTTCCCCTCTGCAAAGGAAGATTGACACAATTCCACATATGACGTCACTTCTGGGATCAGCCCACCTGGACCCGCCTCTTCCTCCCAGAATGCCTTAAAGCCAGCATTGATGCCATCTTGGACAGTCCGATTAGAGAACCTAAGAAAGACTCAAACTTTTTGTGCATAACATGCATTTTTTTTTTACATCTTTTGTGTCTGTTAATATATGGGGTTGGCCTTCAAGGTGCCCCAAAATGCTGTTGTTGTGCTCTTGTCTTATATATATATATATATATATATATATATATATATATATATATATATATATATATATATATATATATATGTACAGTATATATATATATATAGTGACCACATGAGGGCACCAGAGAGCCCCAAACCACAGATCCAGCAATACACCACACATAAATAGAATAAAATAAATTATTTTTTTTATTCTTCTCCCAGGCACGTTCTCAATCCTTTCCCAAACACAAGCCACAATAATATAATAAATGAGAAATCAAAACAATTCTTCCTCCGACTCTGACTCCCTGAGCCATGGTAGTGGGCTCCCTTTAAAGTGAACCCCAGAGTACTTCCAGTGACATGACGTGGTCTGTTATTAGTACTTCCGGGTAATACACAAACCAAGGGGATCCTTCCCTGGCAGCTCCCACTATCATCCTCCAGGTATCCCTACAGGGCTGCACTTCCGGACTCCAAATCCCATGCAGCCCTGCTAGTGTCCAGACTGGGGCTCTTTATGAGGAGCACTGCCACCTAGAATGGTGACGGATGAACAGCACCCCTACTGGTTTCTGTAGTCTTTGGATTTACTGATCAGGATAGGAATAATAAGTTGTCCCAGCTGGGTAAGGAATCCTCTTCCATCCTGGGCAGGACGTCATCCATCCTTTGGGGCACCTACAATATATATCCATCCCATCCATCCATCCATTTTCCAACCCGCTGAATCCGAACACAGGGTCACGGGGGTCTGCTGGAGCCAATCCCAGCCAACACAGGGCACAAGGCAGGGACCAATCCCGGGCAGGGTGCCAACCCACCGCAGGACACACATGAACACACCCACACACCAAGCACACACTAGGGCCAATTTAGAATCGCCAATCCACCTAACCTGCATGTCCTTGGAATGTGGGAGGAAACCGGAGCGCCCGGAGGAAACCCACGCAGACACAGGGAGAACATGCAAACTCCATGCAGGGAGGACCCGGGAATCGAACCCAGGTCCCCAGATCGCCCAACTGCGAGGCAGCAGCGCTACCCACTGCGCCACCGTGCCGCCCTACAATATATATATATATATATATATATATATATATATATATAGAAATAAGCTCTAACAAACTAAGCACACAGTCCTCATCTACTATACCATAACAAAGCCCTGTCCCATCTAAAATGCTTCTTCATACAATATAAAACAACAAATAAAATAACAACTTTAACACTTTAAAATTAGATTAATACATTATTCATTCATATGATTGTATTGGCAGAGTAGTCAGTGCTGCCACATCTCGACTCCAGACACCTCCAGCATTTTCTGTGTGTAGTTTCATTTGTCTCTCTGTGTTGATGTGGATTTTAATCACATATCCTAAAGGTGAGTTAATTTGCTAATTATGTAAGTTAAACTGGTCCAATAGGAGTAAGGTAGAATGTGCATGAGTGTGCCCACATTGTGAACTGGCGCTCTGGTCAAGAAATGTTCTCATCTTGCACTTGTCATGTAAATAATGTTTTTAAAACACAATGTAAATATATCTAAATATAGAGAATTATATATACATATATATATATATATATATATATATATATATATATATATATATATATATATATATATATATATATATATATATATATATCACAATTCAGATATGCTTCCTACTGCATTGTAATTTTTCTTTTCACTTCATTATGACAGCCATGCATATAAATATCTATCTATCTATCTATCTATCTATCTATCTATCTATCTATCTATCTATCTATCTATCTATCTATCTATCTATCTATCTATCTATCTATCTATCTATCGTGTATTTTATCTCGTCCTCTCCCCCTTTTCTCTTTCTCTCTGTCTCTCGGTAACTCCTCCATGTCTACAGTACCTCGCTTGCCTCACGCCGCTCTCTCTCTGACAGCTCGAAGCTGCCCAGCCTGGTTAAACCGTCACGCTCGTTGCTTAACTCTGCTCCGCCGCCAGGTTGTGCTCTTCACGCTCCTTCTTTCATTCCCGCATGGAAATTCAGAAGCTAGTTTCCAGGATCTTCGTGTGAGTCTTTCAGGGCTTCCACTTAGATTTCTCCGCTGATTTCAACCCGATGCATCTCTCGGGTTTGTTTTGCTTTTTGTCTCTTTTTTCTGTTCTCATGTGGAATGTTTTCGAAAATTCGATATCGGTTTTGCATCCCCAGGAACTGACTTCTAAAGGATTATGATACTACTTAGCAACCAACCAGCCCAGATTCACCTTCATACCACGGCATTAACCCCTCAGGTAGGAAAAGTTTTTTTTACACTTTTGGGCTGAATGGTTCCTAATAAAGTCCTAATGAAGTCGTGCCCTTTTGTGTATGAATTATATCGTCGGTGTTCATGGGGAAAGAGAGATAGAGAAAGGAGAAACGGAAGAATAATGGCTTTTTTCAGATGTATTTTCCTTTGCACATCTGAGGCTGCGTCAGGTGCGACGCTCAGGTCTCGCGTATTGACACTGAGGAACTGAGAGCTCGGGACGGGACACCCGGTGATCTGCCTCAGTCTTAAGTGCACGAGCAGAGGCCACAGCTTCACTACGAGTCTCCAGGTCTGAGTCCCATAAATGAGTGTGTTTTACTGTGATCGCTACTCCGAACAAGAAATAACAACGGGACAGATAGACAGATAAATGTTACGGTCAATTAATAATATTGGAAAAGTGCTCTGCTTCCTTAATACGTTAAATTTAGAATTATTTAAATACATACACGCGTATATATTATTTATTTTTCCAAATGTATACAGTTTGTGAAATTCTGGTGAGATTTTATTTTTGCGTATAATGTTAACCATACACCCTGTATCTGGTAGCTGCTTACGTATTTTATTTTCCTGTATCGGCGTGGATTTTTTTTCTGGATTCCTCAAAGACGCGCATGTTACACTAATTGCTGACTCTAAACTGTCCCCGTATGAGGGAATGTGACTTGCAGTGAACTGACTGTCCCGATCATTTTCTTTTTCAATTCATTGAATTTAAAAGCGGACTTTAAAAAAAAAAGAAAAACCCGGCAGATGGATGATTGGATAAACAGAATATACTGAAATCACGAAATAGCCTAGATATATAGACATAGACACGTGTGTGTAAGGAAAAACGCAAAGTTGGACGCTAAAAACATAATAATAATAATAATAATAATAATAATAATAATAATATAAAATACAGTTAGTAAAGCAAAAGTTCCCTTAGGACTCGTCTTTGTATTTGACTTTCACTTATATGTTTCGCTTTTAAGATACATGATGAAACAGTTCTTAAAAATGTAAACACAGGCATTCATCATCTTCATTGTATAAAAATAATAACATGAAATGAATACTAACAGGCCGATGGATATTATTGAATTCAAGTTAAGAATCGCCACAAAGACCCCAATTGTGCATACTTGACTCGAAATCTCCAAGGTGGTTTGATGGCGCAGTGGTTAACCTGAGTTACATTCCACGGATTCCTCCGCACGCTGGCCGTGCGTTTATTTGTGTAAGCGCTTTGAGCATGGAGAAGGCACTATGTAAATCAAATGTATTATTATTATTATTATTATTATTATTATTATTATTAGTGCACACTTAAGTAAAATGTTAAAATCGCGAGCAATCTACTTTGAAATGGTCGAGAGGGTCCACCTCTATTCCAACATGCACTTGGAGCAAACAGGAATCTCTTGGAGACGCAGTGCCAGTCCGTCGCTGGGCCCCCTCATGCACAGACTTTGAGTGAATGGCCCAGTTTAGATCCACCAGTTCAGCTAAAGGGCCAGTAAACGCCACTGGGATCTTGGAGAAAGAAAGAAAAGACTACATGGACAGCACGAAATGGGCTTCACTTGTTCTCTCCGTGTCTTATTTTGGATTTTCTCCAAGGTCTTGTGGTTTTCTTTCTACATCACATTCTTGTCACGTTAATAGGCAGTTTTCCCCAGCGATTAAACTGGCGAGCAATGTGATGTAGTGGTTAAGGGTTGGAGTTTTAAACCCTGAAGTCACTGTGTGACCATGAGCAAGTCACTACACCTCACCTGTTCTGCTGCAATTGGAAAAGCAAAATAAATGTAATCAGTTGTCTCTCAGATGTTCTAAGCCACGTAGGGGCATCAGCCAAATTGCGTGGAATGCTGTGGGGACCGGCTCCAGCTCCCCACAGCCCTGACAAGATTTACTCAAATTTTTATGCAATTGTACATCTTAAATGTATTCTTCTAGTTGTTATATATACTGCATATATGACGCATACAGATTGTTATCTATTGGTGTTGTCTGGCCCCACCTGCTGTTTTGATTAAATATGTGGTGGGTGCTGCTTAGGTTCCTTTTTTACCCCAAATACAAAAGTAAGTATTTTACAACTGTTCTTGTTGTTCCCGTTCCTTTAGAAAAGTGAAGATATTACAATAGTTCCTCAGAGCGATACGTGAGATGAACAGTGCAATACTGTGAACAGTGAAAGTAAAGTACCTTTTCTGAAAAAAGGAAAGTTACTTTATGTTCCACAGAAAATTACCTGTATATCGTAAACAATACACTTCATTATTTGTTAAAGCAAAGTTCTGCAAAATCTATATATTTTTCTACTTTCATAATATGCTAGACCCCGTTTACTGATACATTACAGTTACGCTGAAAACTGCTGTTAATTCTACAGTGTACATCTGTTAAATAGCGAAGGTAAACAACTGTAAAATGTAAAACGGTAAAGCGCCGCAACACCGAACTTACGATATTTGCATGAGGACACGCCCCCCTTTTACCGTATTGTTCCTGGTGAACCGCATACCTTTGCACAGAAGGGGGGAAAAACTGAGTTAGCAGATTTATTTTTCACTGCTTGCTGAAGGATTTTTGAGGTTATGGAAGCTGCTTTATGGTGGGTTGTATTCTATTAGCTGTCACACCATTAGGACACCATACACCACAAACACAAACGTTACTTCTCCACCAGACAACGTGCTATAACTTACTTAAATATTAAATTCTTTTCGATGTATAAAATTAAATGATGTAAAATATTTGTAATTGGTTGTCGTTATTTTACTGATGCAGACTGTGTACTGGTATTTGATCCTGACAACATTTTGTGATGGTTTGATGATTGGCATATTTATACAGTACATGTATTTCAGGTTATGGTTAAACGTTCACTTCTGTTGTAATGTGTTATAATGAAAAAAAGTTGCTTACTATAAAGTTATACCGTAGACCTAAAAATATTGTCGCCTTATTTTTTATGGTAAAATTCTGGTAACCACAGCTGTCAGGTTTTTTTTTTTTTTTACTGTAAATGTAACTTCTTTTTATCTTTTTTTTACATTGTATGGTTAAAGGCATCAGCCAAATAGGTAAATGCATTTTATATGTATGTACAGTATGGATACATTCTTTAAATTAGTTTTAAGCCCATTATTAATATATGTATTAGTCTAATAATAACAGTAATAATAATTCATTACATTTATATAGCGCCTTTCTCACTACTCAAAGCGCTCTCCAAGCAGGGAAGATGCTTGACGCGAACCCAAGCTATCCTTACTGCGAGGCCCTCAGATTGCGCATGAGCAACTTTTTATTGACTTAATCAATTTTAAAAAATACATTTGTTTATTTGCTTGGCAGGCGCTTTTCTCCAAATCGACTTCCAAAAGAGGTAATTAAGTAATCTGTTTGTTCAGCACTCACCTAGTCTGTCTGTCTATACTGGAATAGCGTGTTTAGTCTTTGAAGTGCGTTCATTTTCAGTATTGGATCGTATTTGCTTCATAAACTATACAGTCCATCCGTTATATCTGAACTAGGATACAGAATGATCCCGGAGACTGCACTATGTTTATCTGATTATGTGCAATGGAGATGGAAATTGCTTTTCCCTTTTTATAGTCTTCATTCAGGAAGACATTTACATTTACTTGGCTGACGCTTTTATCCAAAGCGACTTACAACATTTGAGATACATTTTTCCCCCAATTGGAGCACAGGCGGGTGAAGTGACTTGCTCAGGGCCACACAGTGTCAGTGGTGGGATTTAAACCCACAGCCTCATGCTTTGAATTCCAAAACCTAAACCACTGCATCACACTTGCAATACATTTTGAATATTAGAAACGCATTACATTTAATATTCCTGAAGGAACTCTCGCTAATGCCTAACGATGTGCTCGCGTCGTGAACACCCCGCACATTCTGAGTGTACCTGTAAACTTTGCACGTTGTGTCGACTACCATAACATTATACTTTAGCTACAATACCCATAACTCATTTAACTAAAATATTATAAAATACCCCTTAAGAATAACACGATAATTAATATTCAGTGTAATGCCTCCCCCGGTCATCTTGTCTTTAACAGAGCCACTCTGTGTTTCCTGAAGATATTTTCCCTGAAGTGCAGCAAAGACAGATGTGTGTTTGAGATGCTGTAGGTCAAGCAGATGTTAAGCTAATGACATCTCGATGTCGCCAAATGGGGCTCCGGGGTCGTCTGGATGGTGTGTAGCGCCGTGGACGAGCGCGGCGGCGCGTACCTGTCACGCACATCACGAGCGCTGGAGAAGGCGCGTTCATTACCACGTACGATTTTCACTTTAGGTGTTTTATGTCGTAATAAAAGAATCCCGCATTGCTTTCTTTTAACAAGCACGGAGGTAATACAATCCCAATCGTAATGCGACTGTTTTAATTAAAAATGCATGACTCGTTTTGTTCAATTAAAAATGCTACAATACACTCCTCGCAATAATTTTACACACCGTTCAGATTATGAGTGTTATTGGATGTGATAATGAACAATGGAAACAACTGACAATTAAACAATTAGTGCGGTATGATTAAAGTAATGCAGTTACATGCGACTATCAACAGGTATCTGCTAAACTGAGCAGAAAGTTTGACTTGGAGGCGATGTGTCTTTGATACTAGCATAGTAATACTACAACACTGTTAAGATAGCAATGGTTTTGTTGGGAGTTCCAAAGAAAAAACAATGAACGATCTGTCACATAAAATGGGTGTCATGGTAGCTCAGTGGTTAGCGCTACTGCTTCTTCAGCGTAAAAAAAATGATAATAAATGTGTCAAAATGGTTCTTCAGAACTATGCCATTAAAGAACTAATCGCATGAAGGTTACAGAAAGAAACTTATTTAGTTAGATCCGAAACAGGTTCAATAAATAGCCATGAAGAGATGTTAATAGACTTGTAAAATAATAATGGGGTCCAATATTTAAAAGGACTGTTGTTGTATATAGCAGGGGTGCAGCAAGGTGGTGGGTAGGGTTGCCACCCGTCCTTTAAAATACGAAATCGTCCCGTATTTGAGAATGAAATTGCGCGTCCCGTTTTGAATCAATACGGGACGGGTTTTGTCCCGTATTTTTTTATCATTTTTTTTAAAGCAGCGTCTCATGCAAATCATCCCACACGCATTTTATGAAGATGCCTCCTTTCCTACTTTTGATTGGGTAATACGGGATGTGGCCCCCGCTGCAGTATGCGTCCCTTATTTTTTTGTATTAAAAGTGGTAACCCTAGTGGTGGGGTCCAAAAGACAGACCATAATAAGCGTTCTTAATTTGTTTTAAAAATACCCGTTACGTTTTGTAAAAGAAAAATAAATCCATTCGTATATTTAAACCGCTACTCATATCGGAAATGTCGAAAAAAAAATGCGTCGCCGCGAATCACCTGTTTACCCGTTTGTGAAATAAAACACGCAAAAGTGACATTTTAAAAGTACATTAATGAAACTGAATATAATGACAACTGACAACTACTGTATAACTTTCAACTCGCCGCACAATTTAAATCTTTTGCATGATATGTTGCCATTTTTCCAAAGTTGATGATTCAAATGTCTATATGATTATTTATTTCATAATTGCTTATTTTAAATTTCATTTTAGCTTAAATGGCACTCCATTTTAGAAGAGTTTCTCAGCTGTGCTATATCACCTGGATTGCAAAGAAAAGTTACTGACACAGTTGAATACTGACGTAAATGCTGTAGAGAGTAAAAGATATTATGTGAGCTAACAGTTATGCTGCAACAATACTGTTACAAATGAGAATAGCACAGGATTGTGATTAAGGTAAATGAATCTGAATAATCAGCCAGGGGCATCTCAAGTTCCTCAAGGCCCAAACTGGCTTGATGTCTGGGGCTTATACAGATAATGGTGGGAAGTAATGTCTTGTTGGAGTTGATTGCTTCTGTATCTTATATGTAACTGTTAATACAAACAATGCGCTTGTCAACTCATCTAATATAGTCAACTCTTCGGCAGACGTGTGCACCACCAAAGCTATCCAAACCAAATGAAAGGCGGAAATGGTCAATGATTTAAGACTTTATATCCAGACCATAAAATTACCAGGCAGTGGACATCAACCAAAGAATGCAATGTGTTGGATGGTACTGAAAAACTGTGACACACCAGCAAAACAACGACATCTTCCCAACAACTTTTCTTGGTAGATGTAACTGAGTGGTCCAACTCAGTTGGTCTGAAAAATGTGGTTGCTGTTTGGTGCACAACATAAAACCTGATGGTGCCTTTTGTATATACTCTCTTAAGAGGTGAAAGTGACAGGATGCACATGGAACTGCTAATGAATTCTTGAATTGTTTAGTGTCAAAAAAATAAATAAATAAGTTATAGGCAAGTGTGAGCACAACAATTGTCATCACGCTGCATTTAAAAGAATTTGGTTTTAGTCCAGTCAATCAAAAGACCTAACAGTCCGATGTCCAGTATATACATATATATATATGTGTATATAATGTGCCTGCATACTCTTGCCACATGAGGCCGGGCATTGTCGTGCACCAGGAGGAACCAAGGACCCACTGCACCAGCATAGCGCCTGACAATGGTTCCAAGGATTTCATCCCGATACCTAATGGCAATCAAGGTGCTGTTGTCTATCCTGTAGAGGACTATGCGTCCCCCATGAATATGCCTGCCCAGACCATCACTGACCCACCACCAAACCAGTCATGGTGAACGATGTTACAGGCAGCATAACATTCTCCACGGCTTTTCCAGACTCTTTCACGTCTGTCACATGTGCTCAGGGTGAACTTGCTCTCATCTGTGAAAAGTACGGGGCGCCAGTGGTGGACCTGCCAATTCTGCTATTCTATGGCAAATGCCAATTGAGCTTCACAGTGCCAGGTAGTGAGCACAGGGCCCACTAGAGGACATCAGGCCCTCAGACCACCCTCATGAAGTCTGTTTCTGATTGTTTGGTCAGAGACATTCACACCAGTGGCCTGCTGGAGGTCATTTTGTAGGGCTCTGGCAGTGCTCATCCTGTTCTTCCTTGCCCAAAGGAGCAGATGCCGGTCAGTCCTGCTGATGGGTTAAGGACCTTCTACAGCCCAGTCCAGCTCTCCTAGAGTAACTAACTGGCTGTCTCCTGGAATCTTCTCCATGCCTTTGAGACTGTGCTGGGAGACACAGCAAACCTTCTGGCAGTGGCACGTATTGATGTGCCATCCTGGAGAAGTTGAACTACCTGTGCCAGCTCTGTAGAATCCAGGTATCGCCTCAGGCTACAAGTAGTGACACTGACCATAGCCAAATGCAAAACTAGTGAATAAACAGTCAGAAAAGATGAGGAGGGAAAAATGTCAGTGGCCTCCACCGGTTAAACCATTCTTGTTTTGGGGGTCATTTCACCAAAGCAGCTGAAACTGATTAACAACCCCCTCTGCTATTTGACTTACCAGATCAATAGCCCAGAAGTTTCATTAACTTGATGCTATACTCGGATTAAAAAGTGTTCCTTTAATATTTTGAGCAATATAATATACTAGCCAACCTGTGGCGTAGCATACGCTGCATAATTATGTATTGATGTGTGAACACTCCCTCAAAGACACAGTTGTCCAAATGGGGTTGGTTTTGAGGATATGACTGTAGGTGAATGAAAAGATGTAACTCTGGAGAGGGCAACATACAATACAGCGTGTTACACGCTGCATACAGCGATTCACATCGAAGCATAGACACTGCTAAGACCATAGGATACCCCTCGCAAACTGTTCTACACGCTGCATACAGCGATTCACACCCGCGACATATATGATTCTTCTTAGATGGTGCTGTCGCGTCCACCCTCGCTCTCGAAGCATACTCACCGCCTGGTCATGTGCCCGCTCGCAAGAGCAACTAACAGAGTCCCACCCACCAACTGTAAGACCATGGGATACCCCTTGCAAACTGTTCTACACGCCGCATACAGCGATTCACATCCACGACAAACAAACTGTTCTACACGCTGCATACAGCTATTCACATCTGCGACAAACATGCTTCTTCTTATGAGGTGGGTTTGAGGATACGACTGTAAGGGAACACTGGAGAGAGCAACATACAATTGTCCGTGACTGAAAACTGGAGGACTGCCGCCGCACCCCACCTCCCAGAGCAAGGGACGGGGCTGGATGGCGGGCGTGCGCGGAGGGCGGAACACATCCGCGACAAATATGATTCCTCGTAGATGGTGCTGTCGCATCCAGCCTCGCTCTCGAAGCATACACACTGCCTGGTCATGTGCCCACTCGCAAGAGCAACTAACAGAGACCCACCCAGCAACTGTAAGACCTTGGGATACCCCTCGCAAATTGTTCTACACGCCGCATACAGCAATTCACATCCACGACAAACATGCTTCTTCTTATGGGGTGGGTTTGAGGATACGACTGTAAGGGAACTCTGGAGAAAGCAACATACAATTCTCGGTGACTGAAAACTGGAGGACCGCCGCTGCGCCCCCACCTCCCAGAGCAAGGGACGGGGCTGGACAGCAGGCGTGTGTGGAGGGCGGAACACATCCGTGATAAATATGATTCCTCTTAGATGGTGCTGTCGCATCCACCCTTGCTCTCGAAGCATACACACTGCCTGGTCATGTGCCCGCTCGCAAGAGCAACTAACAGAGACCCGCCCACCAACTGTAAGACCATGGGATACCCCTCACAAACTGTTCTACACGCCACATACAGCGATTCACATCTGCGACAAACAAACTGTTTTACACGCTGCATACAGACCTTCACATCTGCGACAAACATGCTTCTTAAGAGGTGCATGTGGAGTGTAGCAGAGACGAACGCGAATGACTCCCTACTCTGTGAGTTGCTGCATCCGAGTTGGTGGGCACGGCTCTGCGAGTTGTCGTCGTATCCAATGGTCTTAGAGTTGTTGGGCGTGGCTCCATCCTGCGTGCTTCCATGGGTGTCTTGCATGCGCTAGCGGCGGCTTAGTGAATTATATATATAGATTGTAACAGAAAGGGGGCGCTGTCATCCCCTTGAACCCTCAGACAATACATTCTGACACCAGGTAAAAGTCCAATATTATTATTTATTTTTATAATAATGTGCACAAAGCACCTCCACTCCACAATACTCAATAAATCACTAATCAATACAATACAATTCCTAATCCTCCACTCCCTGCAGCTCAGTCACCCTTCCTCCCAAATCAGCTCACTACTGGGATCTCCCACAGTCCTTTTATAGTCCCTGACCCGGAAGTGCATCTGTCCCTCAGTCCATGTGATTTCCTATCACTTCCGGGTCAGATAAAAACTCCTTCTTTTCTTCAGCCCGGAAGTACTTCGTTTCTTCCATCCCCGTGACCCGGGACTACTTCCAGGCTATATGGAAAATAGAAATTCTTGTTCCTCCCTGCAGCGTCCCCTGGTGGCTCCCACTGCATCCAGCAGGGCTGTGAAGGAAAACTCCAACATCCATGATGCCCTGCTGGAATTCGGGGCCCCTCCATGTTGCAGGGAGAGCTCCATCTAGCGATTGTGGGGGTATTGGCTGGGATAAACTGCCAGTCATATATCATAATATACTGTATATATATATATTGTCACAGATGACTGGGGTCATTACCTGGCCGGGATGCCTGGAGGGACCAGAAAGGGACAGGAACAGCTACCGGGGCACAAGGGGGCAGCTGCCCTGGATAAAAAGAGGACCATGGGAAAGGGACAAAAAGGTTTTGACCTGTTGGGAACCGTGGCCACCGCCAGGGGGCGCTTTAAGCCTCATGGGACCTGGGGAATTGTCACTTCCGCCACACCAGGCAAGATGGCGGATGAACCTGCCAGGGACTCCCAGAGTGCTTCCGGGGCAAAGGGCAACACTTCCACCACACCAGGAAGTGTGGCCGGAAGATTGTATTCAGCCACCTGTAGCACATCCGGGCAGGAATAAAAGGAACCGCCTCCTAACAGTCGGGGAGCCAGAGTTGGGAGTGAGAGTTGGACGAAGCTCCCAGGAGGAGAGTAGAGGCAGCTAAGGACATTGTGAAGTCTGGAATTGGGGTGATTATTGCTAAGTGCATTGTGTGGTGTTTGGGACTGTGTTTATTTGTGATGAATAAATGTGTGAAATTTATAAAGATGTGGTTTCCGAATCGTGGTGTCCGGGCAAATCTCACAATATATATATATATATGTTTTCAGAAGTCAACATAACTTATTTGTGTGGAAAAAATTAAAATTAATCAATTTCCTACGTAAAGCAACACATCACATTAAAAGTGTGTACTGAATCCAATTAATATATTATTTTGACTTTTTCTCTAAACTTCTCTTAAAATCTTGTGGAATATTGACTGTGAGCAAATACTTGCCTAAAAAGACACAGTCCTCCATAAATAAATATTAGTTCAAGATTTACTGATTTAAATGACAGAGGCTGGAATATTTAAAAAATGCATTGTTTTGTTTTACTGGGCAGTAAAGTAATCAGCAGCATTAGACAACATCAAATATTTACCTTTAGAACCTTTACGACAGCTTTGCTGTCATCTGAAGTAGTGCTGGCTCGGCTAGTACTCCTCAACGGAGCTGATGTGCTTTAGTTGTGAGTGTGAGTTGATGTGGAGACGTTACTGAGGGTCTCTCAATAGCGAGACACCAACATTCCATGCCATGACTAAATGACAGATTAGCTATCATTATACAGTACCCTCAGCACTGTATACAGTACAGTATCACATACAGTACCCTTCATAATGTTTGGGCCAAAGACACCTTTTTCTTGATTTCCCCCTCTACTCCACAGTTTAAAATTACAAATCAAACAATTCGGACATTGTGATTAAAGTGCTCATTGCAGACTTTCATTTAAGGGGAATTGCATGCCTTTCAGTCTCACCGTGTAGAAAGGAGAGCACTTTTTCTACACGGCCCTCCCATTTCAGGGCACCATAATATTTGGAAAGAATGGTGTCACAGGTGTTTGTGATCACTCAGGTGGGTTTCACTCCTTCAGCTTGCCTCGGCTTGCTTCTACCCTTTGGGGTCTGTACTTGCTATTGTTCAACATGCAGACAAGAGATGAAAGTCAAAGAAGCGAATATTAGGATGAAAAACACCAAAAAAATCATTAGAGACATCAATAAAATCTTAGGATTACCTAAATCAACTGTCTGGAATATCAATAAGAAGTAAGAATGTACTGGAGAGCTCAATAATCATAAAAAGGTCTTTTTGGCCAAGAAAGACCTTAACTGCTAACAACAGAAGAATCCTCACTGTAGTGAAGAAAAAGCCCTAAACACCTGTCCGACAGATCACACACAGTCTTCAGAAGGCCAATGTGGATGTGTCAGAGACGACTATTGGCAGAAGATGAACTTCATGCACAGAAATACAGAGGACACACTGCAAGATGCAACCCACTAGTTAGCCACAACACTAGGATGTCCAGATTGCATTTTGCGAAAAAGGATTTAAAAGAGCCTGCAGAATTCTAGAAAAAACAAGTAGTTATCTGATTTACTGTAGCCATTTTCCTATGTGGCTATTCTCCTCTGACCTTTCTCATCAACATGGCATTTTTGGCCACTCTCTGGATGTTTTTTGGCTTTCACACCATTCTGAGTAAACTCTAGAGGCTGACAATCCCAGGAATCAGCAATTACAGAAACACTCAAACCAGCCTGTTTGGCACCAACAACTATACCACAGTTCAAGTCACTGAGATCACTTTTATTTTTTCCATTCTGGTGTTTGACATGAACATTAACTGAAGCCTCTGACCTGCGTCTGCATGATGTTATATATTGTGCTGCTGCCACGCGATTGGCTAATTAGAGAATTGCATGGATAAGCCTAACACTTTGCACAGTGAGTGTATTTATCATTTAAATTGATAATGTATGGATGGGGTTTACTCCTTTAAATTGGAGACTGATATCATAATAAATTTGTATGTAGAAGATTTTATTAAAATAAGATATAATGAAAACACTTTAGGTACTGCAAAAATGCATCTGTTTCTCATTTACAGCTAAGTTACAAGAAGCTAGCATACACTTTCTTGGGTCTTCATGACACACAGCATCAGTAAAGTGTTTATTCATCTCTGCAATGTGGCCGATTAACAAACTTCACTTTGGAGTGCACTTTGGAGTGCTTAACTGACTCATTTCTCTTGTTATTCCGTATTTATTATAAGACCCGTGAATCCTTCATATTAACAAGTCATTTTACCAGCATGTCAATATGCCACAAAGCACAGAGATGAATAACTGATCTCCTGATGTTCTATAAGTGTTATGAAGACTGACAGTAGCCTTCGTTATGGTCTTGTTACATAAGAGTAAATGAGTAATGGGTGCATTTTTGCAGTGCCTAAGCTAAAGTGCTCCCAATGTAATAATATGAAAGTAAATCAAAATGAGATGAAAATACAATCTGATTTGTTATAATATTACTAGGGGGTTCACCCCGATTGCTTCACTTGCCAACCCCCTGGGCCTGCGCTATGCGCCAGCCACTTGGCATCTGTGCCGCTCGTGTTGTGAAGAGGGGGGCTGAATGCACCCCAAGGAGACGCGGTTGCTCCTCTGAAACCCCTTCTTAAACGGTGATACAATGGGAAACAAATACAGTGGAACCTCGGGTCACGACCGTAATTCATTCGAAAACTCTGGTCGCAACCCTATTTGGTCGTGACCCGAAGTAATTTCCACCATAGGATTGTATGCAAATGAATCCGTTCCGGACCTTACGAGCTGTACATAAATATATATTTTTTTAAAGATTTTTAAGCACAAAATCAGTTAATTACACCACAGAATGCACAGCGTAATAGTAAACTAAATGTTTACTTACTTCTTCTGTAATGTTTACTTCTTCTGCTTGGGCTCTCTCGCTCGCGCTCTCACTCATTCTCTCACTCACTCACTCGCGCTCACACTTTCTCTCTCTCGCTCGCGCTTTCTCTCTCTCTCTTGCTCGCTCACGTTCTCGGGCTCTCTCGCTTGCTTGTTTTCTCTCTCTCTCGCTCGTTTGCTGCACAGTAAATGCACAGGGAGAGACTGAACACGTGCGGAAATCATCGGTGCGTACGAACCGGAAGGGAAACTGGCTTGTTTGTCACCCGAGTGCGTGGTCGTGAACAGATGCAAAAGTTTGGCAAACTTTTCGGTCGTAACCTGATTTGTACTTGGTCCGAGATGTTCGTGACCCGAGGTTCCACTGTACTTTTTTTTTTTTTACCTCATCTTTGCTCGATCAGCTGCTGACTTGCTGCTGCTGCCGTGCCATGTGATCTGTATCTCGCATGGCGCTTCGAACATTTAAAAAGCCTGTACAGCAGCTGTCCTACTCTTTGTCTTCTATTTCCAGCCCCGAGCATGGTTAAATCTCTTGGCACAAAGTCTCATCTTGCAAGACATGAGTTCTTGATATTTTTTAGTTTATAATTTAAAAACAGAATAAGAATCTGAAAATCTAACAACATCACATTACAGTTTGATAAATTCTGAAAAGAATGATACCAAACATATATACGTAGGTTTTAAAATAAGCCCGATTTACAGCATGACAAAAAACGTCACATAAAATTGTTGCACAAAATCATTGCACTTTTAGGCTTAGAATTTTATATAGAGAGAGTAGATTTGTCGTACAATGAGAAAAATTAGGACAGAGATTTGTAATAACTTCATTGATGACTTTCTTTCTTACATAGTAGACTGACATTATAACACATTTCCTATTATATGATTTCTGTAAAACAATAATATTAGAATAAAGTGATAATTCAATTTTCAGTTCAATATTATTTTCCCATGAGGGATATTTGGTTTATTATCATATTTTTTACATGGACCACAATGTAATATTAAAAACATCACAAAGAAAATTGTAATCAAACATACACTTTTTACAAATAAAAGGAATATAGCAGTGAGGATCACATCAGATTCTACATATTACACTTAAAAAGTAAACCAACATCAAGCCTTGACTAATGAGTAATGTCAATGATTACAGTTCATGCCATGATTTAAGCCAGTGGACCTTTATTAAATTTGAACTTATTTAGAAGATTAATAGCCATTGGGATGAAGGAGTATTTGAACCAGCTGAACCCGTCACCTGACAGCAACAACTGAAACTGAGAATACAGTAGTGGGGGAGTCCTGTCTGACAGAATGCACTGCGCCTGCTTGAATACTAGCTTATTAAACAGCTCTGTCACATTTCAGTACCAAGACATTGTTATTATTATACTGCCAAATTTTACAGTTTGGTTTCTTTGGCTTTTGTTGCTACCATTAAGATTTCCAAATGAGGCCAGGTGAACATAAGTTAAGACTGACTCAATAAGAAATTTATGAAAGAGTGACATAATGGTAGGAGACACACCGAAAAGACTTGGCTTCCTTAGACAGTAGAGGCGCTGCTTGCCCTTAAGGCAGATGTTTACTGTACTTTCATTAAGAGTCAGTTTGTGATTGTAACTTTGTAACTTTCAACAATCCCCACTGCCTGGTGTTTGATGATTGTTTATTGAGGACACAAGTCTCTTAAAATCAATCATTAATGACTTATTTTTTGTAACATTTATCTACAGAAAAGACACATTACACCAGTTAACAAAATAATATACCACTGGACTATGAATGGCTTAATTTTCATTACGCAGGCTTATAATTACTTAGTCATCAGCAAATTTACTGTGACAACCACTAGTGTAAGAAATGTATAAAAGATGTGAATGAACACACCTTGTGGATGAGGACAGACAACCATTGACTTGTACTATTTGATTCCTGTCTGTACAATCAGCAATGCCATTGAAGTTCAACTTAAAATCTTTAATAAGTCTCTCTGCAAGAAGCTAAGGCTGGATGGTATCAAAAGCTGATGAGATGTCTACAAACAGTAGTCTTCTGAGATAGATAGATAGATAGATAGATAGATAGATAGATAGATAGATAGATAGATAGATAGATAGATAGATAGATAGATAGATAGATAGATAGATAGATAGATAGATAGATAGATAGATAGAAACTCATAAACACATAAATAAATAAATACACACACACACACACACACAGAGCAAAAATTCTGAATCTACAATCCAGTAATCAAAATGTAATAACAGAAGCAAAAACAAAAATCCAAGTAGCTGGAAATCAACAGCTGCCACCAGATGTTAGATAATCAATGAACCGATGCTCAGTCCTTCCTTCTTGCCTCAAAATGAAGGTAGAGGGAGGAGTCAGCATCAGTAACATCAGGTCGACCCCGCCTCCTGGGTTCCACCCATGAGACACTAAAACTGGCTGCACAATTTAGATAGATAGATAGATAGATAGATAGATAGATAGATAGATAGATAGATAGATAGATAGATAGATAGATAGATAGATAGATAGATAGATAGATACTTTATTAATCAATTAAACAATTAAAGGTAAGGGACCAAATAAAACATGATAAATATATTATTTACAACAAAAATGGCACAGAAACATAAAAAATAATCAAAAATTAACAAAGCAACAGTAAAACAGAGAATAGATAGATAGATAGATAGATAGATAGATAGATAGATAGATAGATAGATAGATAGATAGATAGATAGATAGATAGATAGATAGATAGATAGATAGATAGATAGATAGATAGATAGATAGTGGTCTTAACACACAATAGAATGACTGTAAAGCAAGAAAATTAAAATGAAAGTAAACTTGCAACTTGGTTGACCCAGTCCGAGTGAGCCATTATGTAGGTGTATTGCTGTTGGTGTAAAGGAGCCCCAGTCGTATTTCTTGGCGTATGTCTGCTGAATAATTTGTTGGCTCATTCTTAGGGTGTCAGATGGAGGATGTGCTCCATTGTTCATTATGGCACACAGTTTAATTTTATTTCTCTCTTTTGCTCCTTCCTCCAGGGGGTCCAGAGTGTGTCCCAAAACTGAGCCTGTCCTTTTAATTAGCTTGTTGGTTCGGTGGGCCTCTTTTGAAGTGATGTTACCAGCCCAACACACCATAATGTTGCTTTTGCTGATATTAAGACAATTCTCTTTTCATAAAGAAACAAAGTCCTCCACCTGACTCCTCTCCCCTGTTTTATCCCCTTTATCAATACACCCCATTAGTGGGAGAAATCAAAACAGAGAGGGAGGCTGTTATACAAAATTGAGAATAGAAGTCGTAATAAGGGGGAAACAAAAAGGAGAATTTAAGTTTCATATTAGACGCGAGAAGCAGAAGAGACAGCCATTCCAAAGTGAACTGTTTAAATGAGTGGCTGGGGTGTGAAGATAATCCCAACATATTATATTGTTAAAGTTTTCCCCTTTCTTTTTGCAAAGCTAAAGAAGCCCTGGCAGATTTTTGTATGCCAGTGCCCCAGCGCCACTCTGAACTGTTACTCTGATATTTAAAAGTGAAAATTCACATGTCTTGGTAACAGGTACTTGAAAGTCTTGGCTCTCGTGGCATAAGTGAACAGAGCTTGGCAAGAACTGCATGCCCAGATAGTTCTAAAGTATGATTATTCTCTGCATGGAACCATGTGCCAAAGGTAGGAATGTCTGGTGTTTGTTTTATGAGCCTGGAGTTATCAGATAGATGATAAACTAACAAATCTTTATCCCACCAAGTCCAAAACATTTCCATTTTGCTGACATTTAGCCTAATGTCCTCTGACATTTTTTTCTTAGTTTTCCTAGGTAAGCGTTGTTTTCTTTTTCCCTTAAGTGTGAAATACAAAATCAAACCTGAAGTTGGTTTGCTAACACTTAACTGGGCTGCCATCTCACTTTCTACTAACAATATCACTGCTGTATGAGAAAAAAAAAATCCCAAAATTCTGCTCGCACTTAAGTAAGAGTTGAAAGAGTGGTTTACCGTATAAATAAACCTCAGCAAAAAAACTGTTTAAATGTCCTCTGGCATCATGCCTACGTCCTCCTCAGAGAAGTGATGGGCCAAGTTTGCCGAGAGCAAATCCACACGCTTTTAGTCTGTCTCATAAGCAAGCCCATCTGAAAGAGTTCCCTTGTTTAATCCTCAAGTGTGCACTGAAATAAAAATCGCATAGCACTTTTATCAATGGACTAAATGGAGAGAGCTTATTAGAGTTGAGGATAAGCATCTGAGTGTTTTTGTATTTTATACTGTTATCATGTCTAGAATGTCTACTTAACTTGACTTGACTTGACTTGATTAGAAGCATCCGCTAATATGCAAAACTCTGGATTTATAACAGAGAGGCACCTCGACAAAGCTAGCTTCGGACATTTTCATTAGGGACGATGTGAAGCATCAATGTCCTTCCATATCGTCACAATGCTCACTTTCAGTAGTTCTAAGAAGGCTGTCATAATCTCAGGATCAGTGATATACTCAACACATATTTATGAAAAATATTTATTGAATTCAAAGACACTTTATACTGAGCATTCCTTAAATAAAAAACTGCTAGAGGAACAAATCCAACATTCATTTGTAGAATGAACTTAGAACATAACAACATAAGAAATTTGACAAACGAGAGGAGACCATTCAGTTCATCAGTCCTGTTTGTTTAGCTAATAGCTAAGTTGTCCCAATATCTCATCCAGATCCTTCTTAAAGGTTGTCACGATTTCTGCATAAACTCCATGTCTTGGTAGTTTGTTCCAGAGACCTGTAACTCTTTGCGTAAAGAAGTGCTTCCTGGATTCATTCGTAAACACACTTTCCCTTAATATCCACTGACATCCTTGGCTACATGATTCAAACTTAAGATGAAAGAATGTTGCTGGATCTTCTTTATCGATGCCCTTGAGGATTTTGAAGACCTTTATTATGTCCCCACATGGTCTGCTCTGCTCGAGACCAAACATGTTTAATTCTCGGAGTCTGTCACAGTACAACATGTCCTTAAGTCCTGGTATGCACCTTGTTGCTCTCCTCTGTATTAGTGGCATTAGTGGTATTAGTGCTCCATGTCTCACGAGCAATATACTGTAGTTCTCACTCCTCAAGCCTTACATGTAGGGGATATTAAAAAGTCGGTAGACATAAAGGGAACGCTTGGCATACTCCTGCAAGATGCTCTGATTCACACTGTCATAAAACGGTGATTTGTTTAGCTTATTTCGGGGACCCCCAGAACACACACAATCTTGACCCGACTCTCATACTCTCAGAGACATGTAACACAGCGGCACAAATTAATTCATAATAAAGAATATATGTGTGTTGAACAAATAAAGAAGACAAAAATAATTAACAATCAACGTGCAGGTAAATCCCACCCAATTTACCCCAACAGCAATAATAATTAACACACTTACAACATAAGTCTAAACACAGCCCAGTACAACAAATGAAGGTGATGATGGTGAGTGGAATGAAAACTCATGTGAACAGCCTTCTGAATGAAATGCCAAATTTTGCCCTACCAGGTTAAAGTTGTTGTGTGAACATTTGAATTGATCAGGAGCGCTTCTCAGATGAAGACGCATCCAACCAAAATGAAATCACACAAAGAAGCAGCCACAGGTCAGGTCAGGTTGGGGAGCATGCACTGATACAGCACATTGCCGCACCCATCACACAACAAAACAGCTCGGGATTCCGGTTGGTAAACCCCCAGACAGACAGGCGGTCCAGTCCCACCCTCCAGAAATGATCCTCTATCCGCCACAGTCAGGTGTTACATGGGCGTCCCCTTGGCCTTGTCCAGTCACTTGGATCCTCAACAATGAGGATCCTGAAAGTCACATCATCCTCAGGGAATCGCGCCACATGGCTGTAGTGCTGTAACTGACACTCCCTCACAATGCAGGTAATGTGCGACATTCGGGACTCCATGAGCAACCGCTCATTCAACACAAAGTCAAACCAACTATACCCAAGGATTCTCTGTAGAGACATAGTAACAAAGGAGTCCAATCTTCGTCTCAGGTCACTGGATAGCATCCATGTCTTGCAACTATATAGCAAAACAGGAGCACCAGGACTCTAAAGACTTGGACCTTCATACTTTTGGCAAAGATATCGGCAGAGCCTCACACCCCTTTCCAGCAACCTCATGAACCCCTTTGCTCTCCCAATCCGTCTACTGACTTCATAGGGAGATTCACCAGAGACATTAATGTCACTGCCAAGGTAAGTAAACCACAATGAGGTCGACACTCTCTCCGCAGACAGACACACTGCTGATGGCTGTGCCCAAGAGGTCATTAAAGGCCCGGATCTTGGTTTTTATCAGGACACTCGCAAGCCCAGACACTCAGACTCCAGACAATGGTCTCTCATTGTGAGTTCAGTCTATTTTACCACCTTAAGAAAAAAAACCCACTTGATTTTCAGTTAAATATGGTTGATTACAAAATGTTACCAAAGGTGAAAAGCTCTAACATGATTTGGCTTAATTTCTCACTTTACACTAACAAAATCTATAATTTCAGTAAGAGTGTGTGACAAAGTGTGCAGAGTCCATATCCAGAAAGACACCAGTTCAGTACATTTACAGTGCCTTAAAAAGTATTCACATTTTATTGTTTTACAACATTGGATTTAATTTGACTTGTTTCAACTCTAATCAATGCAAAAACACTCTGTAATGTCAAAGTAAAAAGAGAGATCTCTGCAATGTAGTCTAAATTGATTTCAGATATAAAACACAAAGTAATTGATAGCTTAAGTATTTGGCCCTTTAATATGTCATATAATTTTTGAACCCGCCTAATCGAGACCAGGGTTCACGCTTGGGGGCACAAAGCCAGAACATACCCTGAACAGCGAGCCAGTCCACCACAGGATGAACACACACACACACACCAAGGCCAATTTAGTGTTGTCAATTCGGCTAACCTGCATTTCTTTGGCCAGTGGGAGGAAACCAGACCACCCCGAGGAAACTCATTCAGAGATACAGAGAAAATGCACAGAGGACGCAGGACATGAATCCTAGTCTTCTTACTTCAAGGCAGCAGCCCTAACACTGCACCACTGTGCTGCCCACTAGAGAGAAGTGATTTCTTTTGTACTCTATTAGTTAACTTATGTAAAGCAGCAGAAGGGCAGTGTGAACAATTTGTGTGCCCACTCAGCCTGTGTTTGACTCACTTACATTGGGCATCCAAGCAGCTGTCAGACAAGTAAAAGAGGATTACATGCAAAATATTAAAGATCAAGCAACCACTCTCCAGGTAAAATTGAAACAGTAAACACAGTTGTAGTTGAAGTCATGCAGAATGATCCTCTGTGTTTAAGATGGGCGAGTTTGTGAATTCGCCAGTGTTTTTTAACAGGAAATTGTGAAATTGTACACTTTTGTACAGTGTTCAAAATATCTGAATGAAAATTGAACAGTCTTGACAAATTTCTTTGAAGAATAAGTGCGGCACATCTTGACAAAACTGGTTCACAGGAGGCCGAGTTGTTTCTTGCAGACAGACAGACAGTCAGAACAGTCAGACAGATATGGACTATTGCAATAGGTGCTTTGTGCATTAAATGTGAGCATGCATGAAGACAATCGATTTCCACATAGTCAGGAACACCTGGTGTACAAACCTTTGCTATAGACTTTGCATTATGAAGAACAAGCTATAATCTGAGGGAATTGTCAGATCCTGGCAATGGAGTGCAACAGAATCAGAGAGGACATGGTAAAGAGTTGGGGTCCGGCTCAGAATTCCCATTTAATATAGAGCTTGTACAGGCTAAATGAAAGTAAAGAGTACCACTGGTGTTAAAATTATTAGAGCGCTCCTGAGGACTCAGTAATGGCTACTTCAGATGCAGGTCCGAGAATGAATGTTGGCTTCCGGGTTGCCTTGCTCTTATATAGCAGTCTGGGTGGAAGGGGCTGGACTTTAAGAAGTCGAGCAGACATTATCAGTGGTTGCTTTCTCCATTCTAAAAAAAAAAGGGGGAAAAGATGTCAGTAGCTGTGCCATGCCATTCTTTGTCCCTTGACTTTGCCCAAGTAGATCCGTCAAAACGTTCCCACAGCACTCATGTGTGACACTAGTTAGGAGTTGCAGAGATGGATGAAGTTTATAGCTGCTACTTCACTTTTTCCAACACCTGTCAAAAGTTTTTGCTTTTTTATTATGTTCTTAACTGGGTTGTGTAGCTTTTTGGAGGCTTTGCAGGGTGCAAATGGATACTGTGGATGAATAGCCTTGTCTTAGAACACAAGTATAGTCTTCTCATTGCTGCATCAGATACCGACACACAAAACATAACATGAAATCCTCAAACTCATTTGATCCAATACAGGATGTCCAGAAGCATCAGGCATAAGCCAAGAATGAACCCCAGATGGGATGTAAATCCATCAAAGGGAATATCCCAACTTAGATTTCTCCTATCAACCTAATATGCACCTCTTTGTGGAAAGAAAATGGAAGTAACCAGGAAAGAATATATGTAGGGCATGCGAACTCCACAGAGAAGTCAATGGGCACAAACTGTTGGTCCATGAGGAAACAGTGCCAACCACTGTACCACCTTGTAACATCTAGGAAACATTCCAGTTGCAGTAAAATCTGAAATCAGCAACCTTCACAAAATCAAATGCATTTTATTAATGTAAAATTGCACGCTGTGCTAGCTCCTGACTTCCATGTATGGACTTCTCACAGCAGAATCAGCCCACAGCAGCACAAAAATGTGTCACATACTGTACATCCCACATTCCTGCATGCAAAAGGGAATAGACAATTGTTTCTAAATTTGCTATATATTGTTCAAACAGTAAAATGAACAAATAAGGAAATGTGACTTGCACAGATTAGATAAAGTACAGCACAGCCGTGGCCAACTACGCTGCCTTAAAATTCACGGTTTGGATAAATGTGGCCATTTGTGTGAATGTGAGAAGCTTTATGCAGCCTGTTGCTATGGCACAAAACATCATCTTTTCCCATATTTCAAACTCTGCTGTATACAAGCACCGTATCGTGTTTTAGAAAGGAAACCTTGACTGTGTGTTTATCTTTGACCTTCATTTTGACTTACATGATTTCATTTTAGCTATTCATTTGACACATGTTGGTATCTTAAACAGAAGTTTTTATTTTGTATGTACTTCAGTAGGTATAGACACATAGTGGAGGAAACAGATGAACTATAAACACCTACCAACACCCAGAAGCCCTTTTGTTCAGGTCCACCACATGATGGCGTGTGGTATTCTGATCAACTTAATAATAATAATAATAATAATAATAATACATTTGTAGCGGGGCCACATAGTTAGTGTTGTAAATGTCAGTTCTGAGTGCGTCTCGTTTCATTGTCCCGTTTGCTGTTTGTATGTGTATCAGTTAATGCTGTCCCCGAAAAGGGGGACGGATGATGGAAGGAGACCACAGCCACAAACCTGGAAAACACCTGTTCACAATTAATCAATTACTGCCGTCACAGGACTATTTAAGCCAGCAGGAGGAGAAGGAAGGGGAGAGGAGAGAAAGGAGACCATTTTGTTTCAACCACGTTTCAACTTACTTGCTGTTTTTTCACATCGCGCCTTTTCACCCGTTTGCTTTTCATTTTGCCGGACTGTCTTTCAACCTCCATCTGCTGAGACCCCGGGGTCGATTCGCCATCCACCATTCGCCGAGGAATCACGGTGAGGTTGCTTCAATCGCCGGGAAAGTCAAACAACGCATTTACCGCTAGTTCAGTCATCCGTATTCAGGACAGTTTGTATAACCGGACTCAAGTTCACAATCATTCAGTTTATCAGTCATTTTTATTATTCGTGTTGTGTGTTTATATGTTACAGGGGCAAGGGAGGGTTTTTTTGTTGTATTTATATTTGGTGGTGTCTTGTTGTTGCTGGGGTGGAGGGATATTTATATTTATATGTTTTCTATTTTTTGCATGTCTTGTTTCATTTAATACATTTAATCTGTTTAAATTTTACATCCTGTTTTTGTGTACTTATATTTTCACCGTCGATTAGGGGGAAAAGTTTAATTGGTTAGAAGTACGGCTTGATAGTTAGATTATTTCTCAGTAAATCATCCAGGCCACAGGTCTTGGAGGTGTAGCTGCCGGCTGGGTAAAGGGGTCGGCAGTTACACATTTTATTTATATAGTGCCTTTCCCATGCTCAAGGCACTTCACAGAGTTTAAGAAAGAATGGCAGGGTATACAGCATACAGCATTGCACTAAACCAGATAAATAAATAAAGAAGAGTGAGATAGTAAATTCAGAGAAAAAGCCTAATAAACAACATAATTGATGGTCTAGCACATACACACAGGTTACATGAGCATCTTGACAGAGAGGTAAACTGAAAGAAATGTAATAAAGCCAGATAGAGCTAAAAGCCTTCCTGAACAGATGAGATTTGTGTTGTTCTTTTAAAAAATTCATGGAGTCAGCTGACCTGATTAATTTTGGTAGGTCATTTCAGAGTCTGGGCGCTATACAGCTGAAGGCCCTGTCACCCATGGAGTGTAGATTAGTGTGGGGCACACCACGATTGCCAGAATCAGAGGTCCTTAGACAGGCACATAGTAATGGAGAAGGTCGCTGATGTAGTTTGGCACAAGGTCGTTTAAGGCTTTGTAGGTTATTAGTAGGATTTTATATTCAATTCTGTAAGACACAGGGAGCCAGTGAAGGCGAAGCAGGATGGGTGTGATGTGCTCGCTGCTGCTGGTCCGTGTAAGGACTCTTGCAGTCGAGTTTTGAATAAGCTGGAGCTGTGATATAAGATTAGAAGGAGCACCTGCCAGCAGCGAGTTACAATAATCAATGCGGGATGTGATAAAAGCATGGACAAGTTTCTCAGCGTTAGACAAGGAGAGGAAGGAGCAAACACGTGATAAGTTACGGAGGTGAAAGTAAGAATGTTTCTTAATGTGATTTATGTGGACGGAATAAAAAAGGGAGGAATCAAAAAATGACACCAAGATTCTTTGCAGTAGAGGCAGGTCTGATGAGATCCCCACCAAGATGGACTGGGAAGGAGTTCATTTTATTAAGTTGCACTTTAGTCCCAATTTGCAGGAGTTCAGTTTTGTTGCAATTTAAATTTAAAGAGTTCTGCTCCATCCAGGTTTTAATTTCATTGAGGCAAGTTGTGAGCTGAGAAAGCTCTGATGAAGTTCCATTTTTAACATTGAAATATAGTTGAGTGTCATCTGCATAAAAATGATAACCCAGTCCAAAGCTATGAATAATATGGCCAAGGGGAAGCATATAAATACAGAACAGCAGAGGACTGAGGACAGAGCCCTGAGGAACGCCTTGTGTGACTGGTGCTCAGCTGGATCTGCTGTTACCAAGACTAACAAACTCTTGCCTATCAGTCAGATAGGACTTGAACCACTGGAGGGCAGTGCCAGAGATACCCAGCATGTTCTCCATTCTGGACAGTAGAATGTCATGTCTGACAGTGTCAAATGCTGCACTGAGGTCTAACAGAATTAATATGCTGGTTTGTCCAGAGTCTGTTGCCATAAGCAAATCATTGGTTACCCAATTAGACACCAAGTTCTCAGTTTGTCCTTGTCACACTGCCATCAGTTCTAAGTCTACATCCTGTCTTCTGTTATCACTTTTTTTGTGTGTGTTCCTAAACCTCCTTCATTTCTATTGGAGTGAAGTTGCCACAGCTTGTCTAAATGCTGTGTAATCCCTTGTGAGGCAGTCATTTATATCCATTTTTGGCACCTCTGACTCTGAGGTCAGCATGTAACAATATTTTCCATAGACCTTGGACAAGCCAGTTTGCTCGCCCTTTAATAGTGACATTCTAATCATTAGCACTACCTGGCACTACACCAGCGTGGATGCTCATGATTAGTAACTAAACTTGATGGTCGTTCTGTTTCCTCTTTTAGACATTTGAGCTTTTGAGTTCTGTACATTTTATTGTTATGCAATAAGATCATCCTAGACGTAGGCAGTAAGGTAACACAGAATACATACCCCCCCCCCCCCCCCCCCCCCTTTAAATCAGCTTGTTAATTCAGTGGGTCTCTCTTGAAGTGATGTTACCAGTCCAGCACACCATACCATAGGAAATCGCTCTGGCCGTCACAGAGTTATAGAAGATGAAACAGATGTCACTACTCACAAAAGAACACAGTCTCCAGAAGAAAAAGAGCCAGCTCTGCCATTTCTTATACTGTTCCTCTGTATTACAAGACCAGTCCAACCTGTCAATAATGTGGATCCCCAAGGAGGATGGACCACCTGTACATCCAGTAGTGACCAGACATAGAGTCTCTTTAATGCGGTGAAAGTAGCAGTTCCTCGGTTTTGCTGATTTTAAGTTGCAGACATTTCTTTCTACACAAGAAGCAAAGTTCTTAACCTGACTCCTCTCTTCTGTCTCATCCCCTTTATCAACATACCCCATAAGTGCAGAATCGTGTGAGAATTTCTACAAGTGATGTGACCTGCTGTTATATTTAAAGTCTGATGCGACAGAGTGAAGGGAATAGGAGACAGGACTGTGCCTTGTGGTGCTCCAGTGTTGCTTACATCCATATCAGAGACACAGTCCTTGAGTCTCACTAACTGAGGTCGGCCTGACATGTCGGCCATCATCCTTTAGGTTTAGGGTTAGCCATTGTGATGGCACTTGAAAAATCAAAAGCCATAATCCTCACAGTGCTGCCACGTTTGTCCAGGTGCAAATTAGCCTTGTGGAGCAGATAGGTAACTGCATCCTCCACTCCAACCTTTGTCTGATAGGCAAGCTGCAAGGGGTCCAGATGGTCTACCCCAAGAGGACTCATGTAGTCTAGGACCAGTCTCTCAAAGGTCTTCATGATGTGAGACGTGCAGTAAGTGCCTCTGGTCTGAAAAGCTTTGAGCTTTGAAAATGTGGACAAACAGAAATCTTTAATGTATAGTAGGCTGCCTAACAGGATATTGTCGGATCAAGAAAACCTGAACTTAGCCTGTGTTATTGTGGGAGTCCTTTTAAAATGAGCAACCCAGTGGTATTTCACAAATCGGTCGCCATCTATTCATAGCAATTAATTGAAAATCTTATAGATCTAAATAAATAAAACTTCTTTCTGGATCACTACAATACAATGCAATTTATTTTTATATAGCCCAAAATCACACAAGAGCAATGGGCTTTAGTAGGCCCTGCCTTTTGACAGTCCCCCAGCCTTGTCTCTTTTAAGAAGACAAGGAAAAACTGTGGATGGGTTCCTTTAGGAAATCAAACATGGCTCCCCTATGGCATCACTCCAAACAACCATTTTGGCTCTTTTATTGTTAGGACTTGAGTGGAATCCTTAGAAATTCTTGACAATTTCCGGCGTTTAACTCCTTTTTTTTAATGTCATTTCAAAGAAAAACACTACATGGTGGTTCTCCTGTGTTTCAAACTCATTTGCCTCTGTGCGCAAATAAAGAATTGTTCTGAATTCTAATCCGACTCCGAGATTGACTTTTTTGAATACACTATCTATTTTGGTCTCTCATTGTGAGTTCAGTCTGTTTTACCACTTTAAGAAAAAAATGACCATTTGATTTTCAGCTAAATATGATTGATTACAAAATGTTACCAAAGGTGAAAAGCTCTAACATGATTTGTCTTAATTTCTCACTTTACACTGAAAAATCTAAAATTTTAAGTGTGTACAAAGTGTGCAGAGTCCATATCCAGGAAGACACCAGTTCAGTACAGTTACAGTGCCTTAAAAAGTATTCACATTTTACTGTTTTACAACATTGAATCGCAGTGGATTTAATTTCATTTGTTTTGACTCAACAGACAGAGGAGCAGTTTCAGCGACAGACTGCTGTCACTGTCCTGCTCCACTGACAGACTGAGAAGATCATTCCTCCCCCAAACTATGCGACTCTTCAATTCCACCAGAGGGGGTAAACGTTGAACATTATTCAAGTTATTGTCTGTTTTTTACCTGCATTTTTTATTACTCTTTAATTTAATATTTTTTGCTGCTGGAGTATGTGAATTTCCCCCTGGGATTAATAAAGTATCTATCTATCTATCTATCTATCTATCTATCTATCTATCTATCTATCTATCTATCTATCTATCTATCTATCTATCTATCTATCTATCTATCTATCTATCTATCTATCTATCTATCTATCTATCTATCTATCAAGACTCTGTAATGTCAAAGTAAAGAAGGAGATCTCTGCAATGTAGTCTAAATTAATTTCAGATATAAAACACAAAGTAATTGATGGCCTAAGTATTCGGCCCTTTAATATGTCATGTCATTTCTGAACCTGCTTAATCGAGACCAGGGTTCATGCTTGGGGGCTGAAGATAGCAGATAGCATAGGGCACAAAGCCAGAACATACCCTGAACAGCGTGCCAGTCCACCACAGGGTGAACACACACACACACACGCACACACATCAAGACCAGTTTAGTGTTGTCAAATCAGCTAACCTGCATTTCTTTGGCCAGTGGAAGGAAACCAGACCACCCTGAGGAACTCATTCAGAGACAC
Source organism: Erpetoichthys calabaricus (assembly GCF_900747795.2). Lineage (NCBI taxonomy): Eukaryota > Metazoa > Chordata > Cladistia > Polypteriformes > Polypteridae > Erpetoichthys > Erpetoichthys calabaricus. The sequence continues at coordinate 224,408,246 of NC_041398.2, read as the reverse complement.
TGAGAAAATGCACAGAGGACCCAGGACACAAAGTCTTCTCACTTCAAAGCAGCAGCCCTACCACTGCACCACTGTGCTGCCCCCAAAAAGAGAACTGATGTTTTTTGTACTCTATTATTTATTTAACGTAAAGCAGCAAAGGGCAGCGTGAACTATTTGTGTGCCCACCTGGCCTGTGTTTGACTCACTGTGTTTGAGTCCTTTTAAAATGAGGAACCCAGTGGTATTTTACATATAGGTTGCCATCTATTCATAGCAATTAATTGAAAATCTTATGGATCTAAATAAATCAAAGTTCTTTCTGGAACAATATAATACAATACAATTTCTTTTTATATAACCCAAAATCACACAAGAAGTGCCGCAATGGGCTTTAACAGGCCCTGCCTTTTGATAGCCCCCCAGCTTTAACTCTCTTAAGAAGAGAAGGAAAAACCATGAATGGGTTCCTTTGGAAATCAAATATGGCTCCCCTATGGCATCACTCCAAACAACCATTTTGGCTCTTTTATCGTTAGGACTTGAGTGGAATCCTTAGAAATTCTTGACAATTTTCAGCGTTTAACTCCTTTTTTTTAATGTCAGTTCATAGAAAAACGCTACATGGTTGTTCTCCTGTGCTTCAAACTCATTTGCCTGTTCACTGAAGTCAGAAACTATTCAAGCAAATGTTTAAGGTCTGAATTAAACTCTGACTGTGCCTGGACAATTTGTCTGTGACGATTAACTAATCTGTTGCATTAGCATATAATAGTAAGACACTGTGAGACCTCAATGTTATTATTTACTTATTTCTTTTCAAATGTTGCCCATCCTTATTTCTACCTGGGCCTGGCATTGTCAGGTTGCTCAGCACATCTCCATAAATGAGGTTATCTGCAATGGGAAAAGGTGGGCAAGGAGGACAAGCAGAAGAAGCCTTTCCTGTCACACTTGCCACCAAGCTCGATTCGCCTGACGTGCTTTATAATAATCTGCTCTGTTTATGACACTCAGTGGCAGCATTTTGCCAATTCCATCTTCCACTAATGCTTTCAGCACAGATGTTATGGCCTGTTGTGCCAGTTGCTTGATTTGGGCAGCACTTTGTTATTTTCAATTTCTTTCCACGATGGATCTCTTCGTTGTCTACTAGCTTACTTAGGCAGAATGTTTCCCTTTCACCAGTCTGTTGCCTGTAGCGCCAGATAATGGGTCACAAACATTTTTTACTATTTCATTTAGCCTAAAAATACACACATTTTGTTCTTCTTTTATTGCAAAAAATAAATATATTCTTATGGCTGATTGAGTGAAGGGCTGTTAGACTTTGGGCATAGATTGCTCTTGGCAGGCAGTGTGGCTTCAGATACCGAGCACACTCTTATAAATAATGGTTCCTTAATGGCATTTTATTGGGTTATGCAGTTCCTCATTGAACAGCTGCCTGGCAAAGAACTGTTTCGTCTGTTTCAAGAATTGTTTCATTTCGTCTTTGCATGTGGAGCGGGTTCTTTAGGCTCTGAAAAGGTTCTTAACATGAACACAAAACAGAAATCTTTAATGTCTAGTATGCCGCCTAGCAGGATACAACAATCAAGAAAACCATCCATCCACCCATCCATTATCTAACCCGCTATATCCTAACACAGGGTCACGGGAGTCTGCTGGAGCCAATCCCAGCCAACACAGGGCTCAAGGCAGGAACAAACCCCGGGCAGAGCACCAGTCCACCACAGGGCACACATACACACCCACACACCAAGCACACTCTAGGGACAATTTAGGATCGCCAGTGCACGTAACCTGCATGTCTTTGGACTGTAGGAGGAAACCGGAGCACCCGGAGGAGGCAGACACAGGGAGAACATGCAGACTCAATGCAGGGAGGACCTGGGAAGCAAACCCAGGTCTCCTAACTGCGAGGCAGCAGCACAACCACTGCACCACTGTGCCACCCCATCAAGAAAACCTTGAGCTTGAAAATGTATAAGACCATTTGAATTTCAACTTTATTGATGATTCTTTATGGACCTTGTTAGGGATTGTGAAGGGTGGCCCCGGCCAGGACACCATCTGGATGGAAGTAATGGAGGGGGCCGCATCCACTAGACACTACCTTCACCAGGACCCCTTGGGTGGCTGTGGCACCAAAGATTCCCACAGGGCATGCTGGGAGTTGGAGTTTGATGCAGCTCTGTTGGGTTCCGTGGGGGTTGCTAGGGGGAGCTGCATAGATGGCAGTGCCCTGCTATACTGGGTTTCCATTCCAGTTAACCCTGATGAGCCATCTGGAGCACTCAAAAGGAGCCCTCACTCCATTCAGAGAGTTGGGAGGAAGAGGGACGACGCTTGCCAGTGGAGGAGCGGCGGTGGAAAGGAGAAGAAAGAAGTAAAAAAGGAAGTGTGTGCTTGGTGCAGCAGTGCCCGATTTAAACGGATTTCAGAGCATCATGTTAGGTTATTCATTCTTTTTGAAAACATGCTGCCCTGTGTTTAAAGATAAGGTGCTCTTCTGTATTCATTTTTATGAAATTGCTTCCTACCTTGCAAATATTTAAATGCGTTAATTATTTTCACTATGCATTTTAGTATTTCTCTATTGTTGTATCCATTCATTCATTGGTATGACTAAAGCTCCGTAAAGCCTACCTGAGGAAACAATAACGAAAAATGTTCTGTGTGCCAAATCTAACCTAATGACTTAAAGAGTGAATTACAGTATGCATTCATTATTTCAGATAAAATGAAATCAGATATATTATGTGTGTCTGAACTGGGAGAGAATCTCTTTGTGCTCCGAACAGATTTCTACGATAAAACACAATTAAGTGGTCAAGGCGAGAATTCAGTTAGCTTAGCATAGAGTTTTTGCGCTCCATTGGTCCTTCTGGCTGCCCCCTAATCGTGCGTGTGTGACAATATAAATATATATACTAGCTGTCCCCTGCGGCTTTGCCCACGTAGTAGTGAAACAGGAAAAACTTTAAAAATCAATAAAAAAACAAAAATGTAATTTTGGGCAAGCGGAAGGAAGGTAGGTACACTCGATCATGTTCAGCTCTGAAGGGAGAATGTCCCCAACAAGGGGAGAAAAGCACGTGGCCATGATATCTCTCTAAAACACACATAGCTCTGATCTCTCTCTCATAAATGTAAAACTTTACCCCTTAACAATCTGTAGATGATAATGTCTGCTGAACAAACAGGTACACTCCCAACACGTGATGAAAGGTAGAGCGACTCAAACGGAGGCTGGCACGTGAGTGAGGAGGGCCTGGCCCCCCTCCCCTCGGCCAGCAGCCACTGTCTCAGATTTGTGCAAATAAATTGGTACCACGATGAGAGAAGTCGCAAAATCAACCGGAATGTTCAAGCAAATTACAGAAAAAAAACCCAATCTAAATCTGTGAAGTAGTTCTCTCGTGAAAAGCGGACAGACATACAGACAGATATTGGATTATATATATATATATAATATATATATATATATATATATATATATATATATATATATATATACACACATATATATATATATATATATATATATATATATATATTTATATATATATGTTGACTGAATTCTTCTGGTAATTAAGAAATATATGTAAATATATATTTTATATATACAGTAATGTGCAAAAGTTTTAGGCAGGTGTGAAAATCTGCTGTAAACAAAGAATGCTTTCAGAAATATAAATAATGATTGTTTATTGTTATCAATTTACAAAATGCAAAGTGAGCGAACAAAAGAAAAATCTAAATCAAATCAATAATTGGTATTACTACCTTTTGCCTTCAAACCAGCAACAATTCTTATAGGTCCACTTGCACAAAGTCAGGGATTTTGTAGGATTATAGTCAGGTGTATGATCAACCAATTATACCAAACAGGTGCTAATGATCATCAATGTCACACATAGGTTGAAACACAGTCATTAACTGAAACAGAAACAGCAGTGTAGGAGGCTTAAAACTGGGTGAGGAACAGTCAAACTCTGCTACCAAGGTGAGGTTGTGGAAGACAGTTTCATGTCATGGCAAGATTGAGCACACCAACAAGACACAAGGTAGATCTACTGCATCCGCAAGGTCTCTCCCAGACAAAGATTTCAAAGCAGACTGGGGTTTCAAGATGTGCTGTTCAAGCTCTTTTGAAAAAGTACAAAGAAATGGGCAACGCTGAGGATCGTAGACGCAGTGGTCGGCCAAGGAAACTTAGTGCAGCAGATGAGAGACACATCAAGCTTATTACCCTTCGAAATCGGAAGATGTCCAGCAGTGCCATCAGCTCAGAACTGTCAGAAACCAGTGGGACCCAGGTACACCCATCTACTGTCCGGAGAAGTCTGGCCAGAAGTGGTGTTCATGGAAGAGTTGCAGCCAAAAAGCCATACCTCCGACGTAGAAACAAGGCCAAGTGACTCAAGTATGCACGAAAACATAGGAACTGGGGTGCAGAAAAATGGCAGCAGGTGCTCTGGACTGATGAGTCAAAATTTGAAATACTTGGGTGTAGCAGAAGGCAGTTTGTTCATCGAAGGACTGGAGAGCGTTACAATAATGAGTGTCTGCAGGCAACAGGGAAGCATGGTGGAGGTTCCTTGAACGTTTGGGGCTGCATTTCTGCAAATGGAGTTGGAGATTTGGTCAGGATTAATGGTGTTCTCAATGCTGAGAAATACAGGTAGATACTTATCCATCATGCAATACCATCAGGGAGGCATATGATTGGCCCCAAATTTATTCTGCAGCAGGACAACGACCCCAAACATACAGCCAAAGTCATTAAGAACTATCTTCAGCGTAAAGAAGAACAAGAAGTCCTGGAAGTGATGGTATGGCCCCCACAGAGCCCTGATCTCAACATCATCAAGTGTGTCTGGGATTACATGAAGAGACAGAAGGATGTGAGGAAGCCTACATCCATAGAAGATCTGTGGTTAGTTCTCCAAGATGTTTGGAACAACCTACCAGCCGAGTTCCTTCAAAAACTGTGTGCAAGTGTACCTAGAAGAATTGATGCTGTTTTGAAGGCAAAGGGTGGTCACAACAAATATTGATTTGATTTAGATTTCTCTTTTGTTCATTCACTGCATTTTGTTGATTGATGAAAATAAATGATTAACACTTTCATTTTTGAAAGCATTCTTTGTTTACAGCATTTTTTCACACCTGCCTAAAACCTTTGCACAGTACTGTATATATATATATAAAATCCTAAGCCTAAAAGTGCAAGCTTTTATATGACGTTTTTATGTCACGTTTTTTGTCATGCTTTAAATCGGGCTTATTTTAAAACCTACATATATATGTTTGGTATCATTCTTTTCAGAATTTATCAAACTTTAATATGATGTTGTTATATTTTCAGATTATTATTCTGTTTTTAAATTATAAACTAAAAAATATCAAGAACTCACATCCCGTGAGATGAGACTTTGTGCCAAGAGAGTTAACCATGCCCGGAGTAAGACAGCTGCTGTAAAGACTTTTAAAAGTTCGAAGTTCAGCCCCACTCTTCACAATGCAAGTAGCAGAGACGTGAAGTGGCTGGCACGTAGCACAGGCTGACGAGCGAAGTGAGCAGGGGTAAGCCCCCTAGTATATAGTATCATATAAAGTTACTGACTCACTCACTCACTCATCAACAAAAACACTACTTGCTGTTTAGCTAAAAAGCCACAAATTGGCAAGATGGCACATCTAGAGCAGTAGGTATTCACTAAGAAAGGACATTTCAGTATATCAATATTTAGAGGTAACCCCACCCCCAAATAAAAAAACTAAATACCCCTAAATCTCAAAAATGCTCTGACAGATTCTATTGAAACTTGGTAACGTACAAAAAAGAAAATTAGCTGGAATGTTTTTTATGTGTTGATATTTGTCATTAATAATGCTGTAGTGAGTGGGACATAGTAATGCACCACATTCCCTTTTAAAACACAGTGCTGACAGCGCTCCCACAGAGAAATGAGGAGTGCCAGTTTATGCAAGTGAATATTATTAACAGATATTTACAGGCCTAAAGACAGCAGACATGTGATCTGAGATAACCTGAATGGAGGTGGTGTTCAGGCTATTGGATTGTAATTATGCAATATCATACAGTGGAATTTAATTTAACCAAAGATGTTTGTTTTCGATGTGAAACTGAAGCGTGTCACTCTGTGCTCCCAGCAGAACTTGCCATAGAGTTATCTTAGTTGAGTGTGTCCTTTCATGTTGTCCTCTAGTTTAATCAGATACAAGTCAATCTTCTCATAGAGCTCTGCTTGGTAAACAAACTACAGAATCATCACAAATGTGCTGAAGCACAAGTGTAACTTTTGGCTAATCTTCAAGGAAAAACTGTTTCTGGGTAATGAATGAAGTCCACATAGGGCCAACCTTAGCTTTACCTGTTGTCACTGTTTGCCTGTTCAAATATGTTAAAAAAAGTCAACAATTCCCATGGGGTGTACTTACTTTTTCACATGACTGTAGCCAAGCGGTTAAGGCAGTAGTTGTAACTAACCAGTGGTTATTTATGGGTATTATCTACCCGGTCTCCAGTCTTTCCTAAATTATTCTGTTCTGTTTTAATAATTCATCCTCTGCTGGATTTTTTTTCTTCCTACATCCTAAAGCCATGCCAATAAATTGAAAATTCCTGATTGGCCCTGTGCTTGTCAGTGGGCCTTACAATAGATGGACACCCCATCAAGAGATCATTCCTGACTTTGCATCTGATGCTGCTGGGATAAAATCCAGCTTCCCTCAAACATAAATATCAGATTTGAGAATGTTATGCTATGTGTTTGGTAAAATAAATTGGAAGACTTTATTAACTGTACTCGAATTAGTTGGATTTACTGGGAAGTTTGACAATGAGTGGCCGCCTTATATATTGGTGTAATATCAGCAGTACAAATATTCAGCGTTGAACTAGATTAAATGAGTATAAGTCAAGGTGTTTATTATCACTAACACCTTTGAATGTCTGGGTGGAATAAATTAAAAAAATACAGGAAGGCCTGATGGAAGTTGTCTTCAGTTGAGAACTAATAGTAAGAATTATAAATGACTAGCTGTGCTACTTGTGTAAGATGTGTTAAAATCTAAATAATCAACATGGACCTTAGGGTTAATGTTTTCAGTGCACCCTGCATTGCATAAGTCTCTGCTATATGCCATTTGATATGGGGTTCATGAAGGCAGTGCTAATGTTTGTGATGTGCCATCTGCTGGAATGACAGAAACATAACAACTGGACAGACAGACCCCTATTCTATTATTAAGGTAGATTGCTGATACTGTAACAAGGTAGAGTTCAATAATATAATGTTAGGGTTATAGTGCACCAAACAATGCAAATGTCTCTTTTACAGTATATACCATTTGGTATGGTGTTTGTAAAAACATTGTTAATGTTTGTGTTGCCGCAATCTGTTGGCATGACAAATGCAAAGCATATGTTTCTGTTATATGCCATTTGGTATGGGGTTCATAAAAGCAGTGTTAATGTTTGCTATGCACTATCTACTGGAATGATAGAAACATAACACCTGGACAGACACCTATTCTATTATTAAGATGGATTGCTGAAACTGTAAGAAGGCAGTGTTCACTAATATAATGTAAGGGTTGTAGTGCACCAGGCCATATATATGTCTCTGTTATATGCCATTTGGCATGGGATACATAAAAGCATTGTTAATGTTTGTGATGCACCATCTGTTGGAATGACAAATGCAATGCATATGTTTCTGTTATATGCCATTTGATATGGAGTTCATAAAAGCAGTGTTAATGTTTGTTATGCACCATCTGCTGGAATGATAGAAACATAACACCTGGACAGACACCTATTCTATTATTAAGATGGATTGCTGAAACTGTAAGAAGGCAGTGTTCACTAATATAATGTAAGGGTTGTAGTGCACCAGGCCATATATATGTCTCTGTTATATGCCATTTGGCATGGGATACATAAAAGCATTGTTAATGTTTGTGATGCACCATCTGTTGGAATGACAAATGCAATGTATATGTTTCTGTTATATGCCATTTGATATGGAGTTCATAAAAGCAGTGTTAATGTTTGTTATGCACCATCTGTTGGAATGATAGAAACATAACACCTGGACAGACACCTATTCTATTATTAAGATGGATTGCTGATACTGTAAGAAGGCAGTGTTCACTAATATAGTGTAAGGGTTACAATGCACCAAGCAGTGCAAGTGTCTTTGTTATATGCAATTTGGTAAGGGATTCATAAAAGCAGTGTTAAAGTCTGTGATGCACTATCTGTTGGAATCATAGAAACATAACAACCAGACAGACACACAGACACTTATGCTTTTATTAATGTGGATTGCTGATACTGCAAAAAGGTAGTGCTCACTAATGTAGTGTAAGGATTACACATTTCAGGATGGAAAAAGATTGAAGTGACTAGGGTATCAAAAACAGACGGCAGAAGACTACATGTTAATGTTGGAAATAAAAATCTGGAAGAGTTTGGCTGCTCATTCAGGCATATGTTGCTCTAAAATAATCAAAACCAGAATTGGAATGGCCAAGGAAGCATTCAAAATAAAAGAAAGAAGTGCTAAATACTGTAAATGTTTTGAGAAAAGCTGTAAGACAAGAATAATAAAGTGAGGAATGTGGCAATTTATGAGTTTGAGTCAAAGGCAATGTGAAAAGAAACACACAGAAGACTGGATTGGAAAGAAATACAATACACAAAGTACTTTGTGAGGTAGGAGAAGCCTGTGAATTCATCCTATCAGTCCTGAAGAAGAAGAAAAACTGGCTTGGGCATGTACAGAGAGTGAGTGATCTCATGGAGAAAGTAATCAAGGGAAAAGTTTAGGAGGAAGGAAAAGTACAATCAGAATGTTACATGAAATTCAGGCAAGGAAGGACATGGAGGCCACTGAAGCCAGAGCTAAGAGCACAAGATAGCACTTGATGATCATGACTAAATGCCATCATTCAGGAATTTGATCTATTTATTTTTTGTCTGACTCCTTCATTCAAAGCAACTTACAACATTTTAGATATAATTGGTGACATTTCCTTTGTTTTTCCAGTTGGCACACAGACAGGTCAAGTGACTTGCTCATGGTCACTCAGTGTCAGTAGCAGGATTTGAACCCACACGCTCAGGGCTTGATGTACAAAGCCTTAACCACTACACCAAACTTCCTACATTTATTTGTATCTTATCAGAAATCTAACTTTGTCAATTCCTATTTCTCTTATAAAGTTTTGAGCATAAAAAGAATACAGTAGACCCCATGAAGTCGCGGTTCAGAGTTCGCGGCCTCAGTCATTTGCGGATTTTTCCTTAGAACTTATCTAATATTTGTTAGCGGAAACCGCAAATATCCTCCACAATTTTTATGGCTTTTTCATGGAAATACTGTACTGTAGAGAGAACAGGAAGCAACTGTAGAGGAAAACACGGCTTGGGATGGTGAAAGTAGCCAATAGAATTTGAAACTGCAACTCCCAGCAGTCCCTGCAGTGGCTCTGATTGGTCTTCTGCTGAGGGTGCTGGGGCTGTTGGGGTCAAAGGATATCAGTGCGGCTTTTAAAAAGGGGGCCAGTGATCAAAAGCAGAAAAAAAGTTTTTGTAATTTGTGTTTCAAGTTCCTGTCTCTCTGTCTGCTTTCTGTTGGGTTACCTGTACTTATTCGTTTTGTCCTGGATCGTTTCGTGGTTGGCGTCTGGATTGTCTGCCGTCTGCCTGTGTACATGAGGACTGTAAGTGGATTCATGGACATCCTGCAATGAAAGGAGCGCTCCTGAACCTGTCCACCCGTCTTCACCATTTCAGGAACTAGCAGTAGGACTATCTTTACATTTCCATTCAACGTGCAGATCTCTGGACTATCTATTTTCATCATTACATTTCATCCGTTGCCGTTTTTCATGAATGTTTTTCATGATTTACTGTGTGTGTTTTGTTTGTGCTTTGTTGTATTTAATGTGTAATTGCCGTAAGGAGAACAGGGGTGGTATCGTTGTTTTCATTTATTTCATTTGTTTTCATTATATTCTTTATTTGGTGTTTGATTACCAGTTTGTTTGTTTTTTTGTCTCTGTTTGTGAGTGTGTGCGGGTTGGGCCAAGGCTGGGTCTCCACCATAAAAATAAATAAATCGCCGTCTTCTCGACAGTGTGAATCTTAGCGGCACCGGACTGCTACAGCGTTATTCATTTCTCCTTACTGCTGATTGACTGTGAGGCATCTCCAGTTGAGTGTTTCGGTTTTGTTCCTCTTAACCCTTAAATCGCCACAACCAGCTATAGTCGTTTCCCAGTGCCATTTGCGAGCACGCAGGAGCTGATCAGTCAGTGCCGTACATTCGTTGAGCAGCCAGCTCATGACCACTGCCAGCCCCTTTTGAGCAGGGGGCTGAACGCACCCCTAGAAGACACGAATGCTCCTCAAAAAACCCCTCTTAAAAAATGCTGATAGACTACCTTCACATTGCTCCCTTACTTGCTGGGCTTACTTGCAGCTGCTCTATCAGGTGATATGTTTCTCGCGTGACACTACTCTTACTTAAAAGCCTGAACAGCACCTGTCCTTTTCGGCTGATTGCTTTGTTTCTCTCTCCTCCCCCAGACATCCTCTACTCCTGTTGCGGGTCCCGCTCCCGTTTTGCTCCCCTATGATGTTTGTCTATTCTTTAAACGAGAACTAACTGCATACTGAGCTTGTTTTTACTTCTGAAGGAGACATGTTTGTTTGAAGTGTTTGAATAAAGTTCCTGTCTACAATTTCCTGTGTTTCTGTGCAATTCTGTGACCCAAGCGTGACACCCTGCAGCCTCACTGTCCCTGGGATTGAGCCGCTGCACTAGACTAGCCTGCCAGCGTCAGCGCTTACCTCTGTGTGTTTGAGTGCAGCCAGTTCAAGTGCAGTTGGCTCAGTGATTTTCTGAATTTCATCCATGGGGTCAGTTGCACTTTGTACATATTATTCCAGTAGTTTTTTTAAGTAGTTTTTACAGTTCATTAACAGTGTGTAAAATGATTAGTGTTGCAGTAATTGTGATGCCGTTTGCATGAAAAATAGTGTTCCATTAAAAATTAACTTTTTCTTTGTGAATTGTAACATTTACTTAAAGTGCAGCAAAAAGTATTTGGCGTCCAGGGATGCATTAACCCCCAAGTATGTGGCAGTTTAAGAGTTAAAGCCCCAAGATGCCATCAAAACGGCCTGCACCTTCCAAGGCTTCTGGCAATGAAAACGCGCTTGCATGAATTACAGTACATATAGCGGTAACATCTGTATTGTACATTCTAGCACTGCGGGTGACATGTCAGTACAGTACTGTACAGTAGACGGGTTTACCTTTACATTCTTTATTTTTAGGTAATGTATTAAGCTGAGTTTGAAATTAAATTGCCCAACCAGTCTACATGTGTTTTATGGACTTGGAAAAGGCGTTCGACCATGTCCTTCGGGGAATCCTGGGGTACTGGACCCCCTGATAAGGGCTGTTCGGTCCCTGTACGTTCTGTGTCAGAGCTTGGTCCACATTGCCGGCAGTAAGTCGAACCCGTTTCCAGTGAGAGTTGGACTCCGCCAGGGCTGCCCTTTGTCACCGATTCTGCTCATAACTTTTATGGACAGAATTTCTAGGTGCAGCCAGGACGTTGAGGGGGTCTGGTTTGGTGGACTCAGGATTGGGTCGCTGCTTTTTGTAGATGATGTTGTCCTGTTTGCTTCATCAGGCCATGATCTTCAGCTCTCTCTGGATCGGTTCGCAGCTGAGTGTGAAGCAGCTGGGATGGGAATCAGCACCTCCAAATTCAAGACCATGGTCCTCAGCCGGAAAAGGGTGGAATGCCCACTCAGGGTTGGGAGCGAGATCCTGCCCCAAGTGGAGGAGTTCAAGTATCTCAGGATCTTGTTCACGAGTGAGGGAAGAATGGAGCATGACATTGGCAGGCGGATCAGTGCGGCATCCACTGTGATGCGGGCTCTGCATCGGTCTGTCGTGGTGAAAAAGGAGCTGAGCTGTAAGGCAAAAGTCTCAGTTTACCAGTCGATCCATGTTCCTACCCTCACCTATGGTCATGAGCTATGGGTAGTGACCGAAAGAACGAGATCGCGAATACAAGCGGCTGAAATGAGTTTCCTCCGTAGGGTGTCTGGGCTTTCCCTTAAAGATAGGGTGAGAAGCTCAGTCATCCGGGAAGGGCTCAGAGTAGAGCCGCTGCTCCTCCGCATTGAGAGGAGTCCGATGAGGTGGCTTGGGCATCTGATCAGGATGCCTCCTGGACGCCTCCCTGGTGAGGTGTTCCGGGCACGTCTAATCGGGAGGAGGTCCCAGGGAAGACCCAGGACATGCTGGAGGGACTATGTCTCTCGGCTGGCCTGGGAACGCCTTGGGATTCCCCCGGAAGAGCTAGAAGAAGTGACTGGGTAGAGGGAAGTCTGGGCATCTCTGCTCAAGCTGCTGCCCCCGCGACCTGACCTTGGATAAGTGAAAGAGAATGGATGGATGGATGGATGGATGGATGAAATTAAATTAAAGTGTTTTGGGGGCATATTTAGGGTTTAAACTAAGAAAATAGGCATTTTTTAACCACATCCAAAATTCGTGGTTTTTCACAATTCGCGGGTGCTCTAGGAACGTAACCACTGCAAATTTTGGGGATGTACTGTATTTCCCAAGGTTGCCAGTTCAGTTCTCAACTGTAAGTCACTGAATCTGCCTACATCACAACAGTAAAAAAAATCTACTATATAATGAAACATTACGATTTGTGTGCCCAGTGCCTCAGAGCAATCTGATTGGTCAGTTTGGCTTCGGTGTGATTGGTCAGTTTGGCTTTGGTGACGTGATAAAAGAGGAAGTGCCAGTGGGAGACGCATGAGGAGGAGTAAAGAACACTGGACAGGAGGTGAGAAAGGCGCCTTGAAAATAATGAAAGATTCTGAGAAGCAGACTTTACGGGAACGCGCTTGAGGAGGGGGGCCAGTCTAGAGAAGTTCACACACACTTGAATACAGAGGAAAGATGAAGAAAGTACACGATTCTGTTACCTGGCTTTGACATGTATCATGGCTACTATATACACATTATTTAAATTGTTGGACTTGTAAATTGTAGAAGGCAATGTGTGTCAAAATAAGTACATGAAAAGCCACATATAAATAAGCAATTATATAAAAAAGTGTAGCATGCAACCTAGTTACAATGGTGCTCATAAGTTTACATAACATGGCAGAATTTGTATGATGTGGACCGTACTTTAAAGAAAAGACAACTGATCAGGCAAAATAAATTTTGTTTACTTTTAATGGAATCTAAATTAAACTATAAAGCATCACAGAACAGCACAACCACAATCAAAACTTAGTAGTAAGAAAAATGATGCGATGGTCCCTGTTCAGAGGTTTGCACAGCCTTAGTTCTTAATACAGTTTATTGCCTCCTTTAGCATCAATGATGGCATGCAGTGTTTTGTGATAGTTGTGGATGAGGCCCTTGAGTTTCTCAGCTGGTAGAGCTGCCCAATTTTCTTGGTGAAAAGCCTCCAGGTCCTGGAAATTCTTGGGTTGTCTTGCATGAGCTGCATGTCTGAGATCTCCCCAGGGTGGCTCAATGAGACTGTGATGGGCACTCCAGCACCTTCACATTTTTTTCTGCTGTAGTCACTGAAGCAGCAATTTGGCCTTGTGTTTTAGGTCATTGTCATGTTGGAAGATCCGAGTGCATTCCATGCGCAACTTCTGGACTGATGAATGCAATTTCTCCTTCATTATTTTCCAGTAACACACTGCATTCATTGTGCCATCAATATTTACTAAGTTACATGTGCTGCTGTAGTTCACACACCCCCAGAACATCAGAGATCCACCTCCATGCTTCACAGTAGGGATGGTGGGCCTTGTTGCATCCTCGCCAAACATAGAGTTTGTGGTTGTGACCATAAAGTTCAATGTTGGCCTCATCGCATCAAAGGACTTTGTTCCAGAAGTTTTTAGGCTTGTCCAGATGCTGTTTGGCATATTGTAAGCGGGCTGTTTTGTGGCATTGGCACAGTAAAGGCTTTTTTTCTTGCAACTCAACCGTGCAACCTATTTTTGTTCAAGTACCTCCTTATTATGCATCTTGAAAGCGTGCACCACTTGTTTGCAGAGCAGCTAATATCTCAGGCTGAAGTGGCTTGTGGGTTTTTCTTGGCATCTCGACAAAAGATCCTGGCAGTTGTGGCTGAAGTCTTGGTTGGTCTACCTGACTGTGGCCTCGTAACAAAGAACTCATAACTTTCCACTTTTTTTCAGAGTTTGAACACTACTGCCAGGCATTTTCAGATCTCTGGATATCTTTTTATATCCTTTTTCTGATTTTTATAATCCCACAACCTTTTCTTGCAGGTCCTTTGACAGTCCTTTTGCTTTCCTCATGGCTTGGTTTCCAGCAAAGTCAGTGCAGCTCTGCATGGATTTAAATGGACTATTTATACACCAACACTGATCACAATCTACGAGGTTACCGGTGTGGATGCTCTCCCTTAATTACCTGTAATTTGAACCTGTGTGTGTCAACTTGTGTGTATATTATCAGCCTAACATTTTTGGGTATGTAAACTTTTGATCAGGCCTATTTGGCCGATTTCAGTTATCATTGATTTAAATGGGGCACACACAATTACGTGATAATAAATTGCCTCCCCTGAGCACATTCCCTAATTAAAAGGAAAGCAGAAAGCAGGATCACTTAGATTTTCCAAACAACTGCCAATATTTCTGCTAGGGTATGTAAACTTATGAGCACAACTGTATAATGATATACACTTTCTTCAATTTAATTATTGCAGGTTTTATTTATTATGTTTACAATTTTTATTTAGCAAAGGGACTTTTCTGAACAGCACATATCTTAATGTCTCTTTTAATGTTAGGGCTGATTATTACAGAGTGCCTCTGTCGAAGGTTGGCTTTCTAATCTGTTAATCAAGACTAATGGGTGGAATCAAACAAGTCCATTGGTTAATCACATCTTCAGAACAATCTATGGGATCCTAGTGAACAGTAACATTTTTGCTACTGCCATTTCCATGAATTAATGTGTGCCTCTCTGATTTCTTCACAGGCACATTCTGTCCAGACATGACACTCAATCAGTCCAAAACAACTGAAAGCCTTTTCATCCATGTTAACATTTTCACAAGCACTTATTTGTCCAAATATTTTCCATATGTTGCTAATTTCTCATCATCTCAGAATTTTTATAAGAAGGGAAATTAACCAGAAGATGACAAGTGCACACCAGAATGGAGGTCAAAACTGGGAAGAAGTCAGAATGATAAAAAGCAAAAAGTGTTATGATAGATTTGGCATACAAAACAGAAAAATGGCTTCCCCTAACTTTGGAACTCCACAAGCAGGTTTTGGACTTGTCCAGGTGACTTGTCAAGTTCAAATATCCCAAAAATAAATCAAAATGCATTTCAAGGGAAAGTAAAACTTTGAAAAAACTTTGGCTTGAGAAAAAAGTCCATACAAAATCTTTATAAAAAAACAAAAATTATATAAGCAAAAGAAGAAAAACAATAAGGCAAAAATGGTTTGGCTAACAAGGCAACCCTCAGCAACAATTCTTAATCCACAATCAAGTAATCAAAATGTAAGAATAGAGCCAAAAAAATCCAAGTAGCTGGAAATCAGTACTTGTTAAGAACAGCAGCCTCCAAATGTTAGGCAATTAGGGAACTGATGCTCAATCCTTCCTTCTCAAGGCAGAGGGAGGGGTCAGAAGCAGAGATGTTAGGGTGGCCCCGCCTCCTTGGGTTCCACCCACAAGACACTAAAAATGTCTGCATGTTTAAAGGTAAGGGACCAACATCCATCCATCCATTATCCAACCCGCTATATCCTAACTACAGGGTCACAGGGGTCTGCTGGAGCCAATCCCAGCCAACACAGGGCACAAGGCAGGAAACAAACCCCACGCAGGGCGCCAGCCCACCACAGTAAGGGACCAACATGAACAAGAAATTCCAAGTAAATGCGGGTCATAAGCTCACATCAGGCCCCCACCCTTTGCAAACACCACCTGTTGCTACTACTGATTGGATAGCTTAGTGAGATCCTCAGATTGACTTTGCCACAGTTGCTGGTGACCTCCAGAGGAATGCCCACATGATCAAACTTGACTATCTAGAGGAAGTAAGTTGTAACAAGGTTTCTGTAGGTGATCCTGCAGAAGGATCATTATCAGGCCTCAAAGGTATGAGAGCACATCCTCCCTACTCTTGGCGAGAGACCAGAGAATAGGACACGAGCCAGCATCCCATCCAACCATACACACTAATCCCACACCAGCTGGAATGGTCATATTGCACTCCCTCCCTTTGTTTTCAGTCCTCATTGGACCAGATACCCACCTGTTTTTTTCGGTTACACGGTTTAATGACTTCATTCTCGAGGCGTCTGTTTGTATTAAAAAGCTTCCATGTTGTTCTGATAACATTACACATATTTTTGGTGTTTTATAGTTTAATGCTGTTTTCAGATACTATAACTTTAATGAATTTCAACCAGAATTTCAACCATGGCAGTGAAGCGTATAGCCAAGTGCGAAGACTAGTGAACTGGCACTGGTAAGATTCACACTGTTGAGAAGATGGTGATTTATTAAATTTTTTGGTGGAGATTCCAGGGATGCACCCAGCCTTGGGCCTACCTGCACACACTCCCTCACAGAGACAAGAAAGCAACCGGTACTAAAATAACAATTACAGAATGTTTTAAACAATAATAAATGAAATATAAACAAAGTACAATGATCCCTCCCAAGTTCCCCTTACGGCGATGTACAAAAAACACAAATTCAATAATAACAAACCACTAACAAAAACCACACACTATAAAGTCCATGTAAAATGGCCACTGATGAAATGCAATGATGGAGGTAGATAGTCCAGAGATCAACACATTGAATGGAAATGTAATGATAGTCCTACAAGTATTTCCTGATGAGATGAAGACGGGTGAATGAGAACAGGAGCGCACCTTTCTTCACAGGATGACAACAAATCCTTTGACAGTCCTCGTGTACAGGAACACACTAGATAGTCCATAGCCCAAAACAAGAGATGATCCAGGACAAAACAAGAATCCACAGGTATCAGAACGGAAAGGCAGATAGACAGGCAACACCAGACATGCAACACAAAAGACTTCCCTACTTTTGTATCACTGGGCTCCTTTTAAATGTCACGTTGGTCTCCTTGTACCCAGCAGCCCCTGCACTCTCAGCAGATGACCAGTCGGAGCCACTGCAGGGAATTCTGGGAATTGAAGTTTCAATCCCCAGTAGCACCGCTACAAGGTGTTGAGATGAACTAAGTTGATTTTCAGGACACAAAATTATATGTTTATGGTAACGAGTAGCAAAAGTGTTTAGTGAATAGAGTCTGCTGGAACCTAACCCCACTTTTCACATAGGGTACAAGTCCAGATTAAGACCCCCACGGGGCCCTGGGTGACTTAGCTCCTTATCAGAGAGCTAATCATACTTTTAACAATACACATGATAGTGTAATGCTAGGCGGTAGTTCCCATTATGGCGTTCAGCGTGGAAAGGCGAGATTGTTTCTTCAACCTGGGAGATCCACTTTGGTCAATTCAGTGCCTGGAGATTGTTTCATCATGCCAGGTGGGTGGATTAGTGAAAAGTACCCTTCCTGTCACAGGCCCCTGGGTGTGCAACCAGAATGCCCTCCTGATAGATTTGCCCTTGATAGAACCATTGCTTCAGTAGCAAGAATTGACACCCTATGGTATTTAGAATATTCTTGCCATGTCTTTCTTGGCTTTCTCTAGGTTTTGCCAGTTTCCTCCCACATCCCAGAGAAGTGTAGGTGAGTTTGATTGGTTTGTGTGTGTCCGTGTGTGTGCCAGGATAGAACTTAACACTTGGAACCGTAACTTCAGATTAATCATTTTTAATGACATTTAGAAGTTTCTAATTAAAGAGGATTTCGAGTTTAGAAGCACTACTTTCACTTCAGTGTCTTTTAAATGAATAAGGCCATGTGCAATTAATTGAAGATAGCAAACAGTAAAGAACATTGGTTGTTAATTTTTTAATTATTTTATCTTTTAATGTATATTTTAGACAAAGTCTACATTATTCTTGACTGTCTCTGAACCACAGGGTAGTTCATAACATGAGTGTAAATCTTTTAAGACATGGTTGAGATTTTTCTTGATTTTGATTTGATATACTTTGTTAATGGGCGGCACGGTGGCGCAGTGGTAGCGCTGCTGCCTCGCAGTTAGGAGACCCGGGTTCGCTTCCCGGGTCCACCCTGCGTGGAGTTTGCATGTTCTCCCCGTGTCTGTGTGGGTTTCCTCCGGGCGCTCCGGTTTCCTCCCACGGTCCAAAGACATGCAGGTTAGGTGGATTGGTGATTCTAAATTGGCCTTAGTGTGTGCTTGGTGTGTGGGTGTGTTTGTGTGTGTCCTGTGGTGGGTTGGCACCCTGCCCAGGATTGGTTCCCTGCCTTGTGCCCTGTGTTGGCTGGGATTGGCTCCAGCAGACCCCCGTGACCCTGTGTTTGGATTCAGCGGGTTGGAAAATGGATGGATGGATACTTTGTTAATCCCGGAGGGGAAATTGTCTTTTCGTATGAACTTTGATGGCCAGATTGCAGGGTCAGCCATTGTACAGCACCCTTTCGAGCAATTTTCTGATTAAGGGTTGAACAGAGTAGGATCCCTTCTGGCAGAAAAAGGATTTGAACTGACAACCTTCCAGATACCAACGCAGATCCTTCGCCTCAGAGTCAGCACTTTGCTGATATGTAGCCCATTATGCCACTTTTGTAGCTGTGACTGGGCAGCGGTAGATTGTGCAGAGGCCAACTAGATGGTGGCCTTTTATTATAAGGTCTGAGCACGGGAACAAGTTATCGACATTCCCTGTAACCTGATACAGGTCAGTGTGAGCTGGGCTTGTTTCTATCGCCTGCTTACAAAAGAAGCTTGCAGTAACGAAGAATTACTTGAAGTTACTAGGCAGATAAGAATGATTTGTAATTATTTGAACTTAAATATTGATAAGGCTGATATGGTTACATTGCAAATAAAAGCAACAGTCACGCAGTGCAGGGCAACATTATCATGTTTACACACATTTCAAATCATTCCTACAAATTACTTTGGCATAAGAGAAGGGCACGCTGATCTTTAATTTAAACTCTTTGATGGAAAAATCAAAGGAGGTGAAATCTGTCTTGTCAGAAGTGTGTACAGGGCAAACGTACAGATCCCAGTCATGCGCAAACAAATCTGCGAATCTATTTACACCAACGTGCATCGGAAAAAGTGCAACACTCCTTTAAGAAAATGAGCAGGAAAAAAATGTGTTAATGCCTTGATTTATTATTTATTTAAGAAATCCACACGTAAATAAACAAACCTGTAGGCCAATAAGGACTTTCATTTTGTGTAATGTATGGTTGATTTGGACTTGCGTTCCTTTAAGGTGCTGACTCATCATTCCTGACGAAATGAAAAAAAGGTTTTAAAATGTAGATAAGTGAACGATGCTTCAGTTCTCTTTATCTTGATTCATTCTCAATATAAGTGAGAGTGTATCCTCTGCCAGGTCAGACCACCAGGAGAAGAATTTAAATCCAAGCCCACACTTACCCACAATCCAACTGAAAGTTGCCCATTACACATATTGGGCACTATTGAACTGTTCCTGTGTCAATAAAGAGCTGCAAAATTTTAGAATCAGTGGTGAAAATATTTAGTAAAGAGCATAACGTTCTACAGGGTTCTTAGGAGCCACATCATTAGTTACACCTGCCCTGCCCATATTATTGACTGCTTAACCACTGAAAGCACCATAGGAGCAGACAATGCTATCTGAAACCAAACAGGCAGGTACCAACAGATTTTGTGCATGTGTGCACTTCAGAAGGAGAGTAGGTAAGTCTAAAGACTGGCAAGGTATTGGACATACAGTAGCAGGCTTGGGGGAGTCAGATTTATTTCTCCGAATTTTGCTCACAATGTTGAGAGCCAGCAAAAAAAAAAAAAAACATCCAGCCAAAGGCAGTGCTGTATTAAAAACAGGGGCCTGACAAAGGCTGACAGGACTTGTGTGGAGTAATATACTGTACTCGGAAACAGCTAGTCAACTCATAGGAGAACACAACAGCAGTACTGAAAGAATAATACCTAACAGGGAAAACCATTTCCCATTTTGTCACAAATAACAATCCACATATCTGAATTCTAATTCCCTCGATAGCAGCCATACAACATGCCCTTCAGAAGATGTCAGCCACCTGAAGCTAAGCATGTCTGGGGCCAACCTATACTTGGATGGGAGAACAACTAAGAAAAGCTTGGGTTGCTGCTGGAAGAGGCATTGGTGAGGCAAGAAGGGGGCGTTTACCCCATCTTCTAAGTGTGGATCCCAATGCCCCAGTGTAGTTAGGGGGACATTGTGCTGTAAACATGGCGCCATCCTTCAGATGAGATGCAAAATCAGGTTGCTGACTCTTTGTGGTTATTAACCTTCTTAGCGCTGGACCTGTGTAAAAACAGTGCTAAAAGAGTTAGTCCCGAGCGTCACTAGAGCATCTGTATAAACGTGTCTTGCATAAGTGTTAGACATGAGGATAACTCGGGCTGTAAAAGTGCCAACAGAATTAGTGCCAAGCGTTATTCGGGAAACGATATAGGCATGTCATGTGTAAGCGACAGGCTTGAGTGTTACCCAGGCAATGGTGCAGACACGTCTTCTCCTACCCTCATAATGGCGTCTCGTAAGAAATGTTTTTTCAGCAGCCCAGGTGCACACTCTTGACAGTGAAACTAATAGTAATGACGAAGTGAATCTGACCTCAGGCAGTGAAACTGAAGTGGACAGTGAAATTGAAAGTGATTCTGATGAATCCGAACATGAGGCTCGTGTCAATCGCATATGTGCAGTGTGCTGTTTATAAGCTGATCAGTCTGGAAAGAAAATCCACAAGGAATCACACAACTATTGTCCCGACTATGACGTTGGATTGTGTATTTCATCGTGTTTCAAGATATACCACACAAACGGCACATTTTGACAGTATAGATAGATAGATAGATAGATAGATAGATAGATAGATAGATAGATAGATGATAGATAGATAGATAGATAGATAGATAGATAGATAGATAGATAGATAGATAGATAGATAGATAGATAGATAGATAGATAGATAGATAGATACTTTATTAATCCCAAGGGGAAATTCACATACTCCAGCAGCAGCATACTGATAAAAAACAATATTAAATTAAAGAGTGATAAAAATGCAGGTATAACAGACAGCAACTTTGTATAATGTTAACGTTTACCCCCCCCCCCCGGGTGGAATTGAAGAGTCGCATAGTGTGAGGGAGAAACGATCTCCTCATTCTGTCAGTGGAGCAGGACACTGACAGCAGTCTGTCGCTGAAGCTGCTCCTCTGTCTGGAGATGATACTGCTCAGTGGATGCAGTGGATTCTCCATGATTGACAGGAGCCTGCTGAGCGCCCGTTGCTCTGCCACAAATGTCAAACTGTCCAGCTCCATGCATACAATAGAGCCTGCCTTCCTCACCAGTTTGTCCTGGTGTCAGGCGTCCCTCTTTTTTTTGCTGCCTTCCCAGCACACCGCGTAGAAGAAGACACTCGCCAACGTCTGATAGAACATCTGCAGAATCTTATTGCACATGTTGAAGGATGCCAGCCTTCTAAGGAAGTATAGTCAGCTCTGTCCTATATATACTGAATATGGTATTACCATTATTATTATTATTATTATTATTATTATTATACTTTCTACACTTCTGATGTTGTACTTTTAGTGTGTAAGATCAGATTTAATAAATATGTAATTTTTCAAGACAAAAATTTTTTTTTGAGAAAAAATGTAACACTAAGTAGGCTACGGATCCCCCTTTATAAAGAGTCAGGTATTATCTTGATGTCCATACTAAATTGCCTACCACGGTCTGGTCATTCTGGCCCCCTAATCATTCCCTGCCTGTAATTGGCAAACTATCTCTCACACCACTTAACCTCCTGATAGCTAATGTACGGTGAGTGTGCTGGCGCAAAAATAGCTGCCGTCACATCATCCAGGTGGATGCTGCACAGTAATGGTGGTTGAAGTGGCTCCTCACTCACTTTGTAAAGCATTTTGAGTTGTGAGAAAAGTGCTATATAAATGTAAAGTATTATTATTATTGTTATTACTATACTGGCCCATTGTGAGTGACCGTGTTTAGGATTTCTTATCAGTCTTGATGTTGACAGGCTACAATGAATTACAACATCACTGTTCCATGGGGAAAACCAGTCCAGGAAATGTATCAGAGGGTTAATGAATATTTATTTAGTCTCTAACTGGCTGACCATCTTTCTCACCCCTTAACCACCTAACAGATAATGTGTGGTGAGTGTACTGGCAGAAAAATGGCTGCCACTAAATCATCTAGGTGGATGCTGCACATAGGTGGTGGTTGCAGTGGCTCTCCACTCACTATGTGCAACACTTTGAGTGGTGTGAAAAGTATTATATAAATGTAAAGAATTATTATTATTTTTTATTAATATAGAATAGTGTCAATTGGCAAAATTCGCCCAAGCATTTTTCACAGTGAATGTTGCACCCCGTATGCCTTTAAAAAAAAAACCTTGTATTTTCATTTGAGGGTTACATTAGCTGACCATAATGAGAGTATTAGGAGAATATTTGTTGGTCTGTGTAGATTCATTGTATTTTGATTCTTTAATGCTGGATTAAGTATGGTAGCACAGATCAGGTAATGACAGCCCCGCGAATATATAACTCTGATCCCTTGCATCAGAAGTTCTGTGGGTGTTGGTTAATTACAGCAATAGAAGCTCAGATACATGACTTGGAGTATAAATTTATCTCAGTGGTCAGCGCTGCTGCTTCACAGGTTATTTTGCATTTTTGGCCACAATAGCATAGTCCAGCATAGTTGACAGACACATTTCTAGCCCTCAGGGATGCTTAAAAACCAGTGCACCATTATCATCCACTAAAAACTACTTCAGTTTCTCCTTTCTCATTGATGTCATGTGATTCCATTTGATGCCCGTCGTGCCTCATCTCTTATTTGGGAATTGCAATGCTGCAGAGGAAGTGACTGGCGTGTGAAGGGCACTGACCACAAGTGACCAGGACAGACTTGATGCAGGGATCTGCAGAAAGTCGGCTACATGAGCACATGTTAAGTGCCACACGTGTAGATATCATCTAGGACAGGCATGTGACAAGGGAGAGAGGGTTGTTTGGCTCGAGTCAGGTGATGGTTGACACAGGATAAAATCTGGGCTTCTCACCAGCCAAGCGGTCAGTTCAGTTCAGACTAGGAGAAGGTCAGTACCGGCAGGATTAAAGAGGTGATTTATAGGCAGGGGAAAAGACTGTCATTTAGGGTTTGCCAGGCAAGCTAGCTTTCCCTCTGAGTTTGCCAGACAAAAAGAGAAAGCAGGGTGTAGTTCTTTTTTACTTAAGGGCCAACTCCTTGTAGCCCGTTAAAAAGGAATTGCTTTTTTTGCTTGGAAGAATTTTTTTTTTCTATTAAGGGTGTAGGTCATGTGGTGGATATAACTTTTTGAGCTTCTAATGAGCATTCTTTTTTTCAGCATATTTTTTTATTGCAGGATTTGATTTTTTGATATTGTCTTTCTTGAACATTGTTTCTTTTTTGCAAAAATTCACGTTTTATTTGTTGTAACTGCTGTGTCTGCCTCTGTTGTTATTCCAATGGCTCTGAGTTTCGATACTTCATGGCCCTGCATGCCTGCGAGGGCCTAAGGTGAGGACATTGGGGTTTAACAACGATGAACAGACAGAAATGCAGTATGCACAGCTAATCAGCAGCTCTAGTCAGGGTGTGCTGGACTAAAGTCACGAGTCTTCAGCCTGCATTTTGTGGACGCTGAAAGTCGGGAATGACAAGGAAATGGACACCAATATAAAATAAAAATCCATTTCTTTATTCTTGGTGAGAGGAGGCTACAGACCCTGTCTGCCAGAAGCCTCCAGACCCTGTCACGTTCCAGTGTGCCACAAACTGTCACCCCCCTAGTAGGAAGCCAAGACTTCCTTTAATACCCAAGAAGAAGAAAGAAAAAATGCAGCAGTTCATTTTGAGGTCATACATAGATCGTTATAGCTTGTGGTCACACCCTGGATTTGAACATACAGGAGCACACACAGTGTTTCTAACAGTTAAAAGAGTTATTAGCACATTCACAGTCTTAAGCTATAGCCCTTGTGAGCATCAACACACACAAGAGCAACTGCAGCGATCTCCCAGCTAACTGTCACAGGATGAGTGCAACCTAAGCAGATTTAGACAATAATCACTTCCTCATTCTTTCTGCACCATCAGGGTTACAATACTTCAACGGCTATGTGGCAGTTACAATTTAAGAATCTTATTATAGCTTACATTTCACACATAATGATCATCACACATAATAAGTGGTTATACAATATCAAAAGCTACCTTAAAAGTTAGTTTAGTACATTTGTCTTACAAGAATACACTCTTCCAGGTTAGCGTCTGTATTGGGTTACTTTTTGTTCGATTGCCTTAACACAGTCTTATTTAATACATAAGTGTCACACTTCTTATAGTTCTATTAGCATCATACTTTTATTATTTGGAAAGACTGAAGCACCTTAATTCTAAATATGTCTTCCTCAATTTAAAAGCAGAGACCAAAGGGGCACCTCTTATAGTAGCAAACCTATAGTAGTTCAACCTCCCACTTTTATCAATCCCTGGACTCTTTAGAAGGTCTGTGAATTTCCCCTTGGGATTAATAAAGTATCTATCTATCTATCTTGAGATGTTAATGTGAAAATAATTTCAATCATCGTTAAAAAGGTACAATATAATATAATCACAAGAGATACAGTATTCAGGGTGGGAATTACACAGTGGCGTAACTAGAGTTCATGCTGCTCGGGGCGGGGTGGTGTTTCAATTTGCCGCCCTCCAACATATCTGAATATGTTAACCTATTTAAATAGAAAATTAAAATGACATACAGAGAAAAATTAAGATACATTTTTCATAGATTTATTCATATATAGAGAAACAGAAATAATTTTTCACATATAAATATCTATAAGCATCAACTAGACAAGAATATAGTATTGACGCACTGATAAGCCGTGTTCTTATTATTACTTTAATATAATTATGCTGTGAAAACCCGAACCAGTGTAGTGTACAAGTGATAAGTGGGGATGTTTTCTGTGCAGAGCAAGAATGCATTCGGATCAATAACGAAATGAAATTATAAATTGTAAATTAGTTGTTTATCTTCCTAGAAATTATTATCGGTGTAATGTTTATGTTTATTTTTGTTATTGCCTCATAAATTTCAACTGCTGTTCAACTGTGACTGATGCCGTCACAGAAGACAGTCTGAAAATTATTTTTGAAGCATTTGTGGATAAAAATCAGAGAATTTGACTTTTTTCATTCATGAGTGATACTTTTCCTAACCCTGCTGCTTACACACGAAATGTATTGAGCCTTTTGGCCAATAATACCACCCCCAAAAATGTGCCACCCGGGGTGGACCCGGGGTGGACCACCCGTCTCTAGTTATGCCACTGGAATTACACACCCAATTATGTGTCTGGGTGAAGTTTCACCTCTATGTCTGTTGAGTTTGTCCCCAGTGTTGTGATGTAAGATTTTGCATATAACTTGATTTATAATATTTTGTATGTCTTTATTTGTAATTTAGGCAAAGCAATGTGATTTAGTGTTACATTAGTGAGTGTTTAAAGTCCCCCCCTCCCCTTAGGAATGGGTCTCTCTGAATTTTACGACAGAGTTGGGGGAGGGTGGATGTGCCTTAAACCAGTTTGGCGAATGTTTCTCTGCTAAAGTCTTTCAACCCCCGCAAGAAAGCCATAAAGACATATGGTCTTGGGGGTGGCAGGTTTTAAGATGTTGTATTCCCCCATTGGTCTGAAGTATGGCATTTTGGAATTGGCTTGGATCAGAATCTTTTAAGTACCATGGTGTCCTATTGGCTGTAGGGGTTGGACAGAGAATCTATAAATCTGCTTGTTCAACCACATTCTCTCTCTCTCTCTTACTAACCAACATATGATGAAGAAGCATATCTCTCTTATTCTGATCATGAAGACCAAACTGATGAACTGAAAGGACAACACAATGGAGACCACAGCTTGGCAGCCATATCTGAACAGGCTTGTGGTCTGTTCTGAAGAAAGCTGAGCACCAATGATGCCTTAACTAGAGACATTTTAAATAACTACAAGTCTGTGTGCTGCCTGAAATTATACATCACCATTTAATCAGGTTGTATGGTTGCCAATATTCAAATGTACTTTGCATATTGTTATTATTTATGAATATTACCAGTAATACATTGTTTAAATTGTAACTTAACTCCTGCTTGTCGTTTACTATACCTAATTGCCTAAGGTTATAGATATAGAAGTGAAGGTGTGGATAAGTTATATACTATAATACCTTATAAACAGTGGTAAATCTGTGAGATTAGGCATTCTGACAAAGGCTACTTATTAATGATACAATAGGGGAAAGTAGAGCAATATATTACTCTACCAAGACAAAACATCCCCTCACATTTCCAAAGATATGCAGGTTTGATTAATTGGCAACTTTAAATTGGCCTTATGTTTGTGAGTGGCCCCCCAGTGTCCTATCCAGGACTGATTCCTGGCTTATGCTGTTGGGATGCGTTCTGTTATCTAACAACCCTGGATTTGGATTAAGCCAGTTTGAGAATATTCTGTTATAATCTGCACAGCAAAACCGCCAGTGTTAAATGAACTCTTATAGTGTTAAAGAAGCCCTTACAAGTGCATACAGTATATGGACGGAGTGGACCCATTTATTCACTTAAAATGTTAATTTAACACTGGCAGTTTTTCTATGTGTATTTGCTAGTAGCTGAAAATATACAAAGATCCTTGACTTGAGCACCTATATGCATTTATTTATGAAAGTCTTACACCTTGGTGCACGATTATATTAGGAGTGAAATAAAGAAAGTTGAGTTTTTCATAGAAGCAAAAAAAAAATCTTTGCCCTGTTGAAGTCATTCAGGCTTCTAATGGAGCTCACGCTGCTATGATTATCTGTCATGGATAGTTGTGATGGCTCCTGGTGAGCAGCTTTCATCTTTCTATCGAATGAACTATGATCTTTGGTAGCAAAGCTCTGTTACATAATTATTTCCAAAGGTCATTAAACATTTTATTTTCAAAACAAGCTCATCCAGCTGCTTAACTTACGTAACTGAATTCCTCAGAACTCTCAGCCCTTTACACTCGCAGATGTCATCTGTACTACCTGGAATCTGAAAGGTGAGCCAAAGGAAAAGAATGAATGAGTAGGAAAGGTAAAATGTATGGTAGAGCACAAGGTGTGGTCTGCTGGATTAGATTACAGTCAATTATGACATGGCGCACTCTGTTGTCAACTCATCATGATTTAACAATTCATTAATGGACAGATGTTACTGGGCTCCATTTATGTTAGTCAGTTTCAAACTATGTAATTATCCATCCATCCATCCATTTTCTAACCCGCTGAATCCGAACACAGGGTCACGGGGGTCTGCTGGAGCCAATCCCAGCCAACACAGGGCACAAGGCAGGAACCAATCCCAGGCAGGGTGCCAACCCACCGCAGTCTATGTAATTAGTAATTGGTAAAGTTTACATTTTATGAACCTGTGAGCTTATCACTCAGTGAAGAGTGCTACACAAAAATAAACTCAATTGAATTCCGATCAGAACAGTGGTTTGATATAAAAATCCCTCTACTACTGATCCAGAAGGATAGCAACGACTTAGCAGTGGTGGAGGCCATTATTGTTAAAAATATGAAATTGTTTCCTCTAAAGTTCATTTGACTTGAAGTAAAATATGACTTCATTTTCCCATTGTGTTATGATAGTTAGTTAAGGATCCTTCACACTCTGATCAGATTGTCCATTAGGCAGTAATTAAATAACTTAATTCAGCTATTTACTATAGGAGTGTTGAAACAGTGTGATCAGGTGACACAGTGGCCAGTATCCATATCATTGAGGGCTCAGGTCGGGATGTAGAAAAGGATCCGGATGTTATTTACTTGTTTTTTTTTTGTGTGTGTTTTTTTGTTCTTTATTTCGCCTTATACAATTTCTTGTATTAGGAATTTGTTAGTTTTCGCATACCCCTTGGGGTCAGAGCTCAGGGTCAGCCATTGTACAGCGCCCAGTAGAGTAAGATCTTTTTTGGCAGTGATGGGGATTCGAACTGGCAACCTTCGGGATACCAGCACAGATCCTTAAACATATTCAGAAAGTATGAGAAAACTATCACAAGCTCCATGCTTGTTTTCAGATTGATGATGATGTTTAACTCTTTTTTTTACCTCAGTTTAATGATGTCTTAGCATTTTGCTAAAGGGGAATTCCATAATTGGACTTGCAAATGTAGACAGGGGGGTTAAAAAAACAGGTTTCTGCCTTGTCCTGGTTTTGTGGGTGCATGTAAACCCCACTCAGTGTTTACCTTCAGCATAGTCATGAAGTGGTGCAATTAACTTTAACCTTCAAGTGTCTCCTTCATTGGTGTCATATTCTAAGTTGAATGCTGATAATAAATAATGGGGTCTGGTGCACATAGCAAAGTATACTGGGAGTATTTAGTCCTGGATTCCATGGATAACCAAATGTGTAGGTGCCTTTGTATAAGTAAATATGATTGTCTGTATTGTGAAATAAATTCGAATGTAGTGTATGTTTTAGAACAAATGTGTACAGTGAACCCCCCTACATACGAATGAGTTCCGTTTTAAGAGTACATTCACAAGTCCACTTTGTTCGTAAGTCCAGCAAAGTTAGCCTAGGCACCCAAGGAACACAACGCAACTCGCAAATCTCAGCCCCTATAGAAGACATGTACATTACATGTACAGCTATATGTACATAAGGAAATTTTTTTAAAAGTTAATATTTGTATTTTATTTACAGTTTTATTGTGTATTTTAACAATAAACAACAGAAAGTTAATTTTTATTTCCATTGTTTTTCGCGAGCTGGTATCGCTGTTTATGCTATCAGGTAGCCTATATATACAGACCTAACCTACCTCTCCTCACCTCCTATGAAAAATGTATTTGTACTGTTCAGTACACAAGAAAGTGCTTTTAAAAGTTAAATTTTTGTGTTTTGTTATAGATTTCTAGTGCATTTTAATATCAAACAACTGAAAGTTATGTTTTATTCCCATTGTTTTCCATCAGTTGATCTTGGTACAGTAGACTCGCCTACAACTAGTAAACAAGCCTACTTTATTGTCTTCAAATCCAATTCCGGCCACCACACACTAAGCGATCAATCAGATGGCATCATCACTCAACACCTACTGCCAATCACTTTGCGGTGAAATTTCAGGGAGTGATTTGAAGCAAGGACAAAACAAAAAGAAACATCACAAAAAAGTCCTTCCGGCACTAACTCCAGTTTGAGTGTATCAAACTAAAAGCCCTCGCTACGCCGTGGTACTCCTGATGGGATGCTTATACCTGAAGATCATACATTAGAGTTGATTAGGATAAGTCGACAAGAACAAGCTGTTCACGAGATCCAACTGGAGGTCCCTATTACGCATGCGCTCCACCACACTACTTGGTTTTGTGTGGCATGTTAATGTGGTTCTCTGAGTGAAGAAGAGCTTACCCTTAACAAATTTTCAACTGAGTCCCCGCTTAACTCTGGATATCTTGGGCTTGAAATAATTTAGCATAAACAGAGATACATAACCTGCAGTGGGTTGGCACCCTGCCCAGGATTGTTTCCTGCCTTGTGCCCTGTGTTGGCTGGGATTGGCTCCAGCAGACCCCCGTGACCCTGTGTTCGGATTCAGCGGGTTGGAAAATGGATGGATGGATGGAGATACATAACCACTTGTAGAGGATGCATGCACATGACTGAGAATGTAAGCAAAAATAGTGTGGGTTTTGTATTCTGCCTAGTGCCAGACACGCAAACTAACTTACATGCTGCTGCAAAATTTGAAGTTATGCTACAATTTAAAACATTTCACTTATTTAAATAATTTTTAATTTATTGGATAGGCACATTCACATCTTTGAAAGTTCGTAACTTGAAGGTTCATATGTAGGGGACTTACTATATAGTTAATATAATTAATCTATTTTTTTATTGTAAATGTTAGAAAGTATAGAAAGTATAGGAATAAGAAGTGTTGCTTGATTAATTATTCCTCATATGCAATAAGTATTTGCGCCATTAGTCTGTCCTGCAACGATAGATACAAACAGATAAAAATAAAGGTTTGGTGGGGATCCACCCTGTATATTGTCTGGATCACTGCAAAAATAGAAAATTGCTCGTTGCAACTGAGTAATCTCTCAGGACTGAGTCAAAAACATGACCGCTGTAGTAAATGATTGGTGAGCGGAGAACTGAAGAAGTCACTTGGATGAGTGATGTAACGTATCTCCCTGGAAAAGAACTATGTACAGATGAACTGAATCAACTTTCTAGAATTTTCTTACCTGGATTTTGAGCATGCATCGAGACATTGGTGAGCTTATATAGCAGAGAGGAAGGAGGCAGGATTGTCAGTATGAGGAAGGGAAATGACGTCAGGGTGTAGTCCGAAGCTGGAAGGAAGGTGAGACTGGTTTTACTTGCTCCTCCAAGGAAGGAGAAAAGGCATTAGTGGACATGACCAGCCCTGTTTACCAGCTTTCTTACTTTCACCAGACTGTGCTGCTGCCTCCCATGCACACGTGTGTGATATAATAAATCAATTTAGGAATGGTTATCATAAGGTGCAGTAAGGTCAAGTTTAATATGTTAATTATATGTAATATTTTGCCTAAATCTTGTAATAAAGTTCTTCAAAATGTATGAAACAAGTTACAAAGGGTCTAAAGCATCAGAATCTCTGTGCCTGTGGCACATAACAGGGAGTTTGCTATTTTAAAGTGGGCACGAGTACAAGTTTATTTCTGTTCCATTCCTTCCGTATTCGCATAGTACACACAGTATATTTGCAGTTCTTAATTAATTGAATACTCCACCCAAAAATTACTTACCCCATATCTTATATATAAACGTCTACACATGGAAGTGTGTCTGTCTGTCTGGCCCGGAAGTGAGAAGTGGAGTCGGAGTAAGGACTCAGCCTCCAAGGAAACAGAAACTCGCTTAGCCGCTAATAACACAAGTGAGTCCAGCATGTCAGCAAAATGAAACCTCAGAAGAAAGACAAAGTCACTTAGCCGCTAACATCGGCGAAACAGTATCCATTTTTCTTTTCCTCCCTCCGCTAATGCACAAGCGATGCGAGCATGTTGGCAAAACGAAACCTCCGAAGAAAGACAAAGTCGCTTAGCCGCTAATGCACAAGCATGTCAGTTAAACAAATCGTTCTAGGAGAGAGATGCCCAGAGTAGTTCTTTTCAATTACCTGACATTTCTACATTTCAGTTTTTTTTCTGACGATTTCAATAGTTTCTAGGACCCTGGGTTTTTTACAGCACGGGCTCACACAGCTAGTGTTTTATAATGATGGCCA
Source organism: Erpetoichthys calabaricus (assembly GCF_900747795.2). Taxonomy (NCBI): domain Eukaryota; kingdom Metazoa; phylum Chordata; class Cladistia; order Polypteriformes; family Polypteridae; genus Erpetoichthys; species Erpetoichthys calabaricus. Next base: position 224,376,589 of record NC_041398.2, on the reverse strand, counting down.
CAAAAAAATAAATAATTTCATGTTTTCATGGAGTACAACGATAAAGGTTTATGATAAAATTGAGGCCAATAGTGACCAATGCTGTTTACCGGCAAATGATGTGAAAAACTTCCACGGAAAAAAGAAAACAAAATCTCATGTTACTTGTGTTGCATTATCCACACGTCTGTTATCTTGATGTTTGCTCACAACATGCAAAACACACACCGGTTTTGCTGAAATATCATTAAGCAGATACTTTTGGAATAATCAGCGCACATAATAGGGTGGAGTGGTGGCTCTGCGGCTAGGGATCTGCACTGGCAATCGGAAGGCATCCCATAAATGCCAAAAGGGACTCTGCTCTGTCGGGCCCTTGAGCAAGGCCCTTAACCTGCAATTGCTAAGCGCTTTGAGTAGTGAGAAAAGCGCTATATAAATGCAACAGAATTATTATTAATATTGAAATAAACAAGTAATACTGAGCTTTTGAACTGAGGAGAAGTCTGTTTCTGGTCACATTACCACTGCATGTTATGCAATCACTTGGCAGAATTTTTAACATGGTGGCACAAAATCACCGATGTCCAAATTTATTGATAAATCTTTTTCAACCTAAACTCTAAAGCGTAATAGTTAAGGCTCTTGATGTCCTGCTTGGTTCTTTTAACTACGAGTTTGGATGTTGATGTTTGGTTTCTTTTGTTTTTCTGGTTTTCTGTGTCACCCGCTGCACTCGGGTGCCAAACTAGGTGGTTTGGCGTGTGGTGGGTGCAGCAACATGCTACCAGTGCATGCTCCCAACCTCCTCCTCCTCCTCCACCTGACCTCTAGCCTGCTCTCTGACTTCAGCTTTGCCTCATTCCAGTCAGTATTTTTAATCTCCTCGTCATTAAATGGTTTACTTTGTTGGTGAGTTCTTTTGTTTTCCAACCACAATTCAATTACAATGGCAAAAAATAAATTGACAATAAAGGACACCTGTGTCTTCCCTCCTCCTTCTACTGTAAATGTGAAAACAGCTTGTTATTTACAAATCATTTTAATATTATATAATATTGAAAGTATTAATCTGAAAAAATACTGGAGAAATAATAAAGTCACAACAACTATTCGCACATTTGTGCAATACAGAGCAAAGAATAGCAGCAATTACATCTTATTTTTATGTTTCTGCTGCAAACAATTCTTGATTTAAAAAAACATCCTTATTTCATTAATGCTAGATAGTATAAATCACAACAATAATATTACAACTTTATCCCTTACTTTTGCAGTGTGACTCTTGAGGATCAGGGTCTTCTCAAGAGAAAAAAGACATTGAATTAAGCAGACGAGTCAATCGAAAATTGTTTGAGTTGCTAAGTCCCAAGGTCCCAGCCAGTATATTATGAAATATCATTTATTTAAACTCAACTCCTTTACAGCAGCATTGTTTAAATCTGAAGCTTAGATTACAAAATTAAAACTGAAATGCACTTTTTCAATGATGTGTTCAAATTCTGCTCTCTCTGATATTGAAACATATCAATATGGGATTTTGTCTTGATGGATAAATTTAACATTATCATGGTTCAAAGGCCAGATGAAGGAGGATGAAGACAGAGTGAATGTTAATATTTAACTATGTTTACCCAAACCTAGAAATCTTCTCTTGCATTGATACAGTATAAGAGGTCTGAGCAGATGCATTACTATGAACTGTTTTTTTTTATTAAGGGTTGGATCCTGCCGACTATGCCAATTCTATCTCATTTTTGTGTTTCACATTTTGCCTAGCAAATTCTTTTTTTCATGAATTTCTTTAGCTACCATGAAACTGTAACTATACATTTATCTGTATTATTATTATTATTATTATTATTATTATTTTGCCAAAGCCCTGTTGAACCCATACAGTTTTTAGGCTCAAGTAAGCAGTTTTCCCAAAAGGCCTGTTGTGTTATAGGAGTTATGCTAACTCTTTGTCATTTTCATCTATTCTAAAGCAGTATTTTTCATCTATTTATGGTGTGGTTTCAGACTTCACTGTGGCTTACGTCACCAGCCTGACAATTTAAATATCAGCACTACTATTCATTCTGTTATCTGCAATTTGAATAGTAACAAAATCAGACAAACTGGGAATTTCTCTCCTAAATTTCTGGTATTCAATTTTATTGTTTTCCCTTCAACTATGATTTTTGTTTTGGCTTTGGTACAAAAGTAACATCTTCTAGGTTTCAACTCATTTCTGGTTTGGTCCGTGTTTCACCTTCTCGTCTCGTTTTCCAGCCTTTGTGCAGAGTACCCGGTTATGAATCATTTCTGCTTTCAGGTTCACATTTTTTCTTCTTCTGTTCCTTTGCTAAATCATTTCCTAGCTTTTGTATTTTTAGCTGAACATTCAAACAGCAGCATCATTCTTTTATGCTGGGTCAAAACATTTTAGTTATTTTATTTTGAGGTAGCTGAAGAGTTGCACTGTACAAAATATTTGGTTACAAGAGCTAGATTTAACACTAATGGAAACCATATTGTTCCTAACACAAGCTTTCCAAATGTTACTTTTTCATTATTTTTAATTTAAAGTGTATTAAGAAACGTTTTAATTTGCATTCCTTTGTCTTCTCTGATTTCTTTTCCATTTGTTTCTTAATAAGCATACTCAATATATGCCAAAGAAAGTATTTCACAGTTTTAAAATAACCACATCTCTATAAAAGAACTACAGAAAAGTAATTTTTGTGTTTCTTGGCTGGATGCATAATCGTAAAATAATCATGACGTGACCTGTGAAAACAGACTTGATAGGTTTATGGGCTAATGATCTTTTTTGTGTTTTGTACGAATTAATATCTCTTGTATTTGTAGGCTGAAAGCTGGAATTATAAAAAACCCAAGTCAGAACTTTTCTTTCTAAATTTTCTTGCTTTATAGTCATTCTGGTGTGTGTTCAGACCAAAGTTTATTTATTATTTATTTATTTATTAGTTAGTTAGTTAGTTAGTTAGTTAGTTAGTTAGTTAGTTAGTTAGTTAGTTAGTTAGTTAGTTAGTTAGTTAGTTAAAGAGCTAAGCCAAATTTCCCCCTGGGGACAAATAAAGTTCTTCCTATCTGTCTAAAAGAAGAGAATGGCATGGCGATATAGTTGCTTCTTCACACACCCGGCAACTTGGGTATAAATCCTGCCTCAGGAATCTGCTTGTGTGTGTTTTCCGCTGGGTAATCCCCAATCCAAAGATCTGTCTGTTACTTTAACAGGCTAACTAGAGTCTGATGGGCACGTTGATCAGGGCCATCTTAACAGCATCATAGGCCCTCTGGGTAAAGAAGTGCCCTGGGGCCTAACATACAGAAACATACATAGGCATCAGAAACATTGTGGGCCCCTATGTTCCTGGGACTCCCCCACCTGCCCATTGAGACGGCCCTGACATTGATGGACTGGTTTCCATTCCAAGTCTCCTTATTGATCATACATAGAGTCGATTAGGACAAGTTGACAAGGACAAGCTGTTCACGAGATCCAACTGAAGGACCCTATTGTGCCTGCGCTCCACCACACTACTTGGCTTTGTGTGGCATGTTAATGTGGTTCTCTGAGCGAAGAAGGGCTTACCCTTAACAAATTTTTAACTGAGTCCCCATGTTATTGTTGAACACGCTTAATATTGTATATCTTGGGCTTGAAATAATTCAGCATAAACAGAGATACAGCCAGAAACACAACCACTTGTAGAGGATGCATGCACGTGACTGAGAATGTAGGCAATAATAGTGTGGGTTTTGTATTCTATTTAGTGCCAGACACGCAAACTAACTTGGGCGCTGCTGTGAAATTTGAAGTTATTCTACAATTTTAAATTTTTCACTTATTTAAATAATTTTTAATTTATTGGACATGCACATTCACATTTTTGAAAGTTCGTAATTTGAAGGTTGTATGTAGGGGACTTACTGTATAGTTAATATAATTAATATATTATTTATTGTAAATGTTAGAAAGTATAGGAATAAGAAGTGTTGGTTGATTAATCATTCCTCATATGCAATAAGTAGGTGCTCCATTAGTCTGTCCTGCAACGAGCTTTAGCTCTGTCAAGAGGGGTTAGGCCGAGTCATTACTGTTGAGCAGGACAGTTTCCTGTGTGTCTAGTTACATATCGTTATATACTGATACAATAAGTTAATTTAGGAATGGTTATCATAGGGGGCAGAAAGGTCAAGTTTAATATGTTAATTATATGTCAGTTAGTCAGTCATTATCCAACCCACTATATCCTAACACAGGGTCATGGGGGTCTGCTAGAGCCTATCCCAGCCAGCACAGGGAGCAAGGCAGGAATAAATCCCAGGCAGGGCGCCAGCCCACCGCAGGGCACACACACACACCCACCAAGGACAATTTTGGAATCGCCAATGCACCTAACCTGCATGTCTTTGGACTGTGGGAGGAAACCAGAGCACCCGGAGGAAACCCACGCAGACACAGGGAGAACATATATGTGATGTTTTGCCTAAATATTGTAATAAAGTTCTTCAAAATGTATGTCTTATATCTGATGCTGCTGGAGTAGGCACCAGTTTATGTAATTCAATTGTCCTAAATCCTTCAGCTCAATTCCCATCAACAAGACGTTTTCTTGCCAAAATGCTACACCATTCAAATAGCCCTGTCTGCACATTGCCAAAGTCCTAACTAATATACAAATCTATTCAGCGCTAAGAAAACACAAGCAGTAAAAGAGCTGATGTGGATTTACATTGTCTGTTGAGAAAACACATTCATATTTTAGATTACAATGCAAGAGAAAAGAACAACAATTAACCTGTCGCAAATTTGCATTTTGGTAACATTTCAAGCTCCCTATTAGAAAACGAGATGACCTCTAGTTAGCTGTCTCCAAATAAAAGAAGCTAATTATATGCAATAATGTGAGTCGAGAGATGGGACTCGATATGTGACAATACACTAACATTAAGACTGGCAGGCTTGGAGCAGAGCGGAAAATGAAGGTAGGAGAACAATTTAAATTTTAAATGAGACACTTCAGCTCCCAGTGACAGCGCATTGTCATTCAAGTCCCACTTCACCATTTTATTATTGTTATTATTATTTTGCTACTTCATCTCCCTACTCCTAAATGCAGATAAATACTTGTCCGTCTGCTTGTTTTGTATTTTCCTCTTCGTGGAAGACCTTTAATATTTATCTGGCAGAAAAGCAAATCAGAATAATTCATCCGGCGCACATCTGCTTTCTGTGTTGAATGGATCATTGTTATTGTCCAACAAAATAGTCAAGAAAATGTGTAGGAGTGTATCCTGGCATCACTGGGCACAAGGTGAGAACCAACTCTGGATAGGGCACTAGTCCACTGTGGTGCCGACTCACATTCACAAACACATCACACTGGGCCAGTTTAGAGTCAACAGCTTATCAAATATGTATGTCGTTAGAATGTGGTGGGAAAACCAGACCGCCCAGGTGGAGAAACTCACACAGCCATGGGCAGAGCATGCACACTCCCAACAGACAGTGACCTTCTGTAACTACTGTAGGATGTGCAGATGTGTCAAGCACTGTGTGACCTTTACAGATGGCAGAAGACTTTAAATGACCTTCCTATGACTCACCATTCTCAACTCCCATACATGTCCTGCTTTTGTTCAGGCTTTTCTCCTCTCTGGTTGGCATTAGAATTAGGTGGCAAGGCTCATGGAGATTATTTGGATCAATAGCTGCAGCGCGCCTACTGGTATAAAGTACAGTTCCCGTAAGAAGTGTTCACCTCCTTGGAAGTTTTCACATTTTATTGCTATTCCACATTGAATCACAATGGATTCAATTGGCTTTTTGGACATTGGCCAACAGAAAAGACTCTTTAATGCCAAAGTGAGTGGTCTAAATTAATTACAAATATAAACACAAAATAATTGACCTTGTAAGTATTCACTCTCTATAATATAATTGGTGCTTCCAGTTGGTTTTAGAAATCTCAGAATTAGTTCAATGGAGATCATCCGTCTGATTGTAGTACTGTTGTTGTTTAGCGAATGCAGTTATCTCATCTCAGCCAGTCAATAGCAGATGTCAAGGCCATATGCAGCATAGCAAGACCACCGCTGAACTTTAGGATGGGACAGTCATTGACGATGTGGGCCATGTTTTGCTGCTGTCCACAGGAACAGAGCAGGTTGTCATGATACCCTCATCTATGTAGTTCTGCAGCACATCCGCCAACCCCAGTTCGGTAGTGGTTCGGCATGACCCAGTCCTGCCTGAGAAAGGCAAAAGCTGGCATGTGTTTTATTAGGTCACTGATTAGGAAAGAGTTTGCAGGAGGGTCTACCTTCCATAGCTGTTTCCATGCATCAGCAACAATAACATCCCTAGGTGACCAGCAAATTGGAATGCATGGAAGGTGACAAAGTCTCGGATGGTGGATAATGTCTCCATATATCGGTAAACATTTGTGCTTCTCGTATTTTGTTAAAAAGACTAGTAGCAGCATCATGGTGAATGTGAGGGGGTGCTATGTCAGCTAGCACCGGTAGCCACTTGAGAGGGGTTGTAGTCTTAATGCACCTTCTCTAGAAGGTCCAACTTGTGGTGAGTCACTATGGTAGAATAACCATCACAATGAAGACAAAACCAACACTGCAAGGAACTCTGTGAGAAAGGGATTGAAAAGCACCTGTCAGAGGATGGAGTCACTGAATATCCCTCGGGGTCCAGTTAAGCCCATCATTAGGAAATGGAAGAAGCATGGCAGAGCTGTAAACCTGCCTACACCCTTAAAAATGAAGGTTGTTCTTCAGAGTGAAGCCATAGGGGAACAACCTTTAGTTTCCAAAAGGCCCATCCACATGAAGATTCTAGAAGATCCATAGCAGACTCCTGTGGACAGTAGGGGGTGCTCCAGTTCCCCAAACACCCAACACAACAGGCCCGGACACAAGTGAAAAGGGCAAAAAGTCTTTTATTATAGGAAACGCTTCCCCAAAGCCACACAGCCACAAGTATGCACAAGCACAATTAGATAACACTTTATCTTCTCTCGGTGGGAACCTCCTCCATGCCTTCTCACATGCTTTGTCCACCTCCTCCTGACACTGGCTCATCTCTGTGAGGCAGGCAGCTCCTTTTATCCTAGAAATTTGATTCTGTTCATCTGGACAAAGTTTTTAAGTGGGAGAAATATTTCGAGACTTATCCAAGTCTCTTCCTCAGTCTCAATTGACTGCAGGTTTCCCCAACCTTATAAACAGTACCTTTGCTTAATCATAGAGACTAGCACCATTGACAAAGGGCCAGTTGATCAGTGATATGCAAATTGTCCACTGATTAGTAGACGTGTGAACCATTCATAGAGGGCTGAGGAATGGCTGCAATCACAGCATTGTAAGATGGCGACAGATGTACCCTTAGGCCCCCTCCTCTGTTCAGAGATGGTCGTTCCTTTTTCACGTAAATGGCCTCCTTGATTCCTCTCTCAAACCAGCGCTCCTCCCTGTCCAGGATGTGTACCTCTTCATCTTTAAAGGAGTGACCACTATCCTGTAGATGTAAATAGACTGCGGAGTCCTGGCCTGACGAGGAAGCTCTTCTGTGTTGTGACATGCGCTTAGCCAGTGGCTGCTTGGTTTCCCCGATGTACAATTCACGGCACTCCTCCTGGCACTTAACTGCGTAAACTATGTTACTCTATTTGTGCTGTGGGACCCGATCCTTGGGATGGACCAATCTTTGGCGTAGCGTGTTTTGGGGTTTGAAAACCACTGAGACCTGGTGTTTCGAGAAAATGCGCCTCAGCTGTTCTGATACTCCTGACACATACGGGATCACTAAGGGTTTTCGCTTAGGCAGTGGATGTCCTTCCTCTCTCATGAATCGCTTGGAGCGTTCTTTAGGTGTCCTCCCTGCTTTGACAAAGGACCAGCTGGGATATCCACATTTACTCAGGGCCTTTTTGACGTGGTGTTCTTCTGCTTCCCTGGCCTCTGAGTCTGTGGGAATGGTGTTAGCTCTGTGTTGTAGAGTCCTAATGACACCTAGTTTGTGCTCTAGTGGATGGTGAGAGTCAAACCTTAGATACTGGTCCGTATGTGTGGGTTTACGGTACACATCCACTTTCAAATGTCCCCCGTTGACGATGGAAATTTCACAGTCTAAGAAGGCTAGCTTGTTATTTTTCATATCCTCTCTGGTGAACTTGATGTGTTTGTCCACCCCATTGATGTGGTCTGTGAACTGTGGTACCTCCTGAGATCTGATTTTCACCCAGGTGTCATCCACATATCTGAACCAATGGCTCGGTGGTGTTCCAGGATAGGATGATAGAGCCCTCTTTTCCACTTCTTCCATATATAGATTGGCTACTACAGGTGAAACAGGGGAACCCATGGCACACCCGTGCTTCTGCCTGTAGTACTGGCTTTTGTATATGAAATATGTTGATTGAAGACACAGTTCCAAAAGCAGGCACACTTGGTCTGCGTTGAGAGAGGTTCTTTTACTGAGAGTGGGGTCATTCTGTAATCTCTTACGTACTACCTCCACTGCTTCAGTCACTGGGACACAAGTGAATAGAGATGTAACATCAAATGAGACCAAGGTTTCTTCTGCCTCCATAATGACCTCTCTCACTTTCTCCACGAAATCCAATGTGTTCTGAATGTGGTGTTTTGAGCTGCCTACCACCGGGTTAAGAACAGTGTCCAGGAACTTGGAGATGTTATACGTGACTGAATTGATCATGCAGACAATGGGTCTTAAAGGAGCACCCTGTTTGTGTATTTTTGGTAGACCATACAGACTTGGTGTAGATTCCCCTGGGTATAATCTGTGGTATGTGGTCCGGTCAATAGCATTGTCCTGAACTAACTGCTTAAGACAATCTATCACCTTTTTCTTGTAACCACTACCTGGATCTCGCTTTAAGGGCTCATAAGTATTTTTGTCACTGAGCAGAGATAAAATTTTCTCATGGTAGTCTGTCTGGTTTAGCACAACTGTGCATCTCCCCTTGTCCGCTGGAAGGATGATGATGTTGTTGTCCTTGCTGAGTGCCGTGAGGGCCTTCCTCTCCTCAATGCTGATATTGGATGCAGGGGGTTTTTTATGCTACCAACTCCAGAAGTGTTTCTGCTCTTCCGCCCACATGGTCTGTAAGCACTTCTGGGTGAGGCCGAAACTCCACGCCGTAGGGCTCCTCAGTCCTTGAGGTACCCCCTGGTGGCACCCATGTCATGGAACAGGACTGAGGTAAAGAACTCCAAGTCCCATCATTGCCTGTGGGAATCCGGGGCACCGCTGCAACCCAGGGGAGCTGCCATCTAGCATTCTGGGAGAGGCAGTACCTTAAAGAAGCTGACTTCCCCCATCTTCCCGTTTTGTGGGCACCCAGTGAATTACTATGAATAGATGGTAACAGATTTATGAAATCCTAGAGGCACGTGATTTTTAAAGTACTTTTACTACATACAATACCACAGACTAAGTCCAGGTTTTCTTAATCTCTTAGCATCCTGCAGCCAACCATTCAGTTTTTTTTCTACATATTAAGATTTTTTTCAAGCCACAAAGAACAAATTTCATTTGCAAAGAACTTATTCCAGAAAGAAATGGTGTTTTGTCAAGAAATGGAGATACCAGGAACCACACAACCTAGTAAACAACCATATAGTGCCATTAAAGAACCGTTATTTTTAAGAATGTACAGTAGGCTGTCCACAAAAACAGAGTTATCATGGAAGAAGAAGACAAGTGAGGAAGGCCACCAAGAGACCTATGAGAGCTCTGAAGGAGTAAAAAGCTACAGTGCATGAGATTGGAAAGTCTGTGAAGACAACGACTGTGCTGTGTTGCTTCACCAGTTCCTGCTTTATGGGAGAGTGGCAAAGAGAAAGGCACTGTTAAAAAAAAACCACAAATGTCATCCTAGCTAAAGTTTATCAAAAGGCACATGGGAGACTCTGAAATCAGTGATATGATGAGACCAAAATTAAGATTTTTGGCCTTCAGTCTAATTGCCATATTTACACACTGCAAGTTATCCCAAACACACCAACTGCACTATTAAACATGGTGGTGGCAACATCATGCTGTTCGGATACTGCACTGTGGCAGACCCTGGAAAGCTAGTAAGGATTGAGAGATAAACGAATGCAACAAAATCCCGGGAATTCCAGGAGGAAAACCTGATGCAGTCTTCAAGAAACCTGTGATTTGGGGGATTTTTTTTTCCAGCAAGGCATAGACAAAAACATAAAGCCAAAGTTACACAGGAATGGCTTCAAAAAAACAGTGTTAATGTTCTGGAGTGACTAAGGCCGAGTCCAGATCTGAATCCAATTGAGAATTTGTGGATGGACTTGAAGAAGGCTGTTCACTTGTGATCTCCATGCAGCTTGATAGAGCTTGAGCAGTTTTGCAGAGAAGGATGGAGGAAAATGGCAGTGCACCAATACGCAAAGGCTGTACACACAGTCTGAAGACTGGCGTGGCTGCCCAAAGGAGCATCTGCTAAATACTGACGTGAAGGGTATGAATAATTATGTGATGAGTTATTTGGTGTTGTATATTTCTAATTAGTTTACACCACTTCGAAGAGATATCTTTTCACTTTGACATTGTTGATCAATTGTCAAAAAAGCCAAACTGTTATTGAAGGTTGTTCAATAATGAAATGTGAAAACTTGCATGGGGGTGAAGACTTTTTATATGCGTTGTATTGAGTCAAGAATAAATATCCATTAACCCTTTGACACATTTTCTGGACTGATTTTCCCCACGAGAGAGTGTTGTTGCAATTTGTTGTAGTCTGTCAATGTCAAGGCTGTTAAGAAACCCTAAACATGGTCACTCACACTGGGCCAGTATAATAATAATAATAATAATAATCCTTTACATTTATGTAGCACTTTTCTCACAACTCAAATCACTTTAAATAGTGAGTGGGGAGCCACTTCACCCACCATTACTGTGCAGCATCCACCTGAATGATGTGACGGCATCCATTTTTACAGCAGTACACTCACCACACATTAGCTATCAGGTGGTTAAGTGGTGTGAGAAATACTTAGTCAATTACAGGCAGGGGATGATTAGGGGGCCAGAATGACTAGGACATGGTGGGCAATTTAACCTGGACTTTGAGATACACCTTACTCTTTATGAAGGATGCACTGGGATTTTTTTATGACCACACCTGAAGGACGGCACCATTTTTACAGCACAGAGACCCCTTCACTGCACTGGGGGGTGTTGGAATCCACTCTCAGACCAACAGGGTAAGCGTCCCCTGCTGGCCTCACCAACACCTCTTCCAGCAGCAACTCAAGCTTCTCCTGATTGGTTTCCCATCCAAGTACTGGCAGGGCCTGAACATGCTTATCTTCAGGTGGACGACCTGCTCTGAAGTGCATGTGGCATGGCTGCTGTATTGGGCCTCCATATAACATACATGTCTTTGAGAACTCATAGAAAAAGCATCTGAAAGAGGCAGGAACATACAAGCTCTGTATGAGGGAGGGAGTGATGTCTACTCTCAACAGAAGTCAATTTGTTTTTTTGATTTGTGCAGGTTCACTTTTTATAATGCAGCAAACTGCAGTAAAGACAGTGGCTCTGAGGCTAAGGATCTGCGCTGGTATCTGGAAGGCTGCTGGTTTGATTCCCTGTACTGTGAAAAGAGATCTTACTCTGCTGGGCCCTTGAGCAAGGCCCTTAATCTGCAATTGTTCCAGGGGTGCTGTACAATGGCTGGCCCTGTGTAGTGACTCCAAGGGGTATGCGAAAACTAATAAATTCCTAATACAAGAAATTGTATAAGGTGAAATAAAAACTACAATAAAAATAGTGATTTATATTTTAACTGGTAGTTTGTCTATAACTACTACCAGCCTTGCATAATGCAAGGACAGGCGAGTTTCTGAACAGTCAGCATGGGTTCAGAAGAGGGAGGTCATGTTTTACTAACATGCAGGAATTCTATGAGGAGGCAACAAAAGGATACGATCAGAGTGGAGCATCTGATATTATTTATCTGGACTTTCAGAAAGCATTTGATAAGGTGCCACATGAGACTGTTGGGCATCAAATTAAAAGAAGTGAGAGTTCAGGGTGATGTTTTAGATGGGTGCAGAATTGGTACAAGAAGCAGAGGGTGATGGTGTGAGGAATAGTGATGTGTCGTTCGCGAATGAGCCGGCTCTAAGAGCCGATGCTTTGAAGCGAACGAGAGGAGACGATGCCCGTCGAGCAGAGCCGAAGCTTCAGCCGCTCCTGCTCAGTTCTGCTGAAAATCCATTTGGCAGGGGCGGGACTTTACTTATATGGGCACACAGAACATTGGCTCATAATGCCGGCTCGTTCACGAACAACAACATCGGACTAGGATTGTACCATTATGTGAAAGAAGGAAGGGGGGCAGACGCTCCGAAGACAGCAAGTGTTGGTACAGGCCAGGTACACAGAGCGACACTGTGACAGACGAGGAGCCAGATTTAAATGCAAGCGCATCGTGAAGAAAAAAAGAAGAGTGAAGAAATGAGTGAAAGCCGAAAAAAAAGCAGCATCTGGCTGCATTTCAGTGATATTGGAGACTGCAAAGCTAAGTGCAGAATTTGTAATATGAAAATATCCGTTAGAGCAGGGTCAACAACAAACCTGCACAGACATATAAGAACCACCCACCCATCCGTGCAACTGGAGGAGAGCGTGCCCTCTCTCCTGCCATCCACTGACCCTGGAAAAGAGCCAAGTACTTCTGCTGCAGCATCCACTGTCTTACCAAAAACTGCAGGTATAACACGGTCTTCAGTTCAAACCAAAATAAGCACATTTATTCCAAAACAAATGACGCTAAACAAACAAATAAGTGTCGATGAGGAGCTGGCTAAAATGATAGCTAGCGACTTTTAACCATTTTCCATTGTGGAAGACAGAGGATTTACAACTTTTGTACAGGCCTTAAACCCCATGTATGTTCTCCCTAGCAGAAAAACTTTCTCCCAATTAATTATTCCATAACTGTATATCTGAGGATGGAGTATAACACTGTGCTTTCAGAAACCACTGCTCTGGAAAAAAGGTAGCATTTAATGACAACAGAGCTGTGGATGAGGCATTTCAAAGAATAAGTGCAGCAGCAGCAAGATGCAACCCCAGCAGCCTGTCTGCTCCTTCATCAGAGGGCCAAGAGGAAGAAATTGGAGCAGTGGCATGTTCACAGGAACCACAAGCTTCTGCTGTGTGGAGGCTCTTTGACGAAAGAGCAACAGGAGACACTGCAAGGAGAAATCCCACAGCCGATGCTATGCTGGAGTTGAGGTCCTGTCTTGAGGAGCACCTCATCCAAAGATCTGAAGACCCACTGAGTTGGTGGGAGGCCAAGGCTGCAGTCTACCCACGCCTGGTTAAGGTAATGGTAGGAAGACTTTGCATTGTCGCTACATCGGTCCCCTCAGAAAGAGTCTTCTCAAAAACAGGACAAATAATCACGGAGAGGAGAAATCGCATCAGCCCATCTAAGCTGAGGCATCTGGCATTTCAGAATGCCAACCTGGCCTAAAAACTTTTATTCAAAGAGTCATAGTGTTGTGTTGTTGTTGTTGAGTTTGGCCTTTATTTAATTTGTTTGCTGTGTTTGCTGTGGTTTTGTGTTAAGTTGTTCATTTAAAGCTTTTATTAAAATGTTAAACAATAGTAACTGTGTATTTATTGTAATGAAAAAATGCATAAAAATACGTAATGTCTGAAAACAATGAATAAGAAATTGCTTATACACAAACCATTCATAATTGCTTAATTAAGCTAAAATATAAGCATCCAAGTGATACTAAACGAAGAGCCATTCGGGAGCCGTAAGAGCCAGCTCTTTAAAGGGAGCCGATCCAAAAGAGCCGAAGCTTTGAAAAGAGCCGGAGTACCCATCACTAGTGAGGAACCTCTTCAGAATTGGGTGATATTAAGAGTGGTGTCCAGCAGGGGTCAGTGCTTTTTAATATATATAAATGATTAATATAGGAATATAAATAACAAGCTGGTTAAGTTTGCAGATGATACCAAGATAGGTGGATTAGCAGATAATTTGGAATCTGTTGAAGGACTTGGAGAGCATACCAACCTGAGCAGATCTGTGGCAAATGAAATTTAATGTCAGTAAATGTAAAGTATTACACATAGAGAGTAAAAATGTTAGGTTTGAATACACAATAGGCAGTTTGAAAATTGAAAGTACACCTTATGAGAAGGATTTAGGAGTCATAGTGGACTCAACACTTTCAACTGCCAGACAGTGTTCAGAAGCCATTAAGAATGCTAATAGAATGTCAGGTTGTGTAGCGCCCTGATGTGTGGAGTACAAGTCACAGGAGGTTCTGCTCAACCTTTATAATGCATTGGTGAGGCCTCATCTGGAGTACTGTTTGCAGTTTTGGTCTCCAGGCTACAAAAAGGACATAGCAGCACTAGACAAGGTCCAGAGAAAAGCGACTAGGCTGATTCCAGGGCTACAGGGGGTGAGTTATGAGGAAAGATTAAAAGAGCTGAACCTTTACAGTTTAAGTAAAAAAAGATTAAAAGGTGACCTGACTGAAGTGTTTAAAATTATAAAGGGAATTAGTCCAGTAGATTGAGACTGTTATTTTAAAATGAGCTCATCAAGAACACGGGGACACAGTTGGGAACTTGTTAAGGGTAAATTTCGCACAAACATTAGGAAGTTTTTCTTCACACACAGAATCACAGACACTTTAAATAAGTGACCACGTAGTGTGGTAGACAGTAGGACTTTAGAGACTTTCAAAACTTGAAGTTTTTTAGAAGAATTAAGTGCTTGCCTTCCACCTACCTCTCTGCCGGAAAAAATATTGATCAGTCTTGAGGACTCAGACAGCATTTCTGTAATATATGAAACCATTTTACAGTCCCTCCCTTTCAAAGATCCAAGAGGACAATGGGAAAAGGATCTCTCACTCAACATCTCAGAAAAGTAGTGGAAGGCAGCAATACACAGAATTCACTTGAGCTCCATATGCACAAAGCATACAATTATTTAACTTAAAATCTTTTATTGAGCACATCTGTATCGTTTAAAATTGTCCAAAATGTTTCCAGGGTTAGATCCAACCTGCGAAAGCTGCAATCGAGTTCCAGCCTCACTGGGTCACATGTTTTGGGCCTGCACCAAATTAACATCATTCTGGACCAAAATCTTCAAGTGCCTTTCAGACAGCCTTGGTGTCACAATCCCTCCTAACCCATTGACAGCTGTGTTTGGTGGGCTCACAGAGGGGCTTAAAGTGGAGAAGGACAAACAAACTGAAATTTCCTTTACTACACTATTGGCACGTAGATCTTATCTTGCTCAACTGGAAGAATCCCAACTCTCCTATTTTAAGTCAGCGGGTAACTGATGTTATATACTATTGGAAACTGGAAAAAATCAAATTCGCACTTAGAGGATCTGTTCAAAACTTTCTCAAAACCTGGCCGGACCTAATCAATAACATTTTAGAATAAGCATTTGAATTGAGGAAGCAGATTCTCTCCCCTATTTTTTTTTACTTTATTTATTTTAATTTATTTATCAATTTATCTATTTACTTATTTTTACTAGTTTAAAGTTTTACTCTGCTGGCCTAGCTGTCTTTCTCATGGGTTGGGGTTGATTTGTTTCGAACCTAGTTTCTCAAAACTTTACTTTGTACGAGATGTTATTTGATTTTTTAAAAAAATTAATAAAATCCACCCCCACCCCCCCCCCCCCCCCCCCCCCCCCCCCCCCCGAAAAAAAGAAGAATTAAGTGGATAGCACTGTCGAGCTTTGTTGGGCTGAATGGTCTGTTCTCATTGCTCTAATGCACCTAATGCTTGTTGAATAGGGCGCTCCAGATCCCTCAACCTTAGCTGAGATAATGGATGGATGAATGGATTTGCATTTTAATAATAATAATAATACATTTTATTTATATAGCGCCTTTGAATGTGAATTTTTGAATGTGAATTGCCCCTTGGGATTAATAAAGTATCTATCTATCTATCTATCTATCTATCTATCTATCTATCTATCTATCTATCTATCTATCTATCTATCTATCTATCTATCTATCTATCTATCTATCTATCTATCTATCTATCTATTTCATGCTCAAGGCACTTACAGAATATAATAAAGAACGGCAGCGTATACAGTATATAGCATTGTACAAACCAGATAAATAAATAAAGAAGATTAAGACAGTGAATTCTGAAAAAAAAAAACAGACAACATAATTGATGGTCTCGCACACACACACAGGTTACGTGAGCATCTTGACAGAAAAGAAAACTGAGAGAAGGGTAATAAAGTCAAATAGAGCTAAAAGCCTTCCTGAACAGATGAGTTTTGAGTTGTTTTTTAAAAGAATTCATGGAGTCAGCTGACCTGATTAATTTCGGTAGGTCATTCCAGAGTCGGGGCGCTATACAGCTGAAGGCCCTGTCACCCATGGAGTGTAGATTAGTGAGGGGTACAACAAGATTTCCAGAATCAGAGGACCTTAGTGGGCGGGCAGGCACATAGTGATGGAGAAGGTCACTGATGTAGTTTGGCGTGAGGTTATTTAAGGCATTGTAGGTTATTAGTAGGATTTTATATTCGATTCTGTAAGACACAGGGAGCCAGTGAAGACGGAGCAGGATGGGTGTGATGTGCTCGCTGCTGCTGGTCCGTGTAAGGACTCTTGCAGCTGAGTTTTTTTTACATTGTGCCGTACACTGCAGCCCTATCATTATTCAAAATTTTCACAAAAAGCGACGTTCTTAATCTCACTTTACACAACCCTCTGTGACGGAGAACAGAGCCACTCCTAGCATTGTCAGGTTCAAGGCAGGAATCAACCCAGAAAAAAGCATCCATCACAATCCATCACAAGGCCAGTTAGGGGTCATGGATAACCCAAAATGTATGTGTTGAGGGTGTGAGACCAAAACCCACAAAGACACAGGACGTCGACAGGCTGCAGGATGTTAAACTCAGGATCTCTACCCTTTGCACCATAGTGTTGACTTCTTTTTTTTTTAAATACGTAAATAAATATTATTCATCTTGGGTAAGCTATTGTTGTTACACAGGACTTGACGAATGAAAAGGCTTTGCTGTGTCAATGTGCAGCAATAAAATGTGCCCATGTTCTGCAAATTTACAGTTCACTATTAATAAGAGTTTTTTTGGTTTTTTTTAAAAAAACAAAAACCACATCAAGCAATCTACGTTGATAAAAAGCATACAGGAAGCCGCACTGGGTGGCACTACTCTGGCACAAGAAAACAAAATGTTAGTAGTCAATTCAAAACATGTTTTTTGTAATGAAATCTTCCACACAGGACTTGTCAAAACTGAACAATCTAAATGTGAGAAAATAGTTAAAAATGAAAGTTTACAGGAAATAGTAATGGTAGATGTTAAGAGCAATGAGAAAATGATATTTCAGATAAGGCTGGCATGCTTCCTTAGTTTGCCCTAATTTATGAAAGAGGACATTTCCTGTAAGTGGCCTGTCTTAAGTGAAATCTTTTCTACATTTTTGGTTTTAATATAAAATGGATGTACCAATGTGAGGTAGGCAGGCAGTGTGGTGTAGTGGGTAAGGCTTTGAGCTGAAAATCTTGCAACTGACATTGTGTGGCCCTGCGTAAGTCACTTCACCTGCCTGTGCTCCAAATGGAAAAAACAAAAGGAAATTAAACCAGTTGTAGCTCTCAATTGGTGCAAGTCACCTTGGATAAAGCTGTCAGCTAAATAATAAATGAAATATAATTAGTCAGGTTCTGGTGTGTGAGTGTCATTATAAACTGTCTATGTAAAGACTTATTAGTCATTGAATGCCATAAATGTAAGTGGGGTCTCCTGTGGCCCTTTAATAACCAATTTAGGGACACCATCTGAATTTTTTTGACAGTGTGGTGTGGTGGTTAAAGTTTTGGACTTCAAACCCTGAGGCTGTGGGTTCAAATTCCACTTCTGACACTGTGTGACCCTGAACAAGTCACTTGACTTGCCTGTGCTCCAACTGGAAAAACAAAAGAAATGGAACCAGTTGTATTATACATGTTGTTAAGTCGCCTTGGATAAAGGTGTCAATCAAATAAGTAAATGAAATGTAATTAAATGGGTTTTGGTGTGTTAGCGTCATTATCTATGTAAAGACTTAGGTCATCTGAATGCCATAAATGTAAGTGGGGTCTCCTGATGCTCTTTAATTTCCAATTAAGGGGCACCATCTAAAGCTTTTTGGCAGTGTGGTGTGGTGGTTAAGGCTTTGGACTTCCAGCTTGAGTTTGTGGGTAGCGATCCTGCAAATGAAACTGTGTGATCCTGAACAAGTCACTTCACCTGCCTGTGCTCCAACTGGAAAACCAAAAGAAATGGAAGCAGTTGTAACTCAGATGTTGTAAGTCTCCTTGGATAAAGGCATCAGTCCAGTAAGTTAATAGAATTTAATCAAACAGGTTCTGGCGTGTGAGCGTCATTATGTACTATCTATGTGAAGACTTGTGTCATTGACTTCCATAGCAGTAGAGACTCCTGTGGCTCTTTAATAACCAATCAAGGGACATAATCTTCAATTGTAGGTAGTGTGGTGTTGTGCTTAAGGTTCTGGACTTCAGACCCTGAGTTTGTGGGTCTAGTTCTTGCTACTGTGTGACCCTGAGCAAATCACTTGACCTGTCTGTGCTCCATTTGGAAAAACAAAACCAATGTAACTATAGTAATTGTATCTGAAATGTTGTAAGTCTCCTTGGATAGTGGCATCAGTCCAATATTGTGAAAACTGTGAATTTCCCCTTGGGATTAATAAAGTATCTATCTATCTGTCTGTCTGTCTGTCTGTCTGTCTGTCTGTCTGTCTGTCTGTCTGTCTGTCTGTCTGTCTGTCTGTCTGTCTATCTATCTATCTATCTATCTATCAAGTTGATGGAATTTAATTACACAGGTTCTGATGTGTGAGCATCATTATGCACTATCTATGTGAAGACTTGTGTCATTGACTGCCATAACATTAGAGACTCCTGTAGCTCTTTAATAACCAATCATGGGACATAATCTTCATTTGCAGGTAGTGTGGCATAGTAGTTAAGTTTGTGGGTTCACATCCTGTGGAACCCTGAGCAAGTCATTTCACCTGCCTGTGCTCCACCTGAAAAAGCAAAAGAAATGTAACGTGTTGTATCTCGAAAGTTGTAAGTCGCCTTAGATAAAGGAGTCAGCTAAATAAGTAAATGAAATATATTTCACCAGGATGTGCATTATCTATGTAAAGACTTATGTCATTGAATGCTGTAAATGTAAGTGTTGACTCCCGTGGCACTTTAATAGCCAATCGAGGGACACAATCTGAGCTGTTTGCCAGTGGTGGTGCTATAGTGGTTAATGCTTTAGAATTCAAACCCTTGAGTTTATGGGTTCAGATCCTGCTACTGACAATGTGTGACCACAAGCAAGTCACTTTACCTGCCTCATTTGAAACAATTAAAAAAGGTGCAACCAATTTTATCTTAAATGTTTTACGTTACCTTGGTTAAAAGTGTCAGCCAAATTATAAGTAGTAATAACTTTAAACAAGGGGTCCATCTTGGTAAGTGGAGCAGCAATTAACAATGAAATGCTCGAATATGAGAATCTCCTATAGGTGAGTGACCTGGAATATCCTGATGTGCACAGCCCCTCTATTTAATTAATCTCTGGAAAGAGGTCTAAATTGATTACAAATATAAAGCACAAAATAATTCACGAGATCACGCATTCAACCTCTTCAAGGCAGTATTAAGTAGATGCGTCTTTGGCAGTGTGACAAAACCACTAGGGGGTGTGCTAGCCATCCAACCTGACACAGACAGACACGGGAGACACACTTATAAAACAGAAGAGTTTTTATTTTTTCTTCACTCGTGGAGAACGTCTTCCCCGTTCCCATGAACCCAAAACACAGTCCAAAGCACAACACTGCACAATACTTTCCTTCTCTATTCTTTTTCTTTCTCCTCCACTCCTCCTTGGCAAGCTTCGTCTCCCTCCTCCCGACCCTGGCTCACCGAGTACTGTCCGCTGGCCCCTTATACAGGTAAAATTCCGTTAACACAAATATCTTTACAACGAAATTCTCATTAAAACAAAGTATTTTTATGCTCCTGACAGCTTCCCCATATGACACGAGTCTATAGAAATCTCGTTTCTACGAAGTACATTGAGCAGATACTTTCATTACAACGAAGTGACCTTGAAATGCCTGAATGAATCATCCACAGAGCAGTTAGTTCTGTGGTCGCAGCTCAGTTGTGCACAATGATCGCCAAACAGAAACATTGTAAAAAAAAATTTCTTTCTTCGAACTTTTTTTTTGCTGTTTTTGTTTTCTGTGGTTTTCAGTGATATGTTTTGCTTATCGCTTGTCAACATTTGAAAAACATCCATTGGAATTTAACTCATTGTCACCCTCCTATAGAAATGGCAGACACGAAAAAACAATAACAGTTCGTATTAGAAAAAAAAACTTAAAATTTTTGCAGCTCTCAATTGTGGCAAAAAGAAAAAAGACATTGTCAGTGAATTCAGAATTTTGCCATCGACACTGTCAACTTTCTTGAAAGTGCGAGCAAAAAAAAGATGAAAAATCTCGGGTCGTATGTGAACTGCTGCATTTGAAGTCGCCGAAAAAGCCGTTTTTATGTGGTTCAGTGATGCTCGTTCAAGAAACATTCCTATTAATGCGGCACTCATTCAAGAAAATGTGAGGCTCCTAAACTCTCTTGGGACCTCCGTCAACAGGACAACACGCCGAAGAGCGTCCCAAAGTGCGATCACCGTGTCTGTGGAAGACTGTATATCTGTTGCCGGGGCAACAGCAGGCTCACAGCTCTGCTGCGTCTCCCTGCCAAAGCAAACAGAAAAGATTTCAATGGGTGATGCAAGGAACATTGTAAATGCAGGACACAGGAACACTTGGCCACTAACCTGGTCACAACCCTGTCTGACTGCTGTGTCTGTTTATAGGAGAGTGGCAGATCCTGCTACAATAAATAACCCTGCTCTTCCTGTTTCAAGCTGAATAAAGCTGGTTTTGCTAAAGTACTGAGACTCAACCTCGTGTTTTGGGGTGTAAGACAGGGACTTATAGTGCGACCCAGATCTTTTAGGATTCACTTCTGTGGCGCCTCACTGCACTGCTGTGAGCCTGCTGTTGCCCTGCCCCGGCAACGGACAAACAATCTTCCACAAACGCGGCAATCACGCTTCGGGACACACTTCAGCGTGACGTTCCCGTTGGGTGGGGGGGATCCCAAAAGAGTTCAGAAACCTCACAATATGAAGAAGAAGAAAAGGATGATTCGACTTCTGATTGATAGCTGTGCTGCCCACAACATGCTTCCGCATTTAGATAATGTTCGCGTTGAATTCCTCCCACCCAATTGCACAGCAGTGCTTCAGCTATTGGATTTAGGCGTCATTCGCACCCTGAAAGTGTATTATCGCAAGGAAATGCTGAGAAAAATTCTCGTCAGCATAACTTGTAGACAGGAGAAAATTAAAATGAATGCGAAAGAAGCTACTGAAATGATTGCAAACGCCTGGGCACAAGTTAAAGAAAGCACTATAGCAACAAATACAGAATCTCATTATGACAAAATTTTCATTACAACAAAATATTTTTTAGGTCCCTGGCAGTTCATTATAATGGAATTTTACCAGTATAACACACCCGGAAGTGCTTCAGGTGCTCGTTGCACCACTTCTGGCAGCACTTCCGGGTGTGGCAGAAGAACTGCCCACACTGGCTCAGGAACAGCTGCAGCACCCCCTGGCGGCACCTCCAGATCCTAACAGAGGTGTTGACAACTCCATCTCCCATGAAGTCCTGCGGAAGTCCGAGGCACCGCTGCCACCCATGGGGGCTACCATCTAGTGTCCCAGGGAAGGTAACGCCCTGACCAGGCTTGCTCCCCCGATCCTTCCAGCAAAGAGGTGTCCCAGCCGGGTAAGGATCCCGACCATCTGTTACAGCAGCCATGACAGCCTTCAGTCTGAGTCCACAGCTCTCTATCAGCTTTGCAGATCTCCACTCGGAACTTTTCCCCCATTCTTCTTTGCTAATCTTCTCAAGCTCTGTCAGGTTTCATGGGGATCATGTGTGATCAACCACAAATTCTCAATTGGATTGAGGTCTGGACTCTGACCTGGCTACTCCAGGACATTACCATTGTGTGGCTTTGACTTAATGCTTATTGTCGTTGTCTTGCTGGAAAATCAATCTTCTCCCAAGGTGCAGGTTGCAGACTGCATCATTTTTTCTTCCAGGATTACCTTGTAGTTTGTCATAAGCCTCTGCAAAGCATGATGCTGCCACCACTATTGATCATGATGGGATGGTGGTGTTTCTAATAATGTGTAGTACTCAAACATAGCATTTAGTCTGTTCAGAAAGCTCAATTGTGGACTCATCAGACCTTAGCGCCTTCTTCCAGATGACTGCAGAATGTCCCACGGGCAAACTCTAGCCGAGATGTTTTGTGTGTTTTTTTTCTTTGCCAATCTTCTATAAAGCTACGAGTGGTGAAGCACCTGGGCAACAGTTGTTGTCTGCCCAGTCTCTCCAATCCTAACCACTGTAACTTGTAACTCCTTCAGAAGTCTCAAAGGCCTCCTGGTGGCTTCCCTCACTTTTCATCTTCTTGCACCATAACTCATTTTTTATGGACAGCTTGCTCTAGCAGATTTACAGCAGTGACATGCTCTTTTTATTTCTTGATGACTGATTTAACTGGACCTCAAAGGGTATTCAGTGAATTGAATATTTTCTTGTCTCCATCTCCTGACTTGTACTTTTCAATTACCTTACACCAGTAAGCTTAATGTGTATGCCAGGAGTACTAGGGTGTTGTACTGTGTTAGCCATTAGGAATGTAGTGAGAAGTCAAGCAAAATGACACCTTTTATTGGCTGACTAAAAAGATTACAATATGTAAGCTTTTGAGGCAACTCAGGCTCCGACTTCAGGCAAGATGTGTATGGCAGGTAAATTAATGGAAGGAATTATTAAGGAAAAGAGTGAGCAACACATGGCGAGCAGCGGTGTTTTACTGAATAGTCAGCATGGCTTCAGATGAGAGAGGCTGTGTTTTACTAACATGCTGAAATTCTGTGAGGAAGCAACAAAATGATATGATCAAAGTGAAGCAGATGATGTGATTTATCTAGAAAGCATTTGATAAGGTGCCACATGAGAGACTGGGCATCAAAACGAAAGAAGTGGGAGTTCAGGGTGATGTTTTTAGATGGGTGTAGAATTGGCTCAGACACAGGAAGCAAAGGGTGATGATGCAAGGAACCTCTTCAGAATCTGCAGACAATAAGATTGATATCCCTCAAAGGTTAGTACTAGTACCGCTGCTATTTTAATATATATAAATGATTTGGATAGGAATATAAGCAATAAGCGGGTTAAGTTTGCAGATGATATTAAGACAGGCAGAATGGCATATAATCTGGAATTTGTTGAATCATTACAGAGGGACTTGAACAGCATACAGGCTTTGGCAGATTTGTGGCAGATGAAATTTAATGTCAGTAAATGTAAAGGATTACACATAGGAAGTAAAAATGTTTGAATCCACAATGGGAGGTCTGAAAATCGAGAGTACACCTTCCATCCATCCATCCATCCATTATCCAACCCGCTATATCGAAAACAACAAGGTCATGGAGGTCTGCTGGAGCCAATCACAGCCAACACAGGGCACAAGGCAGGAAACAAAACCCCAGGCAGGGCGCCAGCCCACCACAGGAGTACACCTTATGAGAAGGATTTAGGAATCATAGTGGACTCAACACTATCAACTGCCAAACAGTGTTCAGAAGCCATTAAGAAGGCTAACAGAATGTCAGGTTATATAGCATGATGTGTGGAGTACAAGTCTGAGGAGGTTCTGCTCAAGCTTTATAACACACTGGTGAGGCCTCATCTGGAGTACTATGTGCAGTTTTGATCTCCAGGCTACAAAAAGAACATAGCAGCACTAGACAAGGTCCAGAGGAGAGCGACTAGGCTGAGTCCAGGGCTACAGGGGTTGGATTATGAGGAAAGATTAAAAGAGCTGAGTATTTACAGTTTAAGCAAAAGAAGATTAAGAGGAGACATGATTAAAGTGTTTTGAAAAGGAATTTCCACAAAAAGAAATAGTCCAGTGGATCAAGCCTCTTACTTTAAAATAAGTTCATCAAGAACATGGGGACACAGCTGGAATCATAAACACATGGTATAAGCTGCCAAGTAGTGTGGTAGACAGTGGGGACCTTCAAAGGTGGACCTTCTCATAGAGCTGCTTGCAGGTTTCTTGTGTCTTCATTGAGGAAATCAGTCCACCATATTCACTCAGTATTGCAGTAAGGATGTAACTTCTACAACCAATTGGTTGCACTAGTGAGGATTAAGGGGTGTCATATTAAAGCAGGTGAACACCTATGCCATCCATTAATTCATTTATACCACTTTGCAGACATCTGTTTTCACTTTGACATTAAAGTCAAAAAGTCTTTTTCTGCTGATTAGTGTCAAAAGGCCAATTAAACCCACTGATTCAATATTGTACAACAATAAAATGTTTTCACTTCCAAGGGGGTGAAGACTTTTTATAGCAACTGTAAAAGTAATTCAAACATGTATGTAGGGCAAGCATTCGGCACCATAATTAATGTCATAATAATGAGTGGCAGTGTTAGCAGAGTTGCCTAACAGGTCCAGAGTTCTGGGTTCAAATCCCATGCTAGCTCATTATCTATGTAGTGTCTGCAAACTTTTTTTTTTTTTTCTTTAATTTTAATTTTATTTTTTTTATACTATACTGGGGGGCTCTGCCCCCTGCTCACTTCACTCGCCAACCCCCGGGTATGGGTAACCAGATATATACAATTTAAAGAGACTGTTATTTTCATTGGAACTGTTACTTATGCTAAGGTGGCATGGTGGTGCAGTGGTAGCGCTGCTGCCTCCCAGTAAGGAGATCTGGGTTCGCTTCCCAGGTCCTCCCTGCGTGGAGTTTGCATGTTCTCCCCATGTCTGCATGGATTTCCTCCCACAGTCCAAAGACATGCAGGTTAGGTGCATTCTAAATTGTCCTTAGTATGTGCTTGGTGTGTGTGTGTGTGTGCCCTGCGGTGGGGTGGCGCCCTGCCCAGGGTTTGTTTCCCGCCTTGTGCCCTGTGTTGGCTGGGATTGGCTGCAGCAGACCCCTGTGACCCTGTGTTAGGATATAGCGGGTTGGATGATGACTGACTAACTGATGATGACTATCAACATATGCATTATAGAACTAACCAATTTACATTTCAGTGCGTAATTAACCATAGTCGAAAATAGTAAAACGTAATAAATTGAAAGAAAATTATGTTTCATGTTGCATTATAAGTATTCGTCGCCTTATACGTTTTCGTTTTGTTTGTCTTTGATATTAACATGCAAATACTTTTTAAAATTTCACTTTTTCTTTAAAACTTCAGTAAAAACAATATTTGGAATTAACTTGTCTTTAATATTGCATTGAATTTTGATTTCGTGTTTGGACTTACATCGTGACAACTCAACATATAACTGCCTGTGAGTGAATATCGTTTCTTTCTCTCTAATAAATAAACCAACTTTTCCAAATGTTTGTCCCTGTGATTTGTTAATTGTCATAGGAAAAGCTATTCTAATGGGAAACTGTAAATGTTTTAATACAAATGGCATATCAAGATCTTCTTTGGTGTCTATTGTTATCTGCGGAAGATGTACTACATTACCTTTTTGTCGCCTGTTAAAATTTTATATGCTAGAATTGTTTGACCAATTTTTAATACAACTAATCTTGTCCTATTGGATAGCCCATCACTCATATATAAATTACGCAATAACATTACGATACATCCTTCTTTCAACAGTAATTCAGTCTGTAACTTGGTCTGCATATGTATCACGCCAACATTTTTGAACCTCTTTACGGTGTTCTACTTTGTCTTCTACTTTTTACAGGAGTGGACTGGGTCTCAAAACCAGCCTGGGCGTCCTTCAATGAGTGAGGTGATGAGGTTGACCCACTCGGCCTATTATTCATTGTAAATTTTCTTAAAATTTGTGATGAGTACATGGCTCAATACTTGCTATGAGCCTATGAAATGTACACTGTTGTTTAGACACAACTTAAAATTTGACGACATGCTTAGAAAGAAAATTTTATGAAAAATACAAATTTAGTAACACGGCTTACACGTTATTAGAGTACATGTCAAATGTCAATGTCATGTCCAAGTGCCAGTACCCTAGCAGGCTAGTCGCTTACGCAATTTGCTGCTTTTAGCAGCCACATCACCAACAATACTGTTAGTGTCAAGTTTGGCTAGGATACTTTTCTCCACCGACATCAACATGAATGCCTCAAGCAAAATAAATGATTACAGGTATGAAACAATTATTTTCAACTCAATAATCAAACTGCTCATTTACAATGGAATAAATTATAACCAAGGTTATAATGAAAACCTCACATGATTGAAATGTTTCATTAGCTTAACGATAAACTATAAATGTTCCATCCTAATATGAAAAATTCCTATCCTGTGCTTTATAACTTTATTTCATTATACTAATAATCGCAGCTGAAAACCACTAATTATTGCTCATGCCGATGACCAGAGAACAATAAAATGCATAATACATAATCTAAACTAATTATTAATACCGAAGAATTTAAATACAAGATATGAGATAAAATAATTTGCAATAATGTATATGCTAACTGAAATGTAGCGGTATCGAAACAGAAATCGTCAAAAGGCAGTTTTGACCAAATTTTTCGCTGTAGCGTTGTGTACTGACAACTAAAACAACTTGATGATGTAATACGGTATATTATATAGGACTATATAAATCGCAGTACAGACAGATAATGTTTAGTAGTTTAGAAAATAAATTTTAATGTCAAACAGTAACCAGTACATAAAATTTATTTCATAAAACAGCCGGCCAATGACCAGACCAGAGTCCATGGCCCACCGGGCATTGCCCAAATGCCCTAATGGCCAGTCCGCCCCTGACTCTTTGTCTTTTATTTCTGACCCCGCTTGTACCTGCTAGGTTTTCAATTCCACTTGGTCCGGGTTGATTATTACTTTCCTTCTTTTCTGAATTTAAACTTCAATTATTTTTGTTCTATTTTGAATTCTTTTCTCTCCCACGCTTTTGGGCCTCTTTTCGACACGCAGCCCTTTCTTCTTTGCTTAGTTGTTGACATGTCATCTAGAACGTATCAAATTATTGTCTAGCAAAGGACATCAACAAATGTATAAAAGCTGAGAGTGCAGGAAGTGTGTCTGATAAAAGCGAGCATTCTCACAAATGAGAGGCGAGAGGACCGCGGTCTTGTTTGAAAATGGTTGAGGGGAGAGCGTGACCTGAAAAAATCTGATGGCAAAAGTCTCGTCTTGCAGAACTTGAAAAAATCTTTCAAAAAGTCTTGTCGAGATATAAAAGGACATGCAGGTGAGGTGAATTGGCTACTCTAAACTGGTCCCCGTTTGTGTATGTGTGTTTGTACATTGTGGCAGACTGACAGATATGCAGTTTACTTCTTGCCTTGCTTACAGCACACTTCAGGTCCCCAATAACCCTGAATAAGATTAAAAATTAGTAGAATTAAAAATGTATGTATGGATGTATGTGTAATAATAATAATAAATTTTAAGCATACAGAAAACTTAAAAAAGAAAGTTAACTGAAGGTGTTCATAATAAACCAGGGGTCCTCAATCACGGTCCTGGAGGGCCGCAGTGGCTGCAGGTTTTTGTTCTAACCCAGTTGCTTAAATAGAAAGAAATTCTTGCCAGTAATTTAATTGACTTGTCAGTGCTTTAACACTGCTATGTCAGGTCATTCCCAGATCCTAGATTTTATTCCCCTTTTTAAGGATATCATTCAAATGATTTGAAGTGTAAAATGGAGGAGTAATTCTCAGTCCTTTGCTTTTTTCTCTTTACTTTCCTTCCAAGTATTTAATTAAACCCAATAGTACATAATAAATACACACGGGTGTAAATGAAAACAAGCTAAATGGAGAAAAAAAACAAGCTAAATGGAATGTTATCGCTAATTAGGAGCAAATAAAAACCAAATAAGCAACAAGGGTTCAAAATCATAACGAACAAGACAACTAAAGTGAAGCAGAAAAGTTTTACTTGAGCAGTAAGTGCGTCTTATTAAGCAAAAACCTGCTGCTACTGTGGCCCTCCGGGACCGTGATTGAGGACAATAGTAAAGACAATTTGCTATAATGGTAAAAAAAATCATATAACATTAAGGGACTGGGTGTGAAAATAAGCACTGTATATTATGAAATGCACAGCAATAAAGATTATTCTTTAAACTTGTGTAGGGTTTGTTCCTGCCTTGTGTCATATGCTATCTGGGACCCCCGCTCCAGCACCCCCTGTGACCCTGCTCAGGAATAAGTGGGCTAGAAAATGACTGACTGCCTGTCTTTTGCTCGCCTAATGTTGCAGAAGCTGACATCCATAGTTTTCTGAAACCGTTTTAATCTCAGGTAGGAGCCAGTCATGGATGGGCCCCAGACGGCCTTACATGGTATTATGCAAAAGTGACATGAAGGTCAGGTTAATGGAGGCTACATTTGTCCTGAGTGTGTACGTGTGTACACTGACCCCTAATCCTGGCATGGATATTGTAGGCTTTAGCAGAACCCTACTGTTGTAAAAATTTAAAAAGTGAATTAATAAAACAGAGAATAAATGCATGAATCCTTCCACTGTAGCCCACCCAAAACTGCATGCTGGCATTTCTTCTACAACGTCTATGCTTTGAACACTTGCCTGTCATAATTATCCCTGGTAATAAGTACACTGCAGCAAAGAGTGGCACACATTCGATTTTGCAGAGAGGCCAAAGATTTGGAGCATCTGCACTTGGCTGGCTGGCCATTCACATATTTGATCAACTTTAATTAGATGTAAATATGTTGTGTCTAATTCAGACTGAAAGGATTAAGCTTTGGTTACATCTGATTTTTTTTTCTAATGGATTAACTACAACCTTAAAAAACAACTGTTAGTTGTTTCATCTTGAAAATGATCATTTATTCATACTGTAAAACCTAAGGAATGAGGTGAAATTTATTATTCTGATGTAATGAACGCACTATTTTACATAAATTACATTTCCTGTTTGTTTAATATGAAAGCTTCTGGGCAAATGACTTCAAAGCTCACAGTGCCAGTGTGCTGATTTCTCTGTTGAAAGCATCGGCGCCAACAGGAAAGTGAAGCCTACAGGTAGGCAACCAGAGAATTTCATTCTTTGAAATGGTTTTCAAGGGGGACTAGGATTTGTACATTGAACTGTGTATCTAAGTAATACCTGCGTATATTCAGTAAAAATCATAGACGTGTACACCTGCACAGAAATGCCGTGCTACTTATGACAAAGTACTGTGATAGATAGAATGGATTAAAATGGACCCATTATAATAGATTTATATTACACTCTGTACACACACGCTCTGGACATGTCTACTTAAACAACCAAATTTATACCAACAGCAATACGACCGCATAATGACTCACTGCGACTGGCACTGCCAAGTCAGAGGTTTTACTTCTTTTTAATTTTCTTCTTTGTTCAGACCAAAGTGTGTCTATTTATTTATATGTTTATTTACTTATCTACCTATATATGTATTGATTTATTTAAAGAGCTTCTGCAAAAAATCATTTTTTTTCCCCTGGGGAAAAATAAAATTCTATCTATCTATCTATCTATCTATCTATCTATCTATCTATCTATCTATCTATCTATCTATCTATCTATCTATCTATCTATCTATCTATCTATCTATCTATTGATTTGATCATTTTCGATCATTTTTTATTTGTTTCTGTGTCATTTGTTTATTTATCATATATTATTTGGTTCCTGTCTATCTTAGATTAGATTATAGGCACCAGTATATATATATATATATATATATATATATATATATATATATATATATATATATACATATTATGTGGTGCCAAACAGGCAATTACAATGATTTTCTGAATATATAAAGTCATTCCTGATTATACAAAGTCAGCGTCGGAGTATATACAGTAAACTCATTCCTGAATATACAGATTTAAAGTCAGATTATATTGATATTGATTGAAATGACTTAGGCACATTTTTAGTAAACTCAATGAGTTCCTAATTCAATGTAATGAAATAAGTTAACAACACTGACTTTATGTATTCAGGAAGGACTTTATACAGTATATTCTGTCGCTGACTTAATATTATCAGGCTTTGGTGTTATATATTCAGAACACTGATTTTATACATTAATAAAATCATTATATTTGCCTGTTTGGCACCCCATAATATGTGTATATATATATATATATATATATATATATATATATATATATATATATATATATATATATATATATGTATATATACAGTATATTTATGGCTCACCAGTTTCTTTCAGACTTGTTGTCACCTTAAATGAAAATGTCCTTCTAGGGTACACGTTTACAATGTGTCCTATTTAACCTCCTTGAGCCTGATGAAGGATGATTCACACAAAAGCACATCTAAAAAGTATCATAGCTTCTATGTTGAGATATCTGACTCATATCATGCGTGGCTCTGGAGTCCTCTAAGGGTGAAGCTAAGGTTACTCATTTGAGACTTTACTGGTTTGGGATTTCATTTCTTTGCAGATGATGTTCAGATCTACTGTATGTGTGCACTAATCCTACCTCTGATTTTCCATGATACTCACTGGTCGAGTGCTTCGGTCATATCGATTCTTGGTTATGCCACAACTATTTAAGACAGGGGTGTTATTGACAGGTTCCAAAACTCTCCTTATATCTATTAGAAACTTCAGTATTGATATTAATGGTAGCATAGTCTCTCCTTTCTCAGAAGTCAGAAACCTGAGGTCTGTTTTTAGATTCCAATCTTTCATTCGGGCCTCATGTTAAGCATGTCAGCAGATCTGCATTCTTTCAGCTGAAGATCTTTTCACATACCAGATCTTCTCTCACTGATCAAGCTGCTCAAAAGCTTAGTTGTGCTTTTGTCACCACTTGGCTTGATTATTGTAATGCTCTTCTCTTTGGTGCCTCTGAGAAACGTGCTAATTAGACTACAACATGCATAGAATTCTCTTGGCAGAATGTTTTAACACACATTAAATGTTTAGAACATAGAACTACTTCATTGATGTCCTTACACTGACTGCCTGTTAAATACTGGATCTCTTACAAGATTCTTCTGTTAACATATAAGGCTCTTCATGGCTGTGGTCCTGTCTATACTTCAAATACGTTAAAATACTATAAATCTTGCCATGCAATGAACTGGTGCCCTTGTCCAGGGATTGTTCCTGCCAGTGCCCTGTGCTAGCTGGGATAGGCTCCACCATAATGGTCTGGTTTCAGCCAGTTAGAAAATGTCATATCTATAAACCCTGTTACAGATTAAAAGTCATCTGATGTTGAATTTCTTTTTTTCCCACACACTATGTGCAAGTCACTGGGTGATCGAACTTTCATTTCTGCAGCGCCCAGATTATGAAACTCCCTGCCTTTAAATCTTTGGCAGTCTTCATCAGTTGCTGCTTTTTAAAACCGATCAATAGATGTATCTTTTTAAACAAGCCTTTATGTGCCGAGTGCTTCAGTAATTTTGACTGTCTTTTTTGTGTTTGTTTTCTATGTTTGACTGTGGCTGTAACTGCCAAGTCAGAAGTTTTCATTCTATCTATCTATCTATCTATCTATCTATCTATCTATCTATCTATCTATCTATCTATCTATCTATCTATCTATCTATCTATCTATCTATCTATCTATCTATAATCTTGATAGTCTTACTTACCATCTTATTTTTATGTTTTTTTTACTTATTTATGTACAGTGTCCTTGAGTGTTATGGATAAATAAAATGTATTCTCCTGCTTCTTGTTCTTGTTATTATTATTAAGCTATTTTAGGGTTATGGAGGCAGCATCTGACTCATAACAGAATCAAGTCTTGAAGAAAATTCCAGTCCATTGTGTGGTAGGCTCACACTGTGCCAGTTTAGAGATGGCACTTAGCCTAAAGAAGAAAGCTCATGCATGTGATGGACTGACACTTTGGATACACACTTAATCAGAGAATTAAGAATCACATAATAATACGATACAAGGAGAACACGTGCTAACTTAACACAGACACGGGCAAGTCAGGAATCCAACTGAGAACTCCAAACTTGTAGACCAGTTACTTTAATCACATTTCTATTAGATAATAAATATTGCCTATTGGTTATTGACATTAAGGATTTGTATATACAGTAGCAGGGTGGCACAGCAGCTGGCTTGTAATTTAATTTGATTCCCAGGTGAAGTGGAGGTTGCACCTCTCATTCATGTGTGTTTCCCCCTAAGTGTTCCACTGTTCTCCCACCATCTAAAGATTATTCATTGATAATGTCAGTCAGGCCTGGTGTGAGTGAGAATAGGTGTGTTCATAAATGTACCCTGTGATGGACTGATAACCCATGCAGAGATGTTCTGGCCTCGTATTCATTGCAGTTGAATTTGTTTCAAGAGATGAATGAGTGGATGGATTATTCTTTACTTCAGTTAACGTTAAAAAAAAAAATCTACTGTGTGTTATCTAAAGGGCATAAAGTGATCTCCTTAGGTCACACTACTAGAATGACTGGCATCTATTTGTAGTTCACATACAGTAGTTTCAGAATAACTGTATGAACTTTTTTGAGAAAATGCAGTCAGGTAGTGAAAATTTTAAAAAATGACTCACCAGTCAGTCATGAAGTCATCGGGGACTTAAAAGTAGAAAGGTAGATTTGCAAGGAGTCTGAAGACCCCAAAGACACTGCATATTGCATGAAAGGATATAAAGTATGTCATTTAAAATTGGGAGGTGGACTCTGTTGTCCAAATCATGCTGACACGTCTAACTGAGTAGTTGGGCTCAGAATAAACCAGTCAGGAAAGCCAGGTTGAAGCCAAGGGCCACTTTTCTGTGTTTATACAGGAGGAAATATTTAGGAATCTGTGAAAAGAAATGAATTAATGTCAGAGTGGACTGAGATTTCAGATCCTGTCAGTCTATGTGGCGTTTGCTTTCACTCCCAATGCCTATGGGGGTTTTTCCTCCTACTTTCCAAAAGATGCAGTACAACCGTATGCTGACCTCTTGAAAGTATGGTGACACATCCAGGGCTGCTGCCTGCCTGGTGACCCCTGCTGCTGCAATAGACTATGGCCCACCTCAACCCTAGAATAGAATTAAGTAGGGTGGAAGGAGATCTGTGCCCGTATTTATCAAGAAAACTGAACTAAAAGTCCAAGTAGGATAAGAATCCATCCTGAGATGTAGATGTAAGAAGAGTCCTACACCTTCTGCCAGTTAGGAGTAGAAGTTCATGTTTGAGAATGAATGATGTCAGGATTTTACAGAACCCTGTGCCACAAAATGATACTTATAAAGGTGTTGTGGAAAAATCAGCCCTCGACTCACACAGGCACAGAGACACAAGTGCAAAATACCCCCTTTTATTTACATTTGGCACACAATGCCCTCAATTACCACTATGGCTTTGTTTCTTTTTCTCCTTCTCTTTTTTCTCCTTCTCTTTCTTCTTTCTCTGTCCTCCACCTCCCAACTCCGGCTCCCAGAATGGAGTGAGGCGGCCTCTTGTATAGTGCTCCAGGTGCACTCTGATCGTCTTCCGGCAGCACTCTGGAGTGTGCAAGGGTCCCCGGAAGTACTCCACGTGTTTCCGGATCATCTCCTCTTCCAGCAGCACTTCCAGGTGTAGTGGAAGTGCTGCAGTCCATGGCTCCAGGACTGTCCAGGTGCCCCCTGGCTGTGACCACAAGCCCCAATAGGGTGGCCCCGATGCAATCCAGGGAGGCTGCCCTCTCGTGTCCCAGGGAAGATATTGTTGTGCATATGTCCTCTCCCCCTGTCCTTCCATCATCGAGGTGTCCTGGCCGGGTAAGGATCCCAGCTGTCCACCACTGTGTTTTGTACTTTTCTTGGAAATCACAATGAGGTTTTATAGTTTTCTGATAATAATGCTAAGTTTTCACCACAAAGATAATAATAACAATAAGAAGAAAAAGAAGAAGAAAACAACAATGTAGGAAACTGTGCCACTTCACATAACCATTAAGAATAATACAGTTTACATCCATGCCCCCTGTATCTTTATCCTTTGATATTGCTTGTGATTCACATATACTTACTCATCCCCACTCAGGGCAATGGCCACACCAACAACTCCAGGAAAACCAGTGATTTGCATGAATGCAACTTGCTTTAACATTACCTCACAGGAAATGACTGGGAAATGTATAAATCTGCACATCATCTCATGCATTATAAGAGTGTTCAAAGTTTGGTGCAAAATTTGAGCAATGGTAGGTTGTGACATGTCCAAATCATCGTTTTTACAAAGCTACATTTTACCCATGACCAAAAAACTGTAATGTTACCAGAAATGTCATTTTAGCCGACAGTGCATAGCGATCACGTGGCTACGAGGTTTGTTACAAATATTATTCCATCTCTGTCAAATCGATATCTTTTTATGAGTTTATGAGGTTGGCTGCAGAAGCTTTGTTGAAAAATCCACCCAATTATTCCTGAAAGCGTCTTGGGCCAGACAGAAGAAGACACTCAAGGAGCTGACTGAAGAGGTGAAGCAAGGGAGTTTCTGGCTGTGGCTCAGAAGGAAAGATACAAGATGGGATAAAAAGGATCTTATGGTCAGCTTCAGGGAGTGGTATGGAGATGTTCCTATGGCTGTCTCTACTAACTGGAGATGTTCTGTGTTCAAGGGAGGGTGGGGCAAAACATCTGTGAAGGGTGGCTCTCAGCTGATGACCCTGCAGTTGACCTGATGGCACCAGCAGAGGTGCGACATTCAGCAATGCACAGCAGGTAGAAAATACCTGTACTTCTATCTGATTGTTTTCCTGCCTTTCCTGGCATGCGCATGTTGCTCTCTGCCTGGTCACCATCTTCTGGCAGCTCCTAGTGTGGCAGGACATCTCATGAGCTCTCTTTTATCCCCACTGATGTTAGGAGTATTTTCCTAAAATAGAAAAATTTTAAAAATGCCTTTAATCCTATAACTAACCTTAGGAACAAATTTGCATCACTCTGAGATTTTTGAACCAGTTTGGACCATTTTCCAACTTGAGACCTTTGATAAATATGGGCACTGGTCATGATTGGAGTTGCAGGCAGGGTCCTAAAGACTGCACTAGCAGTAATTACTTGTATATTCATTCCAGCATTGTTGCATTATCACCCCACATGGGTGCTAAATCAATGAAATGACGCTGATGGATTGTAATTGCTGGAGTGCAAGTCCTCCCACTGTAATAGGTGGCAGCAGTTCTATCGTACATAGCACACTGCTACCCATGATAAAGGACAGATGAATAGAGGAGCGTGCCTAGCTAACCTTTAAAGCAGGGGTCGGCAACCTACAGCACAACACGCGGAACGATTTTCAATGGCACTCTGATTGAATTGAAATATGGCGTATGTACTCATGTATAAGTCGGGTCTTGAAACACGAAAAACCAATCATAATATCAGACCCCGACTTATACGCCCTGTGAAAGGCGCTATATAGCACCCGACCCGGCACAGACTGACGCAGAGGCACGTACTTAAATAAAACAATCTTTTATTTTTCTTCAGCCGTGGGGCACGCCTTCCCCGTGTCCCACAGGCCCAACACAGTCCCAAAAACACTCACAAATATCACAACAATCCTTCTATCACCACCACCACTCCTCCTTAGGCTTAGTCCTCCTCCTCTCGACTCTGGCTCTCCTGAGTGGTGGTGGCTGGCACTTTTTATATCCCACCCGGAAGCGTTCCAGGTGCTTGACCACCTGGTCCTAATTGCACTTCTGGGTGGGGCTGAAGATATGACCAGCCATGCTGCTGACTTCATGCAGCTCTCTCTGGCGGCCATCCGAGCTCCCAACCAGGCTGTGGAGGACTCCATCCCCCATGGAGCCATGCGCCGGGTTGGGGAATCATTGTCTGCCAGGGAGGCTGCCACCAAGCGTCCCGGGGGTGGTATTGAACTGTCCATGGCTGCTCCCCCGGAACAGATGCAGCAGGGGCGTCCCTGCCGGGCATAGGACCCGGCTGTCCATTACAGCCTGTTCAAAAAGATGACACTTAAAGGTTTTTTATTTTTTTACATCTTCTTGCCTCCTCCAGTCTCACATCAGTTTTTCAGATGCATCGAATTTTGTTGCAGCAGTGCAGTTACCAATTTGTTTCGCTATTTCAACGACGTTTAATTTAAAACCAGCTTCATATTTCCTTCTGATCCAACGCTCAATCATAAATAATCACCTTTTACGATAAAGGTGTATGAGGGTGTGAGATACAAAAAACACAAATTAGAGTGCAAACGTCACTTCGGTATAGTTCAGGTATCACTGTGTGGTCACGTGGCACAATACATAGAAAACAAAGGCAGTGTGCTCCATGGTTACTCTCTCAGGTGGGCGTTAGCATATCATAATCTCTTGGACCAATAGCGTGAGTTTTCCGCATTCGACTTATACGACCAACATTATAAAATACCGGAAATTATACAGTAAAATCAAGCCCTGACTTATCCGCGGGAGAACTTATCCGCAAGTATATATGGTAGTAAAAAATTATACCTGTATTTTAACCAGTAACAGCACACTGCACGATAATGGTGTAGTGCATACACTTGACTTCATAGTTTTCCTACTCTTTCTCTGTACGTTTAGCATTCATTTGATCAGAGGTTGATGCGCTTGCTGCTTCCTGAGCAGCTCTTCTTTTTGCCACCCTAGCAGCCCGCTTCTTCTCTTCTTCCGTTGGCATCTTTTCGTGTTAAAAATAATTAAGTCTGTGTCCATCCATCCATTACCCAACCCGCTGAATCCGAACACAGGGTCACGGGGTTCTGCTGGAGCCAATCCCAGCCAACACAGGGCACAAGGCAGGAAACAATCCCGGGCAGGGTGCCAACCCACCGCAGGACACACACAAACACACCCACACACCAAGGCCAATTTAGAATCGCCAATCCACCTAACCTGCATGTCTTTGGAAAGTGGGAGGAAACCGGAGCGCCCGGAGGAAACCCACGCAGACACGGGGAGAACATGCAAACTCCACGCAGGGAGGACCCGGGAATCGAACCCGGGTCCCCAGATCTCCCAACTGCGAGGCAGCAGCGCTACCCACTGCGCCACCGTGCCGCCCTAAGTCTGTGTTTATGTTGCAATTACTTAGTACATTTTCTTTAATTTTTCACTTACACATGCAACACACACTGCTGAGAGTTGATGCTACAATAAAATAAAATAAAAATAAAAAGAGGAATAACCTTGGAGGTCAATCATCAGCCCGAAAGCGGATAGCAGACAACACTTAGTATATGTTTACCAAATTTCAGGTCAATGGTTTGCAAGATACAGGTGATTTAAAATCCTGGACAGACAAACAAACAGCCACGGTAGCGTATTATATATAAAGATTCCAGAGCACGCATTTGCATCGTCACCAACGTTTTGTGTATGCGACATGTAAATGGAAACCATGTGTTCAGTAAAGGCCGTAGTACGTTAAAACAAACCTCTTGTTATTATATTTTAATCACAGCGCATGCGTTTGCTCTCTGCGTCCCCCCATCTACATTTTGCGCATGTGACTCAAATGTAAAGGGAAACCATGTGTTCAGTGCAGGCTGTGGTACTTTAAAATAAACCTCTTGTTATTATTAAGTAATATACTGCCCTAAAATAACTCATAAAAGACAAAAACTTGATGTTTGTTCTTTTCAAGACTCTTGAACGAATGAATATGGATTTGTACAACAAAAGGATCATGCTGTGTGTGCGTTACGCTGTGAAAGTGTCGTACGTTAAGCGTACAAACACATTATCAAACTAAACATCAGTCCACGTTTAAAAACTCTGATGAGAAAAGTGAAGCTGTAAAAAGGGCTCTTTCTGGCTTTAAATAACTATGCGACACTTCAATTCCACCCGGGGGGTAAACGTTAACATTATTCAAAGTTATTGTCTGTTTTTACCTACATTTTTATTACTCTTTAATTTAATATTGTTTTTTGTATCAGTATGCTGCTGCTGGAGTATGTGAATTTCCCCTTGGGATTAATCAAGTTTCTATCTATCTATCTATCTATCTATCTATCTATCTATCTATCTATCTATCTATCTATCTATCTATCTATCTATCTATCTATCTATCTATCTGCTTATTTTAGTCAAATAATTGGAACCAAAAATACAGCCACCAAATGTAGTTATACATTTGTAGTTGTGTAAGAGATTACACAAAAACATTAATGCATTTTATATCAGGAAACACTAAGTATATCCTTTATATGCACCCACACATATTTATATACAAATATAAAACATTGAAAATATTCTTCTCAGCTAATTGTCCAATGCACCCTCTGACATGCTGCACAAGTCACAATTTTAGTTGGCATAGTTATACCGGTAAAACCACACTGGGCTAAATTCAAACTCAAATGACCTTCAATAGAAAGTGCAACCTTTCTGTCTGATGCTGAAGTTGGCTTCCTTTTTAATGTCATTTCTTTTATCTTCAGTCCCATCATTTACATTTTTAACCCAGAAGACACCGTTGTTTTCGGTTATGTTTTGCATGTTGGCACCGTTATGATGACTGCTGTCTCACAACCCTAGGAGACTTGGTTTTAATTCCGGTCTGGTAGAGGTCTGATTTGAGTTTGCACATTTGTCACCAGATTTGGTTTGACACCATTCTTCCCTGACATGTTTTAAAGTGACCTTACCTGTATTGGCCCAGTGTGAGAGGACTTATACCTCAAATTATTGCTTTATAAAACCAGTTAATTGACCACTGTCACACATCATAATTCATATCACCCAGCCGTTATTATAACGTGTGTTGACGTGACAAACACATTTAACCTCAAAAGTGATGAATATGATGTACAATACAATACAATACAATTTATTTTTGTATAGCCCAAAATCACACAAGAAGTGCCGCAATGGGCTTTAACAGGCCCTGCCTCTTGACAGCCCCTCAGCCTTGACTCTCTAAGAAGGCAAAGAAAAAACTCCCAAAAAAACCCTTGTAGGGAAAAAATGGAAGAAGCCTTGGGAAAGGCAGTTCAAGGAGAGACCCCTTTCCAGGTAGGTTGGGCGTGCAGTGGGTGTCAAAAGAAGGGGGTCAATACAATACAATGCAGTACACAGAACAGAACAAATCCTCAATACAGTATAAAAATAAAAATATTTCAAGTACGGAGCAGAATTTAACAGTAGATGATATCACATAATATGATTTGGATGTGTTTAGAGTCCTGGAGACCTCAGCCATCAAGCTGCCTCCCCTATTGGCCATTCCACAGCTGAGTCAGCCAATCTGACGAAAGGACCCCTGTACCCCACGATTCCTCTGATCCTCCATCAGGGATGACTTTACCGTAGGCAGGCAAAACAACTTGGCAGGTGGGCTGTGGCACCAAGTGCCACATTTGAGTACTGAGAAGAGAAACAGAATAGGTGAGGGTTAGTAATAAATTAGATCTTATTACTTATGTTTTAGTGCTAATGACTAACAACAGAGATGCAGTCTGTACAGTTAATCAGCAGCTCTAGTCAGGGTGTGCTAAACTGAAGTAGTGAGTCTTCAGCTGGGATTTGAAAGCTGAGACTGATTGGGCATCTCTTATATTAGCAGGCAGACCATTCCACAGTTTAGGGGCCCTGTAACTAAAAGCTCGACCTCCCACTGTTATTTTATTAATATGTAGACTACCTGTATATATTAGTTCCAATTTAAGGGGGCCAATATTCATGTTTGCACTGAAGACATTTTTTGTTTTTTTCATTAGTTTAAATTGGCTACCTGTTGTCACTTCTCAGCTGACTGGCCTACAGGTCGGGTATATATCAGCCAAACTTCACTTTGTCATGCCCACTGTGCTGGAAGCTATTAACCAGCTTTCAAGGTGCTACATCCAGTTTGGTGTGGGTGTCCATAACAGATAAGCTGTTATTGCCAACATAAAATGGCAATCTACAGCAGTGCCCGGTCCTCCAAACATAAATCGGAATAATCATTTTGCAATAAGGACAACCAGTTAGAATGAAGCTGCTTTTGTTGACCTTGAGCAGAGACATTCCATTAATGCATAAGCCACCCATGATGCCAAGATAAGACTGAAGAATTGTGTAGCTCATTGCTCCATTTCTTTTGAGGAAACATCGCTTTCGCAGACATGATGGTGCTGTGTGTGGTGGTTGGCTGAACTCTCAGTGTTTTAATGCATTGTATTTGTCATTCCAACAAATGGTGCATCACATACAGTACATTTGTTGTAATGTATTTTATTACTACATGATTTACAAGATACATTCCAATAGATAATGCATTACAAACATTAAGGATGAGATTAGGGTTGCTAGGTCCTTAAAAAAATTTTAGCTCAAGGACAGCTTAAAAATAGTAAATTTGCCAAAAAAATTAACCCAATACATGAGGCAGACAAAATGACACACCAGAGAGCAGGGGGGCAGTGTCAGAGTGACACTGTTAGATACAAACCAACAAAGCCCGGGTGGAGAAGTATACCCTCAGAGATATTTCAAAGCGGTAGACTGGGTATATACCCTCACACAACTTTGTCTCTTGGAGATTTTACAACGGCAAACAAGTCCAAATAGCAGCGGAAAGGGTGCCAGAAAAATCAGAAACATGGCAAAAATGTGGTGGGGGGGGTTTTGAAAAATAGCACAAAATGATGATGTGTTTTTAAAAAGTAGACCAAAAAATGAAACCCGTGAAACCCATTTTTTTCCCCGTGACGACAATCAAAAACTGGGTGAGAAAACTGGGGAATTGGCAACACTAGCTGAGGTCTGCTTTGATTATTTAGATTTCAGCCCTTGCTAGAAAGGAAGCACAGCTAGTTATAATATAATATAATATAATATAATATAATATAATATAATATAATATAATATAATATAATATAATATAATATAATATAATATAATATAATATAATATAATATAATATAATACATAAACAGGCGGCATGGTGGTGCAGTGGTAGCGCTGCTGCCTCACAGTAAGGAGACCTGGGTTTGATTCCCGGAGTTTGCATGTTCTCCCCGTGTCTGCATGGGTTTCCTCCCACAGTCCAAAGACATGCAGGTTAGGTGCATTGGTGATCCTAAAATTGGCCCTAGTATGTGCTTGGTGTGTGTGTGCCGTGCGGTGGGCTGGCGTCCTGGCCGGGGTTTGTTTTCTGCCTTACGTCCTGTGTTGGCTGGGATTGGCTCCAACAGACCCCCGTGACCCTGTAGTTAGGATATTGTGGGTTGGATAATTATAATAATAATAATATATAAACAAAGACCTGTTTGTGTGTGTGTGTGTGTGTGTGTGTATGGCGCATGCATTTACTTCTAAATTTTTTGACACTTACATGCACCTCAGTTCTCACTATGAAAGACACGCGTGTGTGTGTGTGTATGGAGAAGTCCACTCTGCTTGCGCTCAACCACAGCCACAGGAGTTGGTGTGAATGCTACGGAAGATGTTGAATCTTATATAAGTGTGACTTGCACTTGGTGAGATGCTGCATTGCACACACTTTTTACTCATTCAACCCAAGCAGACAAACTCAGATTTGTGATACATGCACATTATACCTTCACACAACGAGCTACCATACGTTAGCCTGAGACAAGTCCAGCCTGTCCTGCTCAATTTGTGCCACAGCTGCACTCGACTACATGTCCATTTATGACAAGATATGACCTGCCCCGGCCCACTTAGTGGACGCCTCTGCAAGTTCACCAATGTATACTGTTTTTTACATATAATAAGCTTATTTTTTTTGTACCAAAGAACTCATGCAGCTAGTATACTATAATATAATATAATATAATATAATATAATATAATATAATATAATATAATATAATATAATATAATATAATATAATATAATATAATATAATATAATACACTGTTCTGTCTTATTTGCACTATGTGTATAGTGTGAGCCTTGTTCATTTTGTCTCTTTTTATACTTGTAAAGTATTTGGTTGTAATGAGAATAAAGTTTACTTTGACTTTCTGTACTTTTACTTTAAAACTCACTAATGATGGCACCAGAGAATGGCAATGGGTCACGTCAGTTAATTAGGTGACATATGTGATCTCCTAGGGCACTGTCACCATAGGGGAGCCATTTTGGTAACTCCAGGGGCTTGGGCTCCCACCCCA
Organism: Erpetoichthys calabaricus; assembly: GCF_900747795.2. Classification (NCBI taxonomy): domain Eukaryota; kingdom Metazoa; phylum Chordata; class Cladistia; order Polypteriformes; family Polypteridae; genus Erpetoichthys; species Erpetoichthys calabaricus. Next base: position 224,334,191 of record NC_041398.2, on the reverse strand, counting down.
CGTACAGGGCTCCATATGGGCTGCTCTGAGCACTTGTATATACAGTTCAGGGTGTGATATCTCCTTGTGGTCTACACAAATCAAATTTTTGGGTGTTAGACAGACATTTTCCATTAATGGCATTAACTGAAATGCCTTCTGAGTAAAGTGAGGCAAACAAAATGTTAAAAGTACAACATTTGTTGAAGGTTAGGATCTAAGATTTGATCTGGTTGTCCTACACACAGCTAAGCGTAACTCGATAATTGTGCCGCTGGTGTTTATGACTACATGACTCCACTTAGTGATAGCGCTGATTGATTCCATCAAGAATCCGTCTCATCCGGATAATTAATAATTTTCAGACGTGCAATTCGTGCAGGTGTTGGACGTGATAACGGTGATGATATTTTACAGGTTTCAATACCATAGAGTTTTTTCCTGTTTTCTGGTCCTGCCGAAATTGTGGAACGAGATAAAAATGCAGGTTGCTGTGTTTGAGCTACCTAGAGATACAAAAGCAATTTTCTTGCAAATCAAATCTGTAATTAAATAAGCAAATCTCCACGCTTCATCTCTTCCAAGTGACTTGAAATGCTCTTTTTTATGTGTGTGGCAGGTTATTTAATTACGCTCTTGGAAAGAGAAGATGAGTTGGCGAGACTGAGCACCTTTGCAGCTTTCTTAGAGTTAAGGGTTGTTTGTCAGCTTTGATTTAAATAAATCTGAGAACTGACAGGCTTGAGCAACACTTGGATCTTAGAGGAAAAGGGAGGCCGAATGAAAAAGTAATGAGAAGGTCTTTGTTAAATAAAACAAACAAGCAAAAGAATTAGACCATGTCTGTTTTTGCTGAGTTAAGGAGTATGCAAATTTATACAGAAATGTTAACTAGAAAACAAGTATTAAATGGACTAAATCAGCAAGAACGCACTGTGTGGGCAATAGATTGTTGCTCTGAGAACAGAAGGTTGGATCATTCATGTTTTTCCATCTGGAGGATCACAGGGAGACAGGGCCTATCCCAGTTCTCATACTGGCTGGGCCACCAGTCCATCACAGGGCACAATCATCCAGTCACCGACTTTGGGTCAACTTACAAATCAACCTAACATGAGGAAATCCGAGTACCTGGAAAACACTTGGAGAGAACATGTAAACTACAGGACATGTAGAAAGATGGAGTTGCAAAGGAATTCCTGGTCCCTGGGGCTTGAAAGCAAAGTCTTACATCTTCTCTAAATACGTTTCAATTGAAGCATCAATTAATTCAGTTCAAATTTTGGAAAAAACAATGATTTCCTTTTTTAAAACCTGCAGTTTAAGCCATCAGGCTTTAACAATAGCACCTTGAGCATGGTAAAGGCGCTATATAAATAAAATGCATTATTATTATTATTATTATTATTAAAAATCTGCTTCTTTTACAATGTCTGTAAGGCATATTCAACCCATGGAAGTTTCCACATTTTATTGCCTATTCAACATTAAATCACAGTGGATTTAATTTGACGTTTTTGGGACTAATCAACAGAAAAAGACTCCATAATGTCAAAGCGAAAGCAGATCTCTGCAAAATGGGCTAAATTAATTACAAAGATAAACCACAAAATACGTACCCGCATAAGCATTCACCACCTTTAATGTGATGCCCCTAAATCATCAGTGGTGCAGCCCATTGGTGTTAGAAGTCACAGGATTAGTTCAATGGAGACCACCCATCTTGGTTTTCAGTTGATTGCAGTACAAATGCTCCTAAATGTGGAAGGTTCAAGTTGTGGTGAGTCAGTATGGGGGCCTAACCTACACAAATAAGACAAATGAAAACTCCAAGCAACTCCATGAAGAGGTGACTGAAAAGAACACATCAGGAGATGAAGAATCGAAAATATCCAAGTCACTGAATATCCAGTTTAGTCATTCAATAAAAAACGGAAAGAGTGTGGCACAGCTGTAAATATGCTAGAGCAGGCCATCCATAAAAACTGAGTGAACGTGCAAGAAGAAGACAAGTGACAAAGGCCTCTGCAAATTCTGAAGGAGTTACAGGCTACATTAGCTGAAATTGGAGAGACTGTCCAGGTCAGGGGTTTCACCATTCACAGGTTTATGGGACTACAGCAAACATATGACATCTCAGCTAGAATTTGTGAGATGTCATCTAGAAGAAGGTTCTATGGTCTGATGAGAATAAGAGTCTTTACGCTAAACACCATGCTTGGCATAGGGCCTTGGCCAAAGGTTTTGAGAGGGACACAAGTACTGGTTTTCACAAAGGTTGCTGCTTCAGTATTTTTAGATCTTTTTGTCAGATGTTTGTATGGTATACTGAAGTAGAATTACAAGCATTTCATAAGTTTCAATGGCTTTTATTGACAATTACATTAAGTTTCTGCAAATAGTCAATATTTACAGTGTTGGCCCTTGTTTCTTTTTCAAGACCTCTGCAATTCTCCCTGGCATGCTCTCAATCAACTTCTGGGCCAAATCCTGACTGATGGCAGCCCATTCTTGCATAATCAATGCTTGGAGTTTATTAGAATATGTGGGCTTTTATTTGTCCACCTGCCTCTTGAGGATTGACCACAAGTTCTCAATGGAATTATGGTGTGGGGAGTTTTCTGGCCATGGACCTAAATTTTTTATGTTTTTGTTCCCTGGGCCACTTAGTTATCACTTTTGCCTTATGGCACGGTGCTCCATCATGCTGGAAAAGGCATTGTTCATCACCAAACTGTTCTTGGATGGTTGGGAGAAGTTGCTCTCAGGGGATATTTTGGTTCCATTCTTTATTCATGGCTCGGATCGGGGCACCACCAGTGCCAAGGTTGCTCAGGAATGGCAGCAGGCAGGTGTGAGTGCATCTACACACACAGTGAGGTGAAGACTTTTGGAGGATGGCCTGGTGTCAAGAAGGGCAACAAAGAAGCCACTTCACTCCAAAAAAAACATCAGGGACAGACTGATATTCTGCAAAAGGTAAAGGGATTGGACTGCTGGGGTCAAGTCATTTTCTCTGTTGAATCCCCTTTCCGATTGTTTGGGGCATCCAGAAAAAAGAAAAGGTGAACGGCGCTACCATCAGTCCTGTGTTATGCCAACAGTAACGTATCTTGAGACCATTCATGTGTGGGGTTGCTTTTCAGCCAAGGGAGTGCAGGGGTTCACTCATAATTTTTCCTAAGAACACAGCCGTTTTTTTTTTTTACAGTGGCTGGAGTGCCAATCCTGTCACCAACCCCCAAGTTCTCCCTTGTAAGCTGGAGGACCTGCTTGCAGGGCTGGATGCAGGATAATGTCACACTCAGGATGGAGCAATTGCTCAGGGGCCCAACAGAGTAGTGTCACTTTTGGCATTTACAGGATTCAGCGCAGATCCCTAGCCTCACAGCCACCACTCCGCCCATGTGGTCATTTGAAAAGAAAAATGGCAGAGTCCACATGTGTGAAGCCCCCACACACAGACTGAAGGCTGGCATCTGCTAAATATTAACGTGAATGGCATTAAAATGTACGTGATCAGTTATTTTAGGTTTTAAATTTGTTATTAATTTAGTCCACTTTGCAGAGATCTGTTTTCATTTTGATATTAAAGAGCCTTTTTCTGGTGACCTGTGTCAAAAACTTTAAACTTCTTTGAAATTGTTTAATAATAAAACATGAAAACATCCGGGAGGGTGAATCCTTTTCATTGGCATTGTATGTGGCTAAAATATAAAAATTTAATTCAGACTGAAAATAACAAGTTTGCAGTTTTTTATAAAGGATCACTTTTATAAATTTTATTCATTAGGTAAATAGACTCTGCTGCACTCTTTAAACTCAGTTCTGTAATGCTCTCATTTCTATTTCAGCTACAATTTGTTTAAAGCTGGTAAGTAGCTCTTACCTACAACATGGCCGAGCAGGCAGAGTTTTCTCCTTTTGGCTTTCAACCGTGAAGCTCAGCCACATTTATTTGCATTACCTAATCTCACTTCAAGGAAAGGCAACACATTTGGAATTTCCCACACTTGTGGTCAGTGTAGTTCGTGACATTGCACTTTTTCTTTTTTTTACCAACAAAGGTTTATTATCACTAGATGTTTCCTTAAAAGGGATATAGAATTTCTTTTCCATCGTATCATTACATTTTATTTCAACACAAATACTTTTTTTTAAGAAAGAAATTTAAAATTTCTGTGAGTGGGCGTTAAATTGAATTTAGTTTTGTTAAGTTTGACTTGATTGTATGGAATGTTATATATTCAATAAAAGTAAAAAAAAAATAAAAGAAATTTCAAATTTCAAATATACTTTATGCAATTTCGGGATGTTGAACACTTTCAGGTGTAACTTGCCAGGTGTTCAGGGGGTACCGTCAGGAGGTCCTGCCTCACATGGGCTCAGTGAAGGCTTACATTAGAACATTAGAACAATCCAGACAAGAACAGGCCATTCAGCCCAACAAAGCTTGCCAGTCCTATCCACTTATTTCTTCCAAAAACACATCAAGTCGAGTTTTGAAAGTCCCTAACATTTTACTGTCTACCACATTACTTGGTAGCTTATTCCAAGTGTCTGTCGGTCTTTGAGTAAAGAAAAACTTTCTAATGTTTGTGCGAAATTTACCCTTAACAAGTTTCCAACTGTGTCCCTGTGTTCTTGATGAACTCATTTTAAAATAACAGTCTCGATCCACTGGACTAATTCCCTTCATTACTTCATTACACTTCAATCATGTCACCTCTTAATCTTCTTTTGCTTAAACTGTGTAGGCTCGGATCTTTTAATCTTTCTTCATAATTCATCCCCTGTAGCCCTGGAATCAGCCTAGTCGCTCTTCTCTGGACCTTTTCTAGCGCTGCTATGTCCTTTTTGTAGCCTGGAGACCAAAACTGAACACAATACTCCAGATGAGGCCTCACCAGTGTGTTATAAAGCTTGAATGTAACCTCCTGTGACTTGTACTCCACACATCAGGGTGTTATATAACCTGACATTCTGTTTGCTTTCTTAATGGCTTCTGAACACTGTTGGGAAGTCGATAGCTTAGAGTCCACTATGACTCCTCAATCCTTCTCATAAGGTGCACTCCGATTTTCAGATTCCTCATTGTGTATTCAAACCTAACATTTTTACTCTCTATGTGTAGTACTTTACATTTACTGACATTAAATGTCATCTGCCACAAATCTGCCCAAGCCTGTATGCTATCCAAGTCCCTCTGTAATGATTAAAAAAAATTCCAAATTATCTGCTAATCCACCTGTCTTGGCATCATCTGCAAACTTAACCAGCTTGTTACTTATATTCCTATCTAAATCATTTACATATAAATGCAGCCCTAGCACTGACACCTGTGAACACCACTCTTAACTTCGGCCAATTCTCAAGAGGTTCCTCGCACCATCACCCTCTGCTTCCTGTATCTGAGCCAATTCTGCACCCATCTAAAAACATCACGCTGAACTCCCACTTCTTTTAGTTTGATGCCCAACCTCTCATGTGGCACCTTATCACCACATCCACAGTTTCTAACTTCCTTAAGAAGAGTGTTGCTTTGATTGGTGCAGACCCCAAGCAATCCTGAATTAGTGGAGAGTTTGAAAATAGTTGGAAGAAACAAATGGCTTAGTACTGACTAGTTATAATGATTTAACTTTGCCATGGAAACACCTGATACATTTGCTCGGATATGGCAGCAACCATAGCAAGGGTGGGACCCCAGGTTGGACGGAGTGACAGCCTATCACAGGGTGCATACGTCTCTAGCATACAAACATGCTTAGCCACATGGGTCCAGTTTACAGCTGACAGTTCACCTAATCTGCATGCCTGTAGCATGTGAAAGATTAAAATGCAAAATGTAATCAAACGACAAGTTGAGAAAGCACCTTAAAAGTCAGAGTTCGGGCTCTTTAGAAGATGGACAGCTTTTCTTATGCTCTATGCATCCATTCATAATCTGGTTCAGGTGAGCCTACATCAGTATGATCAGGCACGTGCCCACACCAACTCTGGACAGAGTGCCAGTTCATCACAGAAGGACGCTCACAAATATGATACCAGTGCAGTGCTGCCAAGTTCTTCGGAATGTACCCACAATCATTTCTAGTTTTGTTATTTCTTATCTATTTACATTTAGAACATCAGCCCGTCTTATGCTGCCCATCGGGCATTTAATTTTTTCTAACATTTCAAACCAAATTAAAGCAGAAGTTATTGGTTGTAAGAAAGAATATCAAAAAAGCAAACACATGAGTGTGCCTTTCAATGGACTGGTGCCCTGTCCAAGTCTCTGCTTTCTACATACTTTTACCATCTGTTACTTTTTGCATTTTTTAAAAACATCCTTGCTAGTATTCCTACCAGTACACTTCTTAAGGAGGTTTAATTCCCTGAGCCTGTTAGAGAAGGACATGTCGTTTAGTCCCAGTGATCTCTTCTACCCTCGGCTTGTAGACTGTCAATTGAATAATTTTCATAGTATAACAGAAATAAATATGAATGTCAAAGTTGTGGTTTGTATTCTTACACAAAAAAGGAATGGACATCTCCAAAGGTTTAGGACTAGATTTGGACTTCAATTATGTATGCTAGATCTCCTACTGCTTGATTTATACTGATCTGAAATGTATGCCAGTGGTAGATCGATGAGTAAAACTAAAATGAAACAGTAAAGAAATTTGACAAACAAGAGGAAACCATTCAGTCCATCAAGCCCATTTGTGAAGCTAATAGCTAAGCCGTCCCATTAAATCCTCCAGATTCTTCTTAAAGGATGTTGAGGGTTCTGCTTCAACTCCACATCCCAGTAGTTTGTTCCAGAGTCACAAAACTCTTTTCATAAAGAAGTGCTTCCTAGCATCCGTCATAAGCACACTGATGTCCTCGAGTATGTGATTCACCCTTAAGATGAAAGAATGTTGCTGATCTTCTTTATCAATCCCTTTGACGATATTAAATACCTGGATTAGGTCCCCACACAGTCTCCTCTGCTCGAGACTGAACAGGTTTAACTCTCCAAGTCTGTCAGAGTACAACGTGTCCTCAAGTCCTGGGATGCACTCAGTTGCTCTCCTCTGCACAGCTTCAAGTGTGGATCTGCCTTTCTTGTAGTGTGGTGACCAGAACTCCAAACAAAACTCTCACTAGTGCATTATATAGTGTGAGCAGAACATCCCTTGACTTAAATTCAACAGTTTTTATCACATAACCTAATATTTTATTGTGTCAACTGTGACAGATAGGGGGTGCTGTTGTCCCCTTGAACACTCAGACCACACGTCAGACACCAGGTAAAAGTCCAATAATGTTTAAATATATTATAATAACAATGTGCACAAAGCACCTCCACTCCACAATACTCCAATAAACAATCAATAAATCAATACAATCCTATTCCTCCACTCCCAGCAGTTCAGTCACCCTTCCTCCCAACTCGGCTCACTGCTGGGATCTCCCACAGTCCTTTTATAGTCCCTGACCCAGAAATGCTTCTGTCCTTCACTTCCGGGTCAGATGAAATCTTTTTCTTTTCTTCGGCCCGGAAGTACGTCATTTCTTCTGTCCCTGTGACTGGGAAGTACTTCCGGGCTATACGGAAAATATAAGTCCCTGAGCCTCCCTGCAGCATCCCCTGGAGGCCCCCATGGTATCCAGCAGGGCTGTGAATTAAAACTCCAAGGCCCATGATGCCCTGCTGGAAATCGGGGCACCTCCATGTTGCAGGGATGGCTCCAACTGGCGGCTTGGGGGTATTGGCCGGGATAAACTGCCAGCCATATATCACATAACATAAATCCCTAAATCTTCCTCAGACGTCTCTTCCTGTATGCCAGTGTCTCCCATCCTGTATTTATAACTGATGTTCCTTTTGCCCACATGTAGCATTTGGCACTTTTTTTTACTTTAAGCTGCATTTCCCAGGTGTTTGCCCAGTTCTGAAGTTTGCTCAGGTGTTTTTGAATTCCTTTTTTTGTTGCCTCCTCAGGTCCTGCCATCCCTCCAGTTTAAGTGTCATCTGTGAATTTCAAAAGCTTACTAACTTTACCAGAATCAGTGTCCTTAATATAAATCAGAAAAAATAACGGTCCAAGGACAGACCCCTGAGAGGCTCCACTGATGACCTTGCTCCATGTGAAGCATTTTCCTCTTAACAGGTCCTTCCTAAGCAGGACCTTCCTCTCATAAACACATGCTGACTGTTATTTAGTATATTATTTGTATTTAGGAAACTTTCTAATTTATTTCTAATTATAGATTACATTTTATTTTATTTCTTAGTATAGTATAGTAAGGTATAGTATAACATAGCATAGTACAGTATAAAGTGACCATTTGAATTCTGCAAAAGTTGTATTACAGAAATTGAGGCCTTTTGAATTGTGGCATTTCATCCAGTTTTAGTTCCCATGTTGCAACCAGTGTTGCCAGGATAGTCTCCAATTTACTACAACCCAGAAATCAATAAGATGTTTCATTAAATGGATGGATTCTGTATATTAATTGTGCCATATATCTGAGATGGTATGTATTTATATGTTGCACTTATAATTAAAAATTTAGATATATTCAGGAATTGATGGCACATTTTCAAATTTCCCTAAAGGGGAAGGCCAAGTAGTTAATATACACATGCATTATTACTGTATACCCATACTATCTGTGCAAGCCCGTGCTGTAAAAAGCACGGGATCCTAGAAACTATTGAAATCGTCAGAAAATAATTGAAATGTAGAGATGTCAGGTAATTGAAAGGAATTACTCTGGGCATCTCTCTCCTAGGAGGTTTTTTTTTGCCGATGTGCTTGCATCGCTTGTGTATTAACGACTAAACGAGTGACTCTTTCTTCGGAGGTTTCGTTTTGCCGACGTACTCACATCGCTTGTGCATTAGCGGCTAAGCAAATGACTCTTTTTTCAGAAGTTTCGCTTTGCCGGCGGGCTGGCCTCGCTTGTGTATCCTTGGAGGTGGAGCCCTTACCCCGACTCTACCTCTCACTTCTGGGACGGACAGACACACACACTTCCACATGTAGACATTTATATATAAGATTGTCACTTTGCCCCATATTATCAACACTTATTCAGAAAAACTAACTGTCCTTGTACCAAGAGTTCTCACTTCTCTCCTCCCTTTTGCACCTCCAAAGGGATTCCTTCCCAAAAACCCCATCACTCTTCAGTATAATCTGTGCATATCAGCCGGCCATTAGTCACCCTACAGTGTTATTCAGTGCACCCAACAAGGGGTACCACCAGTTTTTTGTTTTTTTTCAACAACAGCCCCCTTTATGAATAATAAAATGACGGGACAAACACAGAGGAAATGTTTCCCTACTCAGGAGTAGGAGGCCATGGCAATGTCACATCCAGGAACCATTGCCAAGGCCCTTAAATCTCCCTCAGGTCCCGAGTAAAATTCACTAACTAGAGGCTCCAGCCCCTTAATAATTAAACTAAACAAGAAAAGAGAACACAGAGACACAATTAATATTGGATAAAAAGGGCCAAAACTGGAATAAATGGAGAGGTTAGGAATGAAGACAGCATCAAAACCCTGACAGAAATAATAATTAACTGTTTAATGTTCCATCTTGCAGCTGTATGGCTTGTACAGTGAAGCAGCAGTTTTGAGAGAGAGAAAATGAAATCTGGAGATGGCACAGTGAGAATTCAAGCAGGGGTCGTATTGGTGAAGAGTACATTTAATAAACAAAGATCAGGACGTATAGCCAGAATCACAATTGAAGAACAGAGCAGTAAGTCGTTCGCCAAAAACAGAATGAGAGCCCAAATAAACAAGAGGGTAGAAAAAGTTGTAACCAGTTATTCATTAATTAACAACATAAAAGATGCTGAAGGTTATTTGTTCATTGTTATGAATGGATTCATCATTTAAACTTTTTTGAGCATTGTTTTCTATTGCTTTAAAGATCTAACACTTGTTTTGGGGGTTTCTTGAGTTCTGTAATCTCAATCTGACTCTGATTTACTGAATTAAAGCTTACTTTTGTTTTTGTTATTTAATTTGGGCCATTTTCACCTCTATTTTCATTTATTCAGGATTGCAGCTATTTTGATATCCTGTCGTTAAGGCAGCCTCTTGTGTTGTTAGGGGCGTGTTCTCAGAGGTCATGACCTCCAGTTAATAACACAATGTGTTTAAAGTGCATCTTCGGAATATCATTGCTTTCCAGTGTTTTGTTGTGTTAGGGTCCTTGGGTGACCATATCTTCCATTTGTTTTTTGCTCTTTGTTATGTAGGATTTACCAGAATGCCTTAAATCCCATATGCTTACCTCACTGTCAGGTACTATATAGTTCAGCGCTTCCTCTTTACTTCCCTTTTACGTCTGAGCGTTTTCAGAGTTTCGCTGGTTCGACGTTGTGTCAGTTATGTTCCAGCTTTCACGTTTAACTTCAGGTCGTTGATTTCTTTTCCTAGTCTGATGTCGGCTTTTATTCCAACCGTAATGTTTGTTTTACGGATGGTTTTGATAACTTTTTCCGCTTCAAATAAAATATCAGCTATTCTCCTTTCTTGCTGTAAAACACTCTTTGACAGTTCGTTCAGAGTTTGTGAGATGCGCCTTCTCATTCTGCATTTCAGTTCTAACACCCTCTAATTAAGCATGCTCAAGTCTGTTGTGTTTGTTGAGGTTCACATTCATTTTTTAGGCCTGTTTTGTTCATTTGTTTTCGTTAATGTTACTTTTGTTGATTATTTTCCCTTTTCTTTGCATTCCTTATTGCATCTATGCTTATAGGCTGCTTGTATTTTGTGGGGGGGCCCTCAAGAGGCCCATCACCAGAAACTGCCCTCCCCCTATAAAGCTGGAGGGTTTCTTGGCGATTCCTGTGATTTATTGGATTTTTTTGACTTCCAGCTCTGCATTTTGACTTCGCCTATGACTTCTGTTTCTGGAGTTTGTTAGCCTGGATTGCTTTGCATTTTTACATACCTCCATTTTGCCATTGTGCTTCATCATATTACAGAGTATTTTTTGTGAAGAATAATGCCTTTTTTTATTAAGGTTTCTGTGTTCACTCATTTATCAAGCCAGGGTTTGGCAGTATATCCCTCTCTAGTAGGCATTATTGTAAGTTCCTTTGCATCTTTTCAGAATTTACATGCTTTGGAACTCTTAGTCATAACAAGGTTAACTGATTCAACATTAGAGATTCTCTACTACTACGACAGTCCTTTCCTCCCATTCTTGCCATTTTTCTCACTTTTCGATTCCGGACACATAAATCCTCTTTATGATTAATGAAAATGGTACTGATTACATTTAACATTACATAAAAAGTAATGTTCATGACAGATACCCTCATAACAGAGATCAGGGTCCCCTCTTGGAGGTTTCTGACTGTGCTGTTGTAGATTTTCTGTAGATTTGTGATTACAATGAGTACCTATGTAAATGAATGCCATCAGAGACCCCCTCCCAGGTCAGGACCTCAGCCACTTGCCTACTTTTTTTTTTGTTCTTTATTTCACCTTATACAATTTCTTGTATTAGGAATTTGTTCGTTTTCGCATACCCCTTGGGGTCAGAGCGCAGGGTCAGCCATTGTACAGCGCCCCTGGAGCAATTGAAGGTTAAGGGTCTTGCTCAAGGACCCAGCAGAGTAGGATCTCTTTTGGCAGTGACGGGGCTTCAAACTGGCAACCTTCGGGATACCAGCACAGATCCTTAGCCTCAGATGCAATTTCCAAGTGTAAAATGTATCCATTTAACTCCCTCATATTCCATCCATCCATCCATTTTCCAACCCGCTGAATCCGAACACAGGGTCACGGGGGTCTGCTGGAGCCAATCCCAGCCAACACAGAGCACAAGGCAGGAACCAATCCTGGGCAGGGTGCCAACCCACCGCAGGACACACACAAACACACCCACACACCAAGCACACACTAGGGCCAATTTAGAATCGCCAATCCACCTAACCTGCATGTCTTTGGACTGTGGGAGGAAACCGGAGCGCCCGGAGGAAACCCACACAGACACAGGGAGAACATGCAAACTCCACGCAGGGAGGACCCGGGAATCGAACCCAGGTCCCCAGATCTCCCAACTGCGAGGCAGCAGCGCTACCCACTGCGCCACCGTGCCGCCTCCCTCATATTCCTCATTTTGCAAATTTTAGTTTTGCCCCCCTCCCCAATTACTAATAATTCTTGAGTAAATCTCCAGTGGAGGCGATGAACCCTTTCCCTCGATTTAATTATTTGCAAAACATATTACACATGTAAATCTTAGTGCCCGTAACACATTGTGCAAGACAGTCTGCAAATAAACACAAGCCGGCCTTTTTCAATTGAGTATCCCCATATTGGGTAATGCAAATATGTCTTCAGCGCCCACTCAGTGGACTGTATGAAATTCTCTCGTTTATCTTCATGAGTTTCCTATCCCAATGGTTTGTGCATTAGATCACCCTGCTGAAAGTCTTCCATTTTTTTTAATCCTGTGATTACTAAACACACCTGCTCAAACATCAGTCATTGTTTCTAAATTGTTGTTATAAGGATTAAGGTGCAGCCTTGCAGTTGCCACCATAACTTAATACAGAGTGGAACAGTAAATAGGACAGAGTGGCAAAAGAGCAGGAGACACCTTTTCACTGAGTCATGATGGAATGTCGAGCACATGCTGCCTTTTTGGTTTAGCCGTTCAGTCTTCTGTTAGTCAAGGCTTGCCTAGGTGATGCATTTAGGTCCCATTCAGTGGTGTGAATAGTAATGGAAATTTTACCAGCACTGGATGAGCCACTTTTACATACGGGTTTGCATATCCTGTTCAAGTGGGGCCGTTCGGTTATGAGCTTCGGTCTACAAAGGGAGGCACAGGGAACTCTTGTACTCCTTGTGTTTGAGCGATGCTGTGAAGATGCCACCCTAGCACAGTTAATTTTGATTAATTAATGCAGATCATCCTTTATTTAAATGTCAAATTTAAATGTCAAATGTACAAAGTAACAGGGATTGTGAAAGAGAGGTGAAAAAGAGAGTGCAGGCAGGGTGGAGTGGGTGGAGAAGAGTGTCAGGAGTGATTTGTGACAGACGGGTGTCAGCAAGAGTGAAAGGGAAGGTCTACAGGACGGTAGTGAGACCAGCTATGTTATATGGGTTGTAGACGGTGGCACTGACCAGAAAGCAGGAGACAGAGCTGGAGATGGCAGAGTTAAAGATGCTAAGATTTGCATTGGGTGTGATGAGGATGGACAGGATTAGAAATGAGGACATTAGAGGGTCAGATCAAGTTGTACGGTTTGGAGACAAAATCAGAGAGGTGAGATTGCGTTGGTTTGGACATGTGCAGAGGAGAGATGCTGGGTATATTGGGAGAAGGATGTTAAGGATAGAGCTGCCAGGGAAGAGAAAAAGAGGAAGGCCTCTTTTTATTAACACATCCACTTCTTTAATGCCTGCAACATACGGTGCGAGGGAAAAACGAATGCAGCTGTCAACAGCCCATTTGGAGCAGAAAGGCCATTGGAACTGTTAGTGGCCACCTAATGATAGGAAAACAATTAACGGCCACAGTAGTTAAAAAAAGGAGTAGACCTTCCTTTACCATTAGGCATCTGATCACTGATGACAATAACCAATCTCACTCCAAAAGAGTAGCCCTGTTCTCATGTGATAGAAAACATTTCATTCTCTTCTTCTAAACTCTGGCATTTCAAACTGTTAGAATCTCAATAACATTTCTTCTACAGGTATACTCTCTGCTTAAATGTTTCTGAAACAGTATCCCATAATCAACATCTTCATTAATGCTTGGATTATATATTTTTTTTCCTATTTTGATGATGTGCTTGTGGTGGTGGTATTTACTAGATGGGGTGCCAGTTTTTTTTTACCATGGCACAGTCACAAACTCACACCCACACTCAAAACCTTTGATATTGCTATAAAATTAGAGACCCATTGAGAACACCAGTGAATGGCAAGCACTCTAGAACATGGGGTCACCAACTCTGTCTTGGAAGACCATCATGGCTGCTGGTTTTTATTCTAACCCTTTTCTTGATTAGTGACCTGTTTTTGCTGCCATTTAACTTCTTTTGAATTCATTTTATTTGACTTCCTCTTGAAGACTCCTTAATTGTTTCTTTTTCCTTAATTAGCAGCCAAACAACAATGAGATACAAAATAAGCCAAAACAACTGGTGTCCATTATACAACATCTGAAAATAAAGAAATATGAAGGTCTCAGGAATGTCAATCTGCTCAGGTTCCCAAAACATTTTACCAGTGCTCTTAGAAAAGAGAAAATCAGCAGTTTCAGAAATGTCTGCTAATGCACCATGAGAGCAGCAACAAGCCATGGAATTAAAGAACGGGTTTAATTAATGACAAGAATCGTCACCTCATTAAGCAACTGGTTGGAGTAAAATTGGTTGGAGTTTGAGACCCTCACATAGTTGGTCTTCTGTTGGCTCACTCACGTCACGTTTCATTTCTGTTTGGGTTCCATTTAAAGAAAGAAATGAAGCAATTCAGAGGAACAAATCTAAAAAAACAATTCAATTAAAATGTATTCACAAGAAGTTAATTAGCAGCACAAACAGGGCACTCATTAAAAAAAGGGTTAAAATGAAAACTTGCAGCCGCAGTGGTCCTCCAGGACCGGAGTTGGCGACTCCTGCTCTAGAATGCCTGAAGGAGCGTTCAAACAGTAACCAATGAATTGAAAAGCTGGCTGTTTAAATCAAAGATGTCTGCATGTACTTTGTATAATAAATAAGCTGAATGATAACCTCTCATATTCTTCAACTTAAACCTATCAGCCTTTTCACTTACTGTATGCAGAGAACTGAGGGACCATCGCCTGGCCTGAGGCCTCATTTATTAAAGAGTATGTTGATTTAAGTGTGAAAATAAGAACATGCCATAAAAATAGGAAAATGCATAACCCAAAAAATAATCAGAATCATAAAACCTGGTGTACGCACATTTCTACACAATTTACCATTTACACAGTGGTGTGCAAAAGTATTCAAAATCATCGTAAATTCAGTTTGCAGCAGCTTCCCGTTTACTTAACGTAATCAAAGTACTTCACAGCACTCATATTGCAATAAGGGCACCTAGCGAGAAAGAAGGTGCTTTTGTTAACTGTAAGCAGTTACTTTCCATACCAAGCACAAAACACACTCTTCTTCTCTCTTTCTCTTTCTCTTCCTCTATTCCTCCTCCAGCAAACTTCATCCTCTTCCTCCCGACTCTGGCTCCCTGAATGGAGTGAGGTGGCTCCTTTTAAGCTGGTCCTGGGAGTGCTCCAAGTGGCTCATTAATCAGACCTGGAATCACTCCCAGGCGATAGGGCTCTGCAGCACCCCCTGGTGCCCCCCCATGGAACCCAACAGGGTTATGCCAAACTCCAACTCCCATTGTGCCCTGCAGGAATCCATGGTGCCACAAGTGCCCAGGAGGGCTTCCCTGTAATGTGCTTGGCAGATGCCCTCTCCCCTGGTCCTTCCTTCCAGCTGGCGTCCCAGCCAGGTAATGGCAATGGTCACCCGTCACAGCACCAAAAGGCCCCATTGTGCATAGTCTATTGGTATCTCTGCTTGAAAATGCACTGCACAGGGACTCACTCCTTGCTCTTATCTATCAACTGGGCTTTCCTGTTTCTAGATTCCTGCAGATAAAGCTACAAGTGTTGCAGATAAATGTACCAAGTATGGGTTCTGTCTTCAGCATATCATTAGGCACCCGGTAAGGTACCACATGAAAGGATAGCGATCAAACTAAAAGAAATGGCAGTTCAGAGCTTGGTCAGTAGGTGGGTACAACATTGGCTCAAACACAGGAAAGCAAATGGTGAAGGTGAGAGGGGAACTCCTTCAGAGTGAAGTGGTGTTAAAAGTTGTGTCCTTCAGGCTGGACCAGAATATAATCAGTAAGCTGGTTAATCTGCTGAAGACACAAACTAGGTGGAAAGGCAGATAATGCAGAATCGGCTGAATTGTTACAGAAGGATTTGGATAACATTGGGCAGATTTGTTACAGGTAAGAAATTTAAGATAAAGAGAGAGAAAGTAGAGAAAGACAAAAAAATGTGTAATTTCCTTTACTACACTACTAGCAAATACAGTAGACTTATCTTGCTCAACCGGAAGAATCACACCACACCATTCTTAAGTCAGTGGGTAACCGATGTTCTATACTACATGAAATTGAAAAAGATCAAATTATCACTTAAAGGATCTGTTCAAAACTTTTTTTAAAATATGTGAGGATCTAATCAATAACATTTTATAATAAGCTTCTGTTTTGGGGTAAAGGATACCCTTCTTTTCTTGCTCCTTTTATAGAGTGGCTGGGGTTGCAGGCTCCTCTCTCTTTCTCTTGGGTGGAGGTCGTATTTTGCTTTGATCTGTTAAATTTGACTTGACTGTATGGAATGTTATCTGTTTCTAATTAAAATCAATAAAAAAACAAATTTAAGATAAGTAAATGTAAAGTATTACATGTAGGAGGAGTAGAGAAAAGCCAAGCAAAATGACACCTTTTATTGGCTAACTAAAAAGATTACAATATGCAAGCTTTCGAGGCAACTCAGGCCCCTTCTTCAGGCAAGATGTAGGAGGAGAAAAATGTTAGATTTGAAAACACAATGGGGGCGAATAAAACTTGAAAATACACCTTATGAGAAGGACCTAGGAGTTATAATGATCTACCTGTACATCCAGACAGTGTTTAGAAGTGATGAGGAAGACTAGATAGATAGATAGATAGATAGATAGATAGATAGATAGATAGATAGATAGATAGATAGATAGATAGATAGATAGATAGATAGATAGATAGATAGATAGATAGATAGATAGATAGATAGATAGATAGATAGATAGATAGATACTTTATTAATCTCAAGGGGAAATTCACAATTTCAGGATCACAGAAGGCACCAAAGGCTTAAAACGCCACTTTCTCGCAAGCTGCTTCATTTTTAGCTTAGTGCCAGCTCTGCTGCCACGATACCGCCTTCTTACCTCATTGGGTAAATAGGGAACCACGCTGACACTGGTATTTGTTCTCAGCGCTTGAAGTTGACTACTTGAATAAACGAGTCTCCGCGTGTAAAAATCCACATCCACGTAGTAAAAGTAAAAGTGTCCAGGGATCGAATCCACATAAAAGAAAGAATGTGATAGGAGTGATCAATAAAAAAAAAAAAAAAAAAAAAAAAAGGTAGACAAATAAATTCGTACACGGAGCTGCTGAAAAGGCTGCCACTCTTGGCGATGCCTGAGTCATATATGAGTATAGTATGACTAATATGATGTTAGGTTATACCGCACAGTGTGAGGAGTTCAAGTCAAAGGAGGTTATGCTTAAGTTTTAAAATGCACTCACCTCGAGTACTGGGCACACTTTCAGCCTTCACATTACAAAAAAGACATAGCAGCCCTAGAGAAAGTCCAGAGAAGAGCAACTGGTCTGGTTCTGGGACTAAGAGGTATGAGCTGTGAGGAGAAAATTAAGAAGATGAACTTTTTTCAGTTTCAGAAAATGGAGGTTAAGTGGTGACAAGAGCAAAGTGTTTAAAATTATGAAGACAAGTAAACAGTGGATCCAAGTTGTTACAGTAAAATACAGGGACATGGTTGGCAACTTTTTCAAGTCAGATTGTGCATAAAAGTTTGAAAGAACTAAAGACACTTGGAATAAATTATCAAGTAGTGGGGTGGAGAGGAGGACTTTAAGGACCTTGGAATCTCGACTTGAATGTAATTTTGGAGAAATTAGGTCAGCTTTGCTAGGTAAATAGGATGGATGATCTACTTGGCCTGTTCTCTTCATAGTGTTTCTAACGTCCTAAGCATCTTTAAGATTGTATTCACCAAGACTGCCGTCATAATTAGAAAACTACCAGTAGAGCCACAACAGGCACCTCGCTACACTTGACATTATTTTAATTGTTTTGAGTACACTACTTTGCACAATTTTTGCACTTTTAATTCTCTGATTGAATACACTATGATGATATTCTGCCTAATTTATAGATAGATAGATAGATAGATAGATAGATAGATAGATAGATAGATAGATAGATAGATAGATAGATAGATAGATAGATAGATAGATAGATAGATAAAAGGCACTATATGATAGATAGATAGATAGATAGATAGATAGATAGATAGATAGATAGATAGATAGATAGATAGATAGATAGATAGATAGATAGATAGATAGATAGATAGATAGATAGATAGATAGATAGATAGATAGATAGATAGATAGATAGACATTTTGTCTTTTGCCACAGTCACTTCAATTCATTTTTTACTTCATCAAGCAACACTCATTACCCAAGAACGACAAAGCAAAAACAGGATTTTAGAAAGTTTCAACGCTTTACTGTGACATTTGAAGTCTGGCTGAGCTGCATGCCATTCTATTGATAATCACTGATGTTTCTACACTTTGTTTGGAGTCCACTTGTCATCAATTCAAATAACCGGACATGATTAAGAAAGGCACATAGTTCTGAATTGGTGGTCCCACTCACAGTGAGGTAGGCATATTGCTGTTGGTATAGAGGAGCCCCCCTTGTCCCCTAGTCTGGCAAGGAGGCCTTGGCTGTGGGTTAGGGATATCACAATAGAAGACCTATAGAAGGTCCCACAGATGAGCAAAGACCAAGCCATGAGGTCAAAAAGAATGCCTGCAGAGCTTAGAGAAGAGGATTGTGTTGAGGTACAGATCTGGGCAAGGACACACAAACATTCCTGAAGATTCCCAAGAGAACAGTGGCCTCCATAATTCTTAAATCAATGATGTTTGGAGCAACCAGGACTCTTCCTACAGTTGGCTGCCTTGCCGAACTGAGCAATCAGAATAGAAGGGCCTTGATTAGATAGATAGATAGATAGATAGATAGATAGATAGATAGATAGATAGATAGATAGATAGATAGATAGATAGATAGATAGATAGATAGATAGATAGATAGATAGATAGATAGATAGATAGATAGATAGATAGATAGATAGATAGATAGATAGATAGATATTTTATTTTTCCCTACCATTTTCTATGCCCACTAAATGCTAAGCAGGGTTGTGGGGAGCTGGATCCAATCCCAGCATGCTTAGGGCTCTCACAATCACGAACAAGCAATCAGCCGAATTCCCAATTAAGTACTCAGTGGCTGATTGACCCTCTGGTGATGCCAGGGCCTAAACTGGTCCTCTGGTCACACCACAAACTTCAAGGTATGCTTAACCACAATCCAATTAGAGACAGGGGATGATTAGGGTACCAGAATGGGTCAATTCAGTCACAATGGGCAATTCAGCCTGGACATTGGGGGAACACTCAACCCCTTCTAAAGGATGCTCAGGGATCTTTTATCACCACAGAGAGACAGGACCACAGTTTTATGTCCCATTTAATGAAGGTTATACCCATCAATGCACTGACACACGGACCACTGATGGCCACAACAACACCTCAACCATTTTCTATATCCACTAAATGCTAAGTAGGGTTACGGGGAGCTGGATCCCATCCCAGCATGCTTAGGGCTCAAGGCAGGAACAATCCCTGGACAAGGCCCTTGTCCATCGCAGGGTGAACACCCACACACGCTCACTCTGGCCAGTTTATTGTTACTGGTCCACCTCACCTGTATGTCTTTGAACTCTGGGAGGAAATTGGAGCACTCAGAGGATACCCACCCATTAAGAAGGTCCTGGGATGCAAACTCTGGTCTTTTTACTGCAAGGCTAAAACTGCTAAACACAGAATTTTATTTGTTCCCAGGGTGAAATTTGCCTTTTCACAGAAACTCTTTAAATAAATAAATACATAATTTAAGGGACAGATACAAAAATATTTATCCACACACACTATGGTTTGAACACACACTGGAATGACTACAAAGGAAGAAAAACTTCCTTTAAATAGGCGTATTGCTATTGGTATAAAGGAGCCCCCCAGTGCCCATATCTGTCCTTGTTATGACTATCGGTGTCCCGGATAAAGGAAGGAGATCATGGCTGTGGGTTTGGGATATCACAACAAGCCAACTCCCCAAAAGAGAAGGTTTTACACACACTCATTCATAATGGAGCAATTTACAGTCACCAGTTAACTAACTTGCATGTTATCTTTCAATCACGGAAGGTAAACCCGAGTATTCAACGAAAAACCTGATTAGAACCCAGGAAGAACATGGATACTCCATAAAGACAACACTTTGGCATGTAATTCTAGCTCACGCTTCTGGAGCAGATAGGCAGTAATGCTAACCACAGCCTCACTCACCTCCACTCCAAACAATCACTGGATGAGTGAGGAATATGAGCTGTAAATATCTGAAAGTTGGCTTCAACACAGTAAAATGTTGAGCAAGCGTGTCAAAGCCGAGCTGGGAATGACTAATGTGACATTACTTATATGACTGTTCTAAATGAATGACTGGCAAGGATACATCTTTATTATGGTTGACACTAATAGCCTTCTTATTCTTTGTCACAAAAGATATTTTTGTCTCATGCTGATTAGCAAGCAAAGCAGGGCATTAATGAGAAAGAAGGTATTACCATTTTTTTAATGTCTTTAGAACCTAATTTAGAGAATAGTGACAATCATTGAAACAAATGTTACTGAAGGCCCACATCTCAGTTTTGCCCACAGTAAGTCCGTCGTCCTTGTGTCACCTCTTGAATAGTGTCACTTGTGTTTATTACAAAGGTGCCTGTGTCTAAGAGAATGGACCATAAAATAAATTGTGAGCCACGCTACTTAGTTTGCATAGCAGATTGGCTTTATTTATTCAAATTTATATCTAATATTAAACCAACCTGTAACAATCACATTTGTGTATGTTTTGGGTTGTTTCTTCTTGGGTTTGCAAAATTAGAATAAAGGCAGGTTTGGTCTGCTATCTAGCATGAATGCACTGGAGAGGTCAGCCAGCTTTGCAGAAAGCACCACGTATAGAACTCTTCAAGCGTAACATGTTAGTGTCTTTCACCAAAAAATATGTGAGTCCTTCACCTTGTGTGACTCAGCTGTTTGACAACTGCATGAGTTTAATTCCTGGCCTGGCCATATTCTGTATGTTCTTCCCATGTCTTCAATATGGCAACTCCAGTTAGGCTTGATATAAGAAAGCGTTTGTGTGCCCTGTGATCAGGGGCCAGTGCCACCATTAGGGCACAGATCATAAATAGGGGGTTTGGGTAGGACTTTGCTATCGAACACTCGGCTGCCATTTTTCAATAGACAACTGTTGTTTGCTTTCTGAAGTGGTCTGTATTTGTAGTTATTTATTAAGAAAATAAAATAAAATAAATTCAGTCAGAGTGAGAAAGGTATATATTGTGTATTTGTATGTTCATTAACAAGTTAATCTTGATTGACATTCCTGTTGTCCAGTAGAATATCAGTGGGTGGGATTTTAAAGGGGAAAAAGGAAATTCTTAAAAGCTGTTTTTTTTTCCTGTTACTGAGAGAACCCAATGAGAAACTGACATGCAAAATAAAACGAGTTAAGAATCATTTATCAGCATCTATGTGTCATCTATCAATAATATAGCATATCAGTAACGGCGCACTGTACAATAACGTGCAGTGAATACACTTGACTTGAGCATTCCTAGTTTTCATCCTCTTTCTCTGTACGTTTACCATTAGTTTGCTCAGAGGTTGATGCGCTTGCTGATTCCTGAGCAGATCTTCTTTTCTCCACCCTAGCGGCCTGCTTCTTCTCTTCTTCTGTCGGCATCTTTTCACATTTAAACTGATTAAGTCAGTGTTTTTGTTACAAGTACTTAGTACATTTTCCTACATTTTTCACTTAAGCTGGCACTTAAGTCTTCAATCTGCCTTAAGAATGATTTAAGATATGAAGAGGTAGGGGAAGTGACAGCGAAGGTGGTAGGGAATGAGAATGGCGCTCATACGCATGCGCCGCACGGCCGCCCTGCTGCCTGCTGCCGAGAGTTGATTCTACAATAAAATAAAATCAAAATAAAAAGACGAATAACCTTGGAGGTCAATCATCACCCCAAAAGCAGACAGTAGAGGTCACGTAGTACATGTGTACCAAATTTCAGGTCAATAGTTCAAACAGTTTGCAAACTACAGATGATTTAAAATCCTGAACAGACAAACGAACAGCCGCAGTAGCGTATTATATAAGAAGACGTTGCCGCTCTGTACTTCAGATGTCACAGCTACCTCTCTTTGCGCACACAAAACATTTTAAGGGCTTCGTGTCCCCATCTTCTATCTTTTCAGACTGTGTGGATGTCTCGTCCCATTGACTGTGTGCCTAATGTTTTCATTTCCCTAAAAATACCCCAAACACTTCCAGCTTTAGTGGCAAGGGGTCAACATGGTTTCTCAAAGTTGGAACTTAGCAAAACTTACTTGTGCTCCACAATGTTGCAAAACAGACTTGTAAACTTGGTACCAATGTCAATTGAATCTGAGTTAGCTTCCACACTGGATTTGAGAGATTTAGTGAAGCACTTTCCAAAGCAGAAAGAAGGAAAAATTCAATTTCAATTATGTAATCTATGTGTAACGTTTTGTGCCGTAAATATGTCACAAAATATGTCAATTTAAATTATTGTTTCCTTTTTCTATAATATAAGTTTAAAAACAGTAACTTATTTGTAAAACAAGGGGGGCACTAATAAGCTTAGCCTTGGGCACAAAATAACTTTACACACTACACTGCCTACGATAGATGGCAGTCCGTCTGGGGTTCACTACTGCTGAATAGCCAGTTCCTCTGGACTAGACTCCTGCTATTCACAACTCTGATGGAGAAAAGGAGTAACGAAATAAGATGAATGAAGGGCATGAAATGCACACACAGCGCCTTCAGAAAGTCACTTGTTTCACATTTTGTCTTTTGCTACAGTCACTTCAATTCACTTTTTACTTCATCAAGCAACACTCATTACCCAAGAACGACAAAGCAAAAACAGGATTTTAGAAAGTTTCAACGCTTTACTGTGACATTTGAAGTCTGGCTGAGCTGCATGCCATTCTATTGATAATCACTGATGTTTCTACACTTTGTTTGGAGTCCACTTATCATCAATTCAATTAACCGGACATGATTAAGAAAGGCACACAGTTCTGAATTGGCGGTCCCACTCACAGTGAGGTAGGCATATTGCTGTTGGTATAGAGGAGCCCCCCTAGTCCCCTAGTCTAGCAAG
This sequence comes from Erpetoichthys calabaricus, assembly GCF_900747795.2. Taxonomy (NCBI): domain Eukaryota; kingdom Metazoa; phylum Chordata; class Cladistia; order Polypteriformes; family Polypteridae; genus Erpetoichthys; species Erpetoichthys calabaricus. The sequence goes on along the minus strand of NC_041398.2, from coordinate 224,311,016 downwards.
GAGGCCCTGGCTGTGGGTTAGGGATATCACAATAGAAGACCTATAGAAGGTCCCACAGATGAGCAAAGACCAAACCATGAGGTCAAAGGAATGCCCTGCAGAGCTTAGAGAAGAGGATTGTGTTGAGGTACAGATCTGGGCAAGGACACACAAACATTCCTGAAGATTCCCAAGAGAACAGTGGCCTCCATAATTCTTAAATCAATGATGTTTGGAGCAACCAGGACTCTTCCTACAGTTGGCTGCCTTGCCGAACTGAGCAATCAGAATAGAAGGGCCTTGATTAGATAGATAGATAGATAGATAGATAGATAGATAGATAGATAGATAGATAGATAGATAGATAGATAGATAGATAGATAGATAGATAGATAGATAGATAGATAGATAGATAGATAGATAGATAGATAGATAGATAGATAGATAGATAGATAGATAGATAGATAGATAGATAGATAGATAGACATTTTGTCTTTTGCCACAGTCACTTCAATTCATTTTTTACTTCATCAAGCAACACTCATTACCCAAGAACGACAAAGCAAAAACAGGATTTTAGAAAGTTTCAACGCTTTACTGTGACATTTGAAGTCTGGCTGAGCTGCATGCCATTCTATTGATAATCACTGATGTTTCTACACTTTGTTTGGAGTCCACTTATCATCAATTCAATTAACCGGACATGATTAAGAAAGGCACACAGTTCTGAATTGGCGGTCCCACTCACAGTGAGGTAGGCATATTGCTGTTGGTATAGAGGAGCCCCCCTAGTCCCCTAGTCTAGCAAGGAGGCCCTGGCTGTGGGTTAGGGATATCACAATAGAAGACCTATAGAAGGTCCCACAGATGAGCAAAGACCAAACCATGAGGTCAAAGGAATGCCCTGCAGAGCTTAGAGAAGAGGATTGTGTTGAGGTACAGATCTGGGCAAGGACACACAAACATTCCTGAAGATTCCCAAGAGAACAGTGGCCTCCATAATTCTTAAATCAATGATGTTTGGAGCAACCAGGACTCTTCCTACAGTTGGCTGCCTTGCCGAACTGAGCAATCAGAATAGAAGGGCCTTGATTAGATAGATAGATAGATAGATAGATAGATAGATAGATAGATAGATAGATAGATAGATAGATAGATAGATAGATAGATAGATAGATAGATAGATAGATAGATAGATAGATAGATAGATAGATAGATAGATAGATAGATAGATAGATAGATAGATATTTATTAATCCCAAGGGGAAATTCACAAAATTCACAATCATCGGACAAGCCTACATTTTTCCAGTCTTCATCTGTCCAGTTTTGATGACCCTGTGTCCACGGCCAACAGGAGTGAAACCCAATGTGGTCTTCTGCTGTTTTGGCCCATTTGCTTCATGGTTTAATGTCTTGTGCAATCTGAGATGCTTTTGTGCCCATCACAGTTGTACTGAGTGATTGTCTGAGCTACCATAGCCTTTCTATCACCATTCTCCTCTGACCTCTCTCATCAACCAGGTTGTTTCTGTCAGCTGAACTGCCACTCGCTGGCTGTTTTCTGTTTTTCACACCATTCTGAGTAAACTCTAGTGACTATTGTACATGAAAATCCCAAGGGATCAGCAGAAATACTCAAACCAGCCCATCTGGCACCAACAATCATCCCACAATTGAAATCACTGAGGTTTCTGGTGTTTTCTGTGAACATTAACTGAAGTTCCAGACCTGCATCTGCATGACTGCCACATGATTGGCTGACCAGATAAGCATGGATAAGCAGGTGCACAGCTGCTGCAAATAATTTCCTTAGAGACAGTATTCTTACATCATTAGAGAAAACTTTTGCAAAGATATCAGGAGCTCCACACACCCCTTTCCAGCAAACTCATATGACACCCCATACTCACCCAATCCATCTACTCAATTCATAGGAAGAGTCACCAGAGACATGAATGTCACTGCCGAGGTAAGTAAACCTCCTGACGAGGTTGACATTCTCTCCGCAGACAGACACACTGCTGATGGCTGTGCCCAAGAGGTCATTAAAGGCCTAAACTGGCCCTAGTGTGTGGTTGGGATCTGTGTGTGTGTGTGTGTGTATGTCTGTGTTTGCCCTGCGATGGATTGGCATCCTGTCCAGGATTTGTTCCCTGCCTTGCGCCCAGTGCTAGCTGGTATAGGCTCTAGCAGAGCCCAGTGACCCTGTGAGGACTAAGAGAGTTTAAAAATGACTGACTGACTGACTGACCTTCAACATTTATTCTTTGTACTTTTAACTTAATGCAGTTATTTTGTTATTGCAGGGGGACTACAATTTCTCACCCAGAGGAGTCCAGTCCATCGAAATCCATGCAGATGACCAGTGATGGCCACAGAATCTGACCCCACAGACAAGTAATTTTTTAAACTTACAATTTCGTTGTCATGTATTTTTCAGTTTGCTTCCTTAATGATAAACTAAGTGTGGAGGTATGTTGTCTATTTTTTGCTGTAGAAGAGCAAGTGAGTAAATATGGCCAGTCCAGAGCTGGTGTCCACTTTGTGTGCAATGCTGCTGTGATCAGCTCTGACCTTGGCAACCCTGAACTGAACTGAATAATGAGTTAGAAGTGGATGGATGAATGGATGGATTTAGGATTGCTGTTGTCAAATCTAATGATCATAGAATGAAAGCTGATAGAGGGGCACAATGTCCAGAGTTTGACTCCAAGTGCCTGATCGCTCTTCATGTTGTTAATGTGTTTGTGTTGGTAACTTCCACATCCAGAAATATCTGTGCATGTTATGTTAAGTTTATATGGCAATTCTAAACTGGCCCTGTGTGGGTGCGTACAAGAGTGGGCTCTTGGATACACGGACCTAATCTCCAAGACTCTTGACTGCCTTGAACCCAGAGCTGCTGGGATAAGCTTCAGCACCCTCATGACCCTGACGTGGATTAAACAGATGAGAAAACATCATGGTAGCTCCTAAAAATCTGCACTTCGATTGATTCGTGTCATTTCTTAATTCCTGCAGGTCAGCTGACAGCGTGGAAAATGCGGATCACCTCTTAACTACAGCAGAAAGAATCACCCTAACATTTTTCCTTGCTGTCATTATAATTATGACCATACTTGGCAATTTGCTTGTCATGGTTGCTCTCTGCAAAGACAGACAACTCCGGTAAGAGAATATTTATGTCTCTTGTTTAGAGTAAGGTGATCATACCAGGTACCTGCTGGGATTCACTTCAACTGAAATAAAATTATTAACATTAAAGGTTTTGTAAGTGTAACCTCCACTCTAAAGCATCAATCAATGGGAATACTTCTGTCTTCGTAATATGTGTATATCATCTGGATTTAATTTTTATTCTGTGCCATCATTTCATTCAGCCATAAATTGAACATGCTTAATCTCATTAGTTGTCATGGGGCACCAGAATCACAGCAGCTTGGAAACCATCTATGCCCAGGGTGCCAACCTATTTCATGGCACACTCTCATTCACACACTCTTAACAAGCCAATTTACCAATTAACCTAAAACGCCACTCCACGGGAGGCAAGAAAAAAATCCATTCATGACCTGGGTGAAAAAAGTCAAGCCAAATTTTATTTGTCACATTCAAATTATGCACAGAGTACAACATGTAGTAAAATGCTTAGTTGCTAGATTCCATGACTGTGGAATATAAAAGATAATTAAATGCATCACTTTATAAATATCAATAAAAATTATTATGTTAAATGAGTACAATAGTGTGCATTGTAACTGATGTGAAAGGATTCCACAGGGCACAAAGAAAGGTTTGGGGGCAACCACCCCGTATACTTGAGATAGGCTGCCAAAACGGAAGTTTGTGGTTCAAAATGGTACAGGTCTTAACAGACATCAGTCCAACACAGAACAGTACAGACAAGCAGACATGGTGGTTTTAAAGCCAGGCAGGGGAAGTGATATCATCGGGGCAGGAACTTAAAGTGATGTCATTGGAACCGGAACCAGAAGAGACGTTATCAGGCCAGAACCGAAAGTGATGTCGTCGCGTCCTGATGAAATTTTCTGTAGTTGGTCTGCTGATGAAAAAGAGGAAGGATCAGTGCATTCTGCCACCCTCTTCTCTGGCATGGAATTATCTATTTGTGAGACTTCAGCTTCCTCCCATGCGCAGGTGTGTGACACTGAATTATAACAAATGTAACAGATAATAGTGCAGCACAGTGGCACAATGGCAGCGCTAATGCATTATAGTACTGCGAGCAGGGTTTGCATGGAGTTTGAATGGTCTCCTTGTGTTTGGGTGGGCTTCCTCCGACTGCTTGAGTTTCCTCCCATAGTTCAAAGACTTGCAAGTGAGGTGCACTGGTGATGATAAAGTAGATCAAGTGAGTATGTGTGTGTGTGTGTGTGTTCTCCCTGCGATGGATTGGTGCCCTGTCCAAGGATTGTTCCTGCCTTGTCCTCTATGCTTGCTGGCATAGGATCAAATATTTATTATATAGTGCTTTTCTATCTATCTATCTATCTATCTATCTATCTATCTATCTATCTATCTATCTATCTATCTATCTATCTATCTATCTATCTATCTATCTATCTATCTATCTATCTATCTATCTATCTATCTATCTATCTATCTATCTATCTATCTAATTTAATAACTTAACTAACTTAATGTAAATGAGTTAGCAACAGGTCATCATAGAGCTTTAGGCACTGTCCTTTCTTAGGATGAGGATGGACTGTGAACAGAAGCTCGTCCTCAGTCTCTCTGAAGTGGTCTTCAGGCAGCCATAGTGTTTTCCTGACCACAGCACAGAGAAGAGGCAGTTGTTGTGAAGGCTGGTATCACTGATAATGTTCTTAGCTCTGGTCTGGCATCACTTGAGATATGTAGATCTCCTAGAAGTTAGTGATGCATTAAGCAAACAGTAGTTGGTATTGCCATTTTTGTATCAAATGTATTTCCAATAACTGCAGTCTTATCAACAAGTGCAGTTAGCTGGTGATTGTAAACTGGTCAGAGCTTTGCTTAAATATCTTTTGAGACTGAGAAGGTTTTAAGTATGGCCTCTAACAGGGTCAACACAATACTCTCAATATTTTTCTGTTAACTCACAGCTGACTTCTTTTTATTATTTTTGGATCAGAGAAATCAACCAAACAGAATGAGGCAGCAGGTACTTTCCAACAAAAGCAGGTCAAGTAGTCTGGACAGTGCTGAGGTCAAAACACAGGAGGACAAAAAGATGGGCAACCAAATACACAGGAACAGGCGGGTTCAAAAGTCACAACTGTCCTGCCAGAGCTCTTGGACTTAGAAAACTTTATGCAATAAATCGATAATTAAGCATTCGCTAAAGGTGTTAATATTGTATCTACAAACTTGGATAAAGGTACATAAGCACTCATGACACCAGCTTGTGTGCTGTCACACCTCAGACGTCGCTCATAGGCTCCTTATTGCCACACTGATCATGTGCCTGTCACTTCGCACCACTGGAACATTGAAATGGAAGGAGCTACAAAGAAAACACTCAAAATGGTGATACTCTGTTCACAAATTAAATTTCTAAATAGTAGCATGGAATGTCACAATAATAAAGAAAATAGTTTTAAATCTTAACCAAAATGACATTACTAAAGTATGTGTGAAATAATGAACTATGGGTGAAAGGGTTCAATAATGGAAACATCATGACAAAAACGATAAACATAAGAAGATCAAGATGGTGCAGGGTTTAGCGCTTGTGCTTCATGGATAGAGCATCCTTTGTTCAAATTCTTCAATGGGCTGCAGCAGATTTGTCATCATTATTATTGGAGGGGGGTGATGGGTGGCATGTTGATCAGCAGTGCATGTTAGAATTTGATGGTTTTCTGTACACATTACAATAAAATTGGACTTTTTGTTTACTTTAGTACAGAATAACTTTTTCAAACCCACGTAATCCATTTCAAGGTGTTGTGGATTCTTCTTCCTTTTCTTCTTCTTCTTCTTCTTGTTATTATTATTATTGAGCAAGAACCTTTCAGCACATAAATAGCAATACTTGGGAACCTGTTGGCCAGCTGGAGTTGTCCTTTAAATCAACAATCAGAGTTATGAGACATTAAGACGTTAGAGAAAGACAGTCATCGGTCACCATTGTTGGTAAAAATGAATCACTCATCCTCGAGTTAAGCTCAGTAGAGGAGGTAACAGGTCAGTGTGTGCCAATCAATAGTATTCATGTTAAAGGCGGCATAGTCAAGAATTCTGGGAACAGTTAGATTGGCAAAGGTTGGGTGTGGGCGAGCAGTGATAGTCATTAATGCAGGGAGGTCTGTCTTGTGGTTTTTTTTGGGCATGTTAACCCTCCCATTTCAAAGGAAATAAACATAAGCTGTTTTGTATTTTGTGGTCAAGTGCCACCTAATTCTGGCTTCTTGATGGCACGGTTACCCTGTACTAACCTCTTTTTTTCTGTTGTTGGTTGCAGCAGAGCGTGTGAAATATCGTATAGTAGCAAAACAATAAAAGTCATTTGAATTTGAGGGGCCCAACCACATTGGTAAAGCACTTAAGACAGTTTCACATTTCTGTCTCACTTAGTTTGCTTTCTAATAGATAAAAAGGAAAAGAAAACATGTGCTGAACAACTGCCAGCTTTTGGGCCACCACCAAGGAAGTGCTTATCTTGACAAGACAAGGTGAAAAAAAGCTCATCAGCATAAAACGTTATCAGTAATGATTAATGATGACAGGCAGCTCATTATATGCACAAAATAATTTCCGGTAACATGTAACGTATTTAACTTGAGTGCTGAAATACCTCTCGTCACATAATCTCTAACAATACAATCAGTAATGCTGATCGTCTGCCACTTGTTACATTGATCCCATCAAACGCATTTGCGCTGTACAAGGTGAATTGTACAGTACATGTACGTACATGTCATTGAACGCAACAAGTCTCTTTCTGTATTACAAAGCTCTTTGTGTTTAAGCTAACCCCGGAAAAATGGAGGACAGGCTTATGCATGTTGTCAGACTTTTCTCCAATAAAAGGAACATTGATCTGTGTGCTCACAAACACCTTAATCGAGCCAAAATCTGTTTTATGGTGTCTGCACCAAATGACAAAGCAAATCAGGTACCGATGTTGTGAAATGTCACCTTGTAATTTGCCTCCCATGGAAAAAGGCACAAATTACTCTTCTATGAACTTTGCTCTCTTATCGTCATGAAAATCTGCATGACTGTGTGATTCTTAAAAAGGAAACTCATAAAAATAGCACAGGTCACCTTGGTTCTTACCTTTGTGTATGCGGCAAAGAGATCAGGTTTGATTTGACTAGAGAAGCATGGATGAGGTTTGATGTGGGCCTTCTTTCAGTTATTAGTTTGGTGAGATGACTTCACGTCACTGGCTGATTATGACATTTATCGCAACAGAATGTCTTTTTCAGAGGCCATTGTTTGACTTTAAGTAAGTTCTAATTTAGTTAGAATATTTCTATCTATCTATCTATCTATCTATCTATCTATCTATCTATCTATCTATCTATCTATCTATCTATCTATCTATCTATCTATCTATCTATCTATCTATCTATCTATCTATCTATCTATCTATCTATCTATCTATCTATCTATCTATCTATCTTTACTAACCAAACAAGTTTGATGGACTGAGTCTTCTTCTAATTGTTCTGAAATTTCAAAATGCAATTGAAGCCCTTTACAGTGTATTCAGAACGTATTAAGTCCCCTTCACTTTCTAACGTTTCATTTTAAATGGAAAGTTTTGCCATTTTTGACGATCAATCTACACTCAAAATCCCATACCAAATCTTTTTCAAAAAGGTTCGCAAATTAATTTTAAAAATCAAAAACTGAAGTCTCTCCTTTCTATAAGTATTCAGATCATTTGAAACAAAGCTCAGCTTTTTGACTCTGATTTGTGGTTTTTGATTGGACTCTCTTTTTGATTTCCAGTTTGGACCTTTGCTTGTTTTCTGAGCCAATTCTTTCTCTTGATCCTCACTCAATATTTTTTCTACTCTGACTGCCTTTTTAGTCAGAATGTCACCATCTTAAATAGAATCTTAATGCCATGCCACTCATGCTACTCATAGTGTCGTTGTCAAAGCATGCAACTATGACATAAGAGAAACAATGGTGCTCGAATGATGAAAATGAAATTGTAAAAGATAATAAAAGAAATAAAAATAGGTTTTAAATAAATAGTAATGAGCTGAAATATTCCTAATGGATCAAAACTAAGATTCAAGGAGGTCAGCTGCACCTCCTGAGAATCAGATAGGACCATCAGAATTTTGCTTTTGATTTAATTTCCTTTGTACTTTATGTTCTCACAGTTTATCCACCTACCGTGTGCTTTGTGATTGTGATACATGTATCCATTTTTCATAAAGTCCTAGGCATTATTCTGGGAGATGAGAGACGCCCCTTATCACATTAACTTGATTATATTTAACATTGAGAAGGACTGCATTCAAATACATTTCCGCGTATGTAGGCGGTCACACATGGTGAGAGTTCCTTCTGGTCACTTTTGGTTTACCTTGGAAACTTTTCACTCTGCCACTTGTAGGTTTTGTTAAACACATACTGTATGAACGGGGAAAATCACTCATTTGTAATTCATTAGATGACTCTGCTGTCAATCAAATCTCACTAAACTTGTAGAAAGCACTCAGCCTTCAGCCCTGTTGCTAGGAAATAATAATTCAAGGATATTTCTTAAGGCCTGATTACAAAAATTGTAATATCTAATTATTTCATAAACATGCTTATTAACTGGATGGCCAATTGTTCATCATATATTTCAATATGATTTTGTCCAAGCAAGATACTTTTGATCTCAAGTATATATTGTAGTAAGTCTCACTGCGAGTGGCAAGTCCACAAAGATAATGTAACAGGGTTTGAGTGTAATGGCCAGATAAATTAATTTATTAATTTTTTTAAATTGGTTTAAATGCAAACATGCTAAATGGCATGTATATGTTCTTTATCAATAGTAAAATAGTAGCATGGACAGTTTCAGATATCTCAGTGTTCAGGATCTGACCTGGTCCAACACATTAACTTATTGGTGAAGAAAGCACGACAACATCTGTACCACCTCAGGTGCCTCAGAGATTTCAGGCTGCCCTCTCAGATACCAAAGAATGTCTATACAACCACCATTGAAAGTATTCTGACAGGAAGTATCACCGCCTGGTTTGGGAACAGAACGCCGCAAGACCACAAGGCTGTGCAGAGAGTGACGCAGTCAGCTGAACACATCACAGAGTGTGCACTCCCTGACTTCCAGGACATTTACACCAAGCAATGTCAGACCAGGGCAAGGAAAATTATCTGTGACACCAGGCAGCCCAACAACGCCTCAGTGCAGTGGTCAGGCAGATAGATAGATACTTTATTAATCCCAAGGGGAAATTCACATACTCCAGCAGCAGCATACTAAGACAAAAAACAATATTAAAGAGTAATAAAAATGTAGGTTAAAAACAGACAATAACTTTGAATAATGTTAACGTGGAACTGAAGAGTCGCATAGTTTGGGGGAGGAACGAGCTCCTCAGTCTGTCAGTGGAGCAGGACAGTGACAGCAGTCTGTCGCTGAAGCTGCTCCTCTGTCTGGAGATGACACTGTTTAGTGGATGCAGTGGATTCTCCATGATTGACAGGAGCCTGCTGAGCTCCCGTCGCTCTGCCACGGATGTCAAACTGTCCAGCTCCATGCCTACAATAGAGCCTGCCTTCCTCACCAGTTTGTCCATACGTGAGGCGTCCTTCTTTATGCTGCCTCCCCAGCACACCACTGCGTAGAAGAGGGTAAACTAGGTAAACTCTAGTCTGGTTCAGTGACAGTGAGGATGAGCTTTTTTTCCCATAATCCAACTACATCCAGTCGGAGGCATATGCACCTTGGGAATATGTTTGTTAGAGATTTCTGTTTTATCAAACCAAAAGTCCATACACACACACACACACACACACACACATTATATTTATATATATATTAGTAAAAGCAATAGCCCGGCCACAGACAGACACGACACCAGATGTCCACAACACACATGGTTTATTTTGTGACACAACACACAATAGCGTGCACAAACCACAATGTACTCAGTCCTTATTCCTTCAGCCGCCTCCACTCCTCTCTCACAAGCTCTGCCCTCTTCCACCCGACTTCAGCTCTCCGAATGGAGTGAGGCAGCCCCTTTTATAATGCACCTGGATGTGCTCCGGGTGCTCGATGATCTCCCTGCAGCACTTCCTGGTGTGGCAGAAGTGCTGCATGGGCACCCAGAAGCACTCCGAGTGTACCTGCTTCCTGCTTCAGCAGCACTTCCTGGTGTGGCGGAAGTGCTGTCCTCCATGGCTTCAGGACCATCCAGGCACCCTGATGGAATCCAAGGGGGCTGCCCTCCTACACCCAGGGAAAAACAGTGCCCCTCCTGTGGTCCGACCCTCTTCCAGGCATCCAGGTGGGGCAAGATCCCTGGTCGTCTGCCACTAATATATTTTTATATATATATTATATATATATATATAAAAGCACTAACCGGCCACTTTATTAGGTACACCTTGCTAGTAACAGGTTGGACCCCCTTTTACCTTCACAACTGCCATAATTTTTTGTGGCATAGATTCAACAAGGTGCTGAAAACATTTCTCAAAGATTTTGGTCCATTTTGACATGATAGCATCAAGCAGTTGCTGCAGATTTGTCGGTCGCAAATTCATGATGCAAATCTACTGTTCCACTACATCCCAAAATGTGACGATGCGAGTTCTCTTCAGGCTCCCAACATCCTTATGGGAGCCCTGAACCCAAAACCGTCAGTAATGTCACCGAGTTGAGCTGACAAATCTCACATGAAGCCAGGGGATATATTCAAAAATGAAAACGTGCTTTTATTAAAACAATCAAGAAGTGCTAAAGTGCAGTGTCCAAAGTTCCATAAATAAATACATAAAATAAAGGTCCAGTGAGGATAAAAACCAACAATAAATAAATCCATTAAACAAGGTTAATATATGCAGTAGTTAAAACGCGGTCTCTCCTTACTCTCCAGCCCTCCTCCATTGCACCTTCCGCTCCACGGACAACCAACAACCATGAGCTCCTTCAGTTAACCTTCGTCTTGGCCCCCTATCAGGATGTCACTGCCAGACCGCCAAGGTCAACTCTCCTCCCTCGATCCTTCGCGCACCCGCAGTCGCTCCTCAGATCCTTCGGGAGGGCACCTCTCCTGCTCACCCCACTCACTCATACATTCAGTGGAGCAAAGCAGCCCCCAGAGCACATCAGCATAACGCTCCTTTGCGGGACCCCAGCTCATGGCGTTTCCACCTTCCAGGAGTCCGGATCATCACCACCTGACTGCGGTTTTCCGACTTTTTACTGCATCCTCTTTCTTTCTTTCTTTCTTTCTTTCTTTCTTTCTTTCTTTCTTTCTTTCTTTCTTTCTTTCTTTCTTTCTTTCTTTCTTTCTTTCTTTCTTTTCCTCCACGATTTTTGTCTCAGATTTATATCCCCCTTCGCTCGTATACATCCGTCTACATATATATACGCACCCATGGGTGCCTCCCAGGGCGCAGCGCCTTAATTGGGAAGCCAATGAGGCAAATAAGAATGACCGCACCCACACGTGCAGGTGCGACTCGCTCCGATCACCTCATTAACTCCCCGCTATACGGCACGGCTATACCGATTTAAAAACGACCTTTTTTTTCGGAAGCCGCGGACCTACTATACCACAAAGTGCTCCATTGGATTGAGATCTGGGGCCTCATGTATAACGCCGTGTGTAGTACTCACACTATAACATGGCGTAAGCACAAAAGTGGGAATGTGCGTACGCACAGAAAAATCCAGATGCAGGAATCTGTGCGCACGCAAACTTTCACGTTCTTCCACTACATAAACCCCGATCAGCGTGAAAAGTAACGCACGTGCACGCGCCTTCTGTCCCGCCCCAACTCCTCCCAGAATTACGCCTCTTTGAATATGCAAATCAATATAAATAGCCTTCTGTGAAAAGACAATGAGAAAAGCACGGGAGAAAATATAAGAATTTCAGCGAATACCAAGTGGAGGCAAAGGAAAAACGTACTATTTGTTGGTTTAAACAGTGGTACAATCAACAAAAGAAAGTTGATCGAGTGACAGAGTGTCGGAGAAACTCGAAAGCTCAAGTTCACAAAGTCGCACAGTGCCCGAAATAAAAAAGAAATCACATATCAAAGTCGCCATGAAAAGGCGAGTCGTAGCCCACCGTCTGATTGTCATATGAAAGCTTATTAGGGTACAGACAAAAAAATAGGCACACAGTGGGAAAAAAGCACGAAATGTCAAATTTAATCTCAAAATTTCCACTTTAATCACGTAGTTTATTTTGCCATTAAAGTAGAACATCATAAACTTCATCTTAAAATCGTTTATTTTACTAGTTTCTCAAATCCCATCGTAACTAAAGTAGCACATTAAATGCTTTGTTCTGTATTTGATCTTCTATGTGCTCTATGTGTGTGAATCACTACCTGCTTCTTAAACGGGCTTTCTCTTTCTCCGACAGGACACATAATCCATTACATTCGTGATATTACAGCTCTCTGAATAATTAAAATACTGAGATGTATACGTGATATCTTTGTCATGATGATAGGAATGAAAGCATGTTATTAAATATGGGGACACGGTGGCGCAGTGCTTGTTCATGTCTCACACAAGAGGCTTGTGGCGCCATGCGTGACCTTCGATGAAATAATTTATTACAGAAGTACTGTCTCTTTCAAACGTACTAACCTCCAATTCCTGTCCTTACTTTTCTTTCTCCAAAAACACAATCGCCACACAATCAGCTATATAGACGTGAAGCCATCTGTAAGCTTAAAACGCAGATTCTTCAAAACTTTTAAGGAACATTGAAATATCTTCGTAGTACATGTTTAATTATTCTATCCGTCTAGCATTCCAGTGTCGCGTCAGCACCAGCAAGAATACAACGCAATGCAGGAACAATCCCTGACGCTACGGCTACATGTCCTCACATGTTTAATTATTAACAATACAGATTATTTAAATGAAGTTAAAGTTTTATCTGTATAATATAATCAACATATTTTGCTGCATTTCATCTTAAAAATGATATCGTCATCATATGTAAATACGCGCTTTATAAAGTGGCGCAGGTTGTGCAATATTATAACTGTATCCCAAGTTTACAGTGAGGTGATTGTACTTATAAGTCCAAACAGTTCTACAAGGAGCACTTGATGCACTGATTGAGTGCGTTTAGAGTTCTTGGGATGAAACTTTTTCTAAACTGTGAAGTCCGTACAGGGAAGTCTCTAAAGCATTTTGCAGTGGCTCAGGCAGCGTCTGCTTCATGCTGTATACCAATAATTCTCTTTCCGATCAGCTGCTGCTGTGATTCCCCACTCAGATACAGTAATATAAATACTCTGAGTGGTGCAGTGAGAGTAATATGGAAAAAGATGATCTGCTGTGGCAACCCTTAACGGGAGCAGCTGAAAGAAGAAGAAGATGCATTGAGCGTAACAACGCTAAAGCAGTTCTGGTATTTGGAATACTTTGGCTGTTCCCTGGACAATTATATTGCTGCAGGTTAATTACAATCAGATGCATTACACTAATAAACAATATGCAGTTAGTTTCAGTGTATTTATAAAGCCGCGTCAGGAATGTGGGTCTAAGAAAGAAAGTGTAACCGCACAGGAACAGTAGCACTGCTTTGACGCTGGGTGCCACCAGTCTGCAAAACGGAGCGGAGAAATTGTGTACGCCAGGGTATGAGGTACCGTGGAAAAGTGCGTGGCTTTACGCCAAGTTTAGGTTTTATACATCGCGATTTGAGCATGGAAACGTTCGTACGCAACCTTTCTGTGCATATGCACCGTTTATACATGAGGCCCCTGGTGACTGTGGAGGCCATTTGAGTCCAGTGAACTCACTGCCATGTTCAAGAAACCAGTCTGAGATGATCTGAGCTTTGTGACATGTTGCATTATCCTGCTTGAAGTAGCCATCAGAAGATGGGTACACTGCAGTTATAAAGGGATGGACATGGTCAGCAACAATTCTCAGGTAGGCTGTGGCATTTAAACGATGCACAGTTGGTACTAAGGGGCCCAAAATGTGGCAAGATAATATCAACCACACTATTACACCAACATCACAAGCCTGATCCATTGATACAAGGCAGGATGGATCCATGCTTTCATGTTGTTGATGCCAAATTCTGATCCTCCTGTCCGAATGTCACAGCAGACCAGGCCACGTTTTTCCAGTCTTCTGTTGTCCAATTTTGGTGAGCCTGTGTGAATTGTAGTCTCATTTGCCTGTTCTTAATTGACAGGAGTGGCACTCAATGTGGTCTCCTGCTGCTGTAGCCCACCTGCTTCAAGGTTCGATGTGTTGTGCATTCAGAGATGCTCTTCTCCATACCTTGGTTGTAACGAGTGACTATTTGAGTTACTGTTGTCTTTCTGTCAGCTCGAACCAGTCTGGCCATTCTCCCCTGACTTCTTGCATCAACAAGGAATTTTCACCCAGACAACTGCAACTCACTGGATATTTTCCCCTTTTCGGACCATTCTCTGTAAACCCTAGAGATGGTTACGCGTGAAAATCACAGAAGATCAGCAGTTACTAAAATACTCAGACAACCATGCCATGTTCAGAGTCACTTCAGTCACCTTTTTTTCCCATTCTGATGCTTGGTTTGAACTTCAGCAGGTCAGCTTAACAATGTCTACATGTCTAAATGCATTAAATTGCTGCCATGTGATTGGCTGATCAGATATTTGCGTTAACAAGCAGTTGAAAAGGTGTACCTAATAAAGTGGCCGGTGAGTGTGTGCGTGTGTGTGTACGCGTGTGTGTGTGTGTGTATATATTTATATATTGAAAGATGAAGAACTAACAGTAAAGAAAGAATACACTTAGCTTCTTTAAAGATCATCTGGACAGTAACAATAATACAGTTTTCAAAGAAGAGCTACCGGTGAAATCGTGCAGTCATGGGGCTCCTGCATTCAGCTCTGGCCTGCTTCGAGAGTGTGGGAGGCATGATTCCTAGGTATGAGTGGAAGTGATATCCTCCATCCATCCATCCATAGGTGAGCTCTAATGTTCAGGGCAATTACCAGAGGCTTTATACTATCTTTACAGTCCAACGTTCCCAAAATAAGAGCATCCAATTTCCAAACATGGATACAGCCTTTGCTGGCATAGCTTAAACAGAAAAAGCACACCATAACTGTTGACCATAAACTGCCCATCTGACCACAGCCTACACTTCCTCTCTTTTAAGGGCCGGCCTGCGTTTCCTTCACTTGTCTCTTCCGTCTCCCAGATAGGTAGCTTACATGGCACTAATGCTTTCTCCCTATCTGATGGCTTCAGGTGTATTTATTTATGACGTCATTTACCCGTTTTAACTCAACAAATAAAGATCACCGTGAACCACACTCCAAATCTTTGGTTACACCAGCCGCATGTTAAATAAGGAAAGTGTCTAGAAGTACATGATGCCCTAGTGTTAACTCTCTCAAATTAAATAATATAAGTCATCTGCTTTGTTATTAGTATTATTTATTTATTATTGTTATTTATTGCATATCTTTAATTCCATTAATGATTTTTGAAGAAAAAGTTATATATTGTTACTGTCCCTTAATATTCCTCTCAAGACACAGTCATAAGAGTTAAGTTACTAAGCATTTTGCTGCATATTGTACTGTATGTTTAATTTGGATGTGACAAATAACATTTGATTTGATTGATTTCAATGAGCATGGTAACATCTTCTCAGCTCTTTATAAATGAGTCCGTTGGTACCGACTGAGTATATGATTTAATGGTTAATTGTGAGCTCCGTCTTTTTCATTATTTCTCTGCGCTGAAAGACAAGAGGACAGATAACTACAAGTATTGATGGGCTTACTGACACCATTACTGGGACCCTTTCTTTTGTGTGGGTCTCCTCATTTTTCTGCAGAGAACAATGTACTTCTTAAAAACATTTCTTTCTCCTAAGTCCCATGAGTGCTATTTGTGTCCTTCTGTTGTAATGATCTAATGGCAGACTGTGATCCCGTTCCTGAGAATCACTTTTACAGACCTTATTAAGCTTGCATTGAATGCTTATTCCATCTGCTGTGATTGATGTCTGTGGTCTCAGATTATAGAATGTTGGGTTTGTGGTTGCTGTTGAGTTTACATACCTCATTTAGCATTCCCCTTCATAAATGTTTTAAGTCTTACTTGTCTATTGTAATGGATGGCACACATTGGCTGGCATCCCAGCCAGGGTTGAGTAGGGAACCTTACCTGGTCGGTAGGCCAGTGTAATGGAGGGACCGGGGGAGATGTTGTCTGGTGAGTATTTTCTTTCCTGAAACACTAGATGGCAGCAGCCCTGAGATTTAGTACCCATTTGGATACCCACAGGGTATGCTGGGCACTGGAGTCTCGAAGTACAGCCCTGTTGGGTTCTGCCAGGGGTGCTGCAGGAGTTTACAATCCCAACTTCATGAGCCTTCTACCTGACCCGAAAGTGCTCTGAGACAGAAGGAGCCGTTCCGCCTCACGTCAGGGTGTCAGAGTCGGGAGCCAGTGGGCGATACTCATCAGTGGGATAGAAGGAGGAAGTAATCTATTTATTCTGGAGTGTTCAGTTGGTGTTTGTATTTAAAAGTGTTGGTCAAAAATAAAAATGTTTTATATTTGAGCCCGGTATTGTGTTAGGTGACATTGTATCAATGGTTTGAGGCTCACTGGCTTCCCCTTGTGGTTACATTGTTTATCAAGAAACATTCTGTTCTTTGAAAACGGGGGATTATCTCTGGCTCCTCATCACCCCTTAATGGAAATAAAATCAGATTTGTGATTTGAACACATCTCTTATCTAACGTGAGCAGCACCGGCAAGATCTTGGATTTGAATGATGTCATCACCAACCAGTTTGTTCACACTGCCTCTGTTTTATATTTTTTTTTATACAGTGTTTTCAGAAACTCTTCAGACCCCTTCACTTTTTTCACATTTTGCTATGTCGCTCCCTTGTGCTAAAATCATTTCAAGTCATTTTTCCCACATCAAGCAACACTCATTACCCCAGAATGATGAAGAGAAAATATGATTTTATAAAAGCTTGCATAGGGAATAAGAAATTGGCTTTTCCTAATCAAAGATGAGAGGCTTAGCCCCTTCATTTGACTCATGGTGTGACCCAGAATAAGCCTCTTCACATGTCATTGACTGATGTTTTATGTAATACATGGAGTAATATTGTTTGTATTACTCCATTATCACTAGTTCTGTGGAAGAATTCATTATACTGAGTAGATATAACATGTGGATGCCATGGAGGATGGATGGGCATCCCGACTGGAATGAAGAAGGCCATAATAGAAGGACTACATACATGGAGGCACAACCCACTCAGGGTGCCTTGCAATCCTTTTCCTTGGACACCAGGAGTAGTTTAATCCCCCACACAGAAGGTGGCAGTGTTCCTCTCAGCTGATCCCAGTTTGGTCACCCACAGGGCTGCACAGGATATGGAATGTGGAAGCACAATCCTCGGGTGCCACCAGAGGGTGCTGCTGGGTGAGGACATCCCTGCTATCCACGTGACCCAGAAGTTAACAGCAAAATACCGGGAGTTTGAAAGGGATCTTCCATCTCACCTCATGGATTCAGAGTCAGGAAGTAGTGGGCAGCACTCACCAGGAGGAACAGAAGGAGGGCAACACCATTCTCTTTATTAGTACTTATGCCAAGTTGGCTGTGTGCACTTGGGAAGGTGTTGTGATAATTTAAAAGCTTTATTTGAACCTGGAGTTGTGTTTAGATAAAATTGTGTCTGAGGCCTTGAGGGCTTAGCAGCTCCCTAAACTGTTTACAGTTAACTCTTTTGTAAGTTCCTTTGGATACATTTAAATGTAAATGTGTACCTGACCTTAACTATGTACCTTGAAGCCATTTTTTTTCTCTGTAGACGTGTAATGTAAAATAACATTGTATACCTAATTCTGGAGCTAATCCTGAAAGCATTAGGAACAACAACATTTATTTCTATAGTACATATTCATACAAACGATGTAGCTCAAAGTGCTTTACAGGATGAAGAAAGAGAAAAAAGACAAAATATATAAGAAAATAAAATCAGGGAACACTAATTAACATCGAATAAAAGTAAGGTCCGATGGCCAGGGAGGACAGAAAAAACAAAAATAAACTCCAGGAGACTGGATAAAATCTGCAGGGGTTCCGAGGCCACGAGACCACCCAGCCCCCTCTAGGCATTCTACCTAACATAAATGATCTCAATCAGTCCTCATTATATTCAGGGTTCTCATGGAAGAACTTGATGGTCATGTGGACCTCTGGCCTTCAATCCATCAATGTAGGGACAGCATGGTGCTTTGATCGGGTGGTGGTGGCGCAGATCGCCAAGACAGAAAACCAAAAAAAGAACAGCAGAGAAAGTAGGGGTTAGTATGGATTCCGGAGCCACCATGAATGATAATGATAATTAAATGCATATACAGAATATCAGAGTTAAACTAAAATGAAGCTATGAGAAAGCCATGTTACAATAAGAAGGCAGGAAGCATTCCTAAATGGGTCACCGGTCCACCACATGGACTGCTCATGTGCCCACCCACATGAGACCAGTTAATCTAACAGGAACACACTGGGGAATGTGAGATGATAGCCTAAGTACCCAGAAGATCGACCACCTGAAGTTCATTTCAGACGAAAGAATTTCATTGATGGAAAATTGAAATTGTGATTACCAAGTCTTGTCCTTTCCCTTTCAGCTCAAATCTGTCACCAAATCTTGTAAAAACGTTTGGTTATTTGCTCTGAACATGTCAGTTCTTTGCTGTCGATTTGCTAACATATTTAAGCTGATATAAAGCCCAAATGAATGAGTCAGTTACAGCTGCAGAGTTACTTTTTTTTTTCGACAGTGTAATGTGTCCTTGACATTTTAGTACTTTCAGTCTCAAGCTCATCTCATCAGCTGCTGTTTAACTTGGCAGGCAGAGCTTGTCCCAACTAAGCCATAGGGACGCACTTAGCCTCAACAGACAGACACTTGATCCACTTTGCTGAAAGGCTAAGCCCACAAGAGCAAACAGTGTAAGAGCTTTGGGACCACTGCTGCCTCATTCAGGTGTAAGACTTAGTGCACCTAAGTATATGAACATGACAGTTAATGAGATACAGTGCATATTTACTGTCACCAGGCTGAGAGGCGCTGACTACCTTATAGCTAACTTTTTATCATTTTACTCTTCTTCATCTGACATTGGGCCTTGTTTAGCAAGGTTTTTAAGACAGTCACAAAACTAGCAATGATGTTTGGAGCTGAGACAGGAGAAGACGTGGGAGGTGGCAGAAATGAGAAGGTTGAGATGGATGTGTGGAACTGCAATAAAGGGCAGAATAAGAAATGAGACAATCTAAGGTAGTGGGAGAGATATCTGAGAAAGTACAGGAAAGGAGGTTGAAGTGGCATGGGCATGTGATGAGGAGAAACAATAAAAATGTGGGCAGAAGAGGGATGGGAATGGAAGAACGGGGAAAGAGAAAGTGAGGGAGGATGAAGCAGAGGTGGATAGATAAAGTAAAAGAAGATGTGAAGGAAAAGCATCGGACTGAGGAGGGATGCAGGGCCAAGCAATAGGAAGAAACTTGATCAAGCACATCGACCCCACATAGAAGTGGGAAAAGATGAAGAAGAAGAAGAAGTTTAGCAGTTTACTAAACTAGGTGGCTTTGGTCGCTTCGCTCACGAACAACCCTGGCAAGTGCTACGCACCACTCACTTCGCGCCTCTGCTGCTCGTGTTGTGAAGAGGGGGACTGAACACATCCCAAGGAGATGCGGTCGCTCCTCTGAAACCCCCTGGATACAATGGGAAACAAATACAGTTTATTTTTTTCCTCCTCTTTGCTCAGTCAGGTGCTGGCTTGCTGCTGCCACCATGCCGTGTGTTCTGCATCTCACGCGGCGCACTTCTGTCATATCACCTATGTCCATAAATTCAATATCTTTTCGTTTTTTTTTAATTTTGATTACGTGTTTGGAATTACATCGTGACAACACAATGTATAACTGCCCATGAGTGAATATCGTTTCTTTCTCTCTACAAGAAATGTGTCTGACAATAGCATTCACACAAATGAGAAATGATTTCTCTCACGGGATTTCACTTTCACCAAAAACAAATCTTAATTAATTCTGCAGATACGCCTCATTGGGAAGAAACACTGTTTTTTTCTTCCCCCCTATGGCAACACAAATTACACGATCTACAAGTCTCCGAATTAAAGTTTAAAGCCGAACAATATATTTGATCTCTTTTCTCTCTTCTGTTATTTCACTGAGTAATAATTTCAGTTTGTTTGTGCTAATGTGATCTTTACTATCCTTTTTTTGAGACTTTTGAATTTTCGTACTTCCATCATCTCTGCATGCGTACCGCTCCAATGTTTTTGGAATCTTTTAATTCTCACGGATACGCCTCTTCAATGGGAAGAAACGCTACTTTTTTTCCCCTGATGGCAACACAAATTAGACGATCTACAGGTCTCTGACTTAAAGTTTAAATCCAAACAATATATTTGATCTCTTTTCGCTGTTCCTTTATTTCACAGAGTAATCACAGAGTAATAAATTCCATTTATTTGCGCTAATGTGATCTTTACTATCCTTTTTTTGAGACATTCGAATTTTCATACATCCATCATCTCTGCTTGTGTACCACGCCAAAACGTTTTTGGAATCTTTTAATTCTCGCGGATACGCCTCTTCATTGAGAAGAAACACTACTTTTTTTTTTTTGCCCTGATGGCAACACAAATTACATGATCTGCAAGTCTCCAACTTAAAGTTTAAATCCAAACAATATATTTGATCTCTTTTCGCTGTTCCTTTATTTCACTGAGTAAAAATTTCCGTTTGTTTGCGCTAATGCAATCTTTACTATCCTTTTTTTGAGACTTTCGGATTTTTGTACTTCCATTATCTCTAACCTGCTCTGCATGTATACCACACCAACGTTTTTGAATTCTTCATGGTGTTCTACTTTGTCATCTACTCTGTCTTTTATTTCCGGCTCTGGGCGTGGTTAAATTTCTTGGCACAACGTGTTGTCTTGTGGGATGTGAAAGTATCTCTCTGAGAAAATCACATTTTGTCTCTTTCCAACCTTCCATGATTTTTTTTTTATAATAGAGAGATATGCAAGGGGCGTTACAGTAACCAAGTGTTTTTATTTAGTCGTTTAGCAGACATTTGGCTGTGAACATGAAGTTTGTACTGCCTGCACTAGTCAGGAAGACTTTTGGCAAAAAACAGAAAAGAAAACATAGTCAGAGACGTTCAAGGTTTGTCAGCCAGAAGACAATCCTATCTTTAATCAAACTAAAATAAGGCAAAAGTGAAATCACAGTCAACACTCAAAAAGAATTGATCTCTGTTAGCCAGAAAATTAAAAGAAACGATCTGCAAAGACTTTATAGGTTTTTAATCGATCTCGTATAAATTGAAAGTCAAAAGAGCGATCGTTAAATAGTCACATTGATGATATCATTGTCGCGCCATTCTGGGGAATTGTGGGAAACATTACCTAGGCAGTAAACGACACAAAAAATCCAAAAATTAGCAGTGGCCATTTCCATATAAAATGGCAATAAAAGATAACATAAAAAATAACAAAGATGTCAGGTAAAAGAGCAAACTGCACAAATGTATTCCTTGGGACTGAAAACCCCTAAAAAAACAACCAGAAGCCCATGATCACATTAGAAAAGTGCACAAAAAAATTAATCCATTAATACATTTCAGGTGCATTTTAATACAATGTGTTATACCAGGAAGGGTGCTGGCAGTTTTATTAAAGACAAGATACTATTTTTATTACAGTAATATACTGCAGTATATGCCATGTTGCAAAACGTTGGGTGCATTTAGTATTATATTGTAAGGATTTCATTGCAGCATTCTTTTAAACATTTAAATCAAAGCTTTGATACAAGTACAAGCTGTTGGCATCAAAAGTTACCTGCAAAAAACCGGATCTCAAGTTGGTTATCCAGCCGCAGACAAAGAGTACAGATAGAGGAGAAGGCTTCTCATGGAGTGAGGTTATCAGTGGAGTCCCTCAGGGATCTGATTTAAATTAATGACATAGATTTCGATATAGTTAGTAAAATACTAAAATCAGCAAATAATACGAGGGATGTTCAAAACATTTCCGTACTTTTATATTTTCGTTGGAAACAGTGAAGCATTCTCATCATCTAAAAAATGTGCAGAAGCAATTAAAAAGGCAAACAAGCTGTTAGGTTGTATAGTAAAAAGCGATTAAATATAAATCATGGGAATTTATGCTTGGACTGTATAATCCACTAGTGAGACACATTTGGAGTTTTGTGTGCAGTTCTGGTGAGCACGCTACATGAAAGACATAGCAGCACTTGAAGCTGTGCAGAGGAGAGCAACAAAATGCATTCCAGGACAGACTCAGAGAATTAAATGTGTTCAGTCTCAAGCAGAGGAGACTGTGTGGGGACCTAGTCATCCAGGTGTTTAAAATCATCAAAGGCGCTGATAAAGGAGATCCAGCAGAACTCTTTCAACTAAACAGTGACTCACTTACTTGAGGACACCAGTGGAAATTAAGGGCAAAAGCATGAAGGACTGAAGCTGGGAAGGGATTACTTTAAGCAAAGAGTTATAGGAGTTGAGAACAAACTAATGAGTCATGGAATTGAGGCAGAGACCTTGACAACCTTTATTAGCTAAACAAACTGACCTGATGCACTGAATGGTCTCCTCTTGTTTGTCAAATGTTCTTTTTACGTTTGGTTACACTGGTCAACTACTCTTTTGGCCCAAGGATTGTGATGGGTGTTATAAGCATAACTTATAATGCTGACCCAAATATGAAGTCAGACTTTTTATTCTATCAAGTACTCCTGACACCTTCATATTTTTATTATTTGGGATAAAAATATTTAAAAAATAAAAATATATTTTCAAACTTTAATCACTATTAAAATTATTTTTTATTCACTTTTGGAAACTCCTGGCCATGAACACAATGTTGCCGAGTGGCATTTGTTCATTAACTCCTCAAAGGTAAGCTTGAAAGCTCTGCTTCTCCATAACAGAGATAACTTCCCTTCTCTACCCATTGTACATGCTAGTAACATGAAAGAGTCATATGAAAACATGAAGGTTATTTAGGAAAATATTCTTTATCAGAAACATAAATCTGTGGAGATCTGTGGTGGGATCTTAAGAGAGCTCTGTGAATATCCTCGAGCATCAATACGATGATGTAGTGTTGTGAAGATGAGTGAACCAAAATTCCTCCAACAGGATTCTAGGGATTGATATACAGGAATCGTCTATTTCAAGTTGCTGCTAAAGGTAGCTCTACAAAATAAATAAATAAATAAATGGCAGACAGAAGAACTAACAGTTCAGCTGGGTCGCTTACATAGGCAAAGCCCCCCTGTTTTTTAAACCCAAACTACCCTGCTAGAATAACAAGCTGGCAAAACCCATTATAAGATGAAACGTAGCAAAGTCAACACCAGGAGATCAAGACAACCAAGCACCAATACCAAAAATTTTGGACAAAATTCATAGTCAAAAAATTCTCAATATAATGCTTAAACTGAAGATCACTAGGAGAAGGAAATGCCCTGGAAACTGCTAAAAACAATGTCAGGTATCAATGAGCACGAGGTCCTGGCTTTTAAAACGGTGTGCCGTTGATGTCATGTGACCGAGCAATCACAGGACTTGCTTTCTTAACAACAGCCACTCAAAATGGCTTTGTAGCAAAACAAACACATCACAATTATTACCATATGCCTACAGACAATAACTTGTGTATAATCATAACCATACAAGGATATTTTCTGATGTCCAAAACTTTCAAAAATATCAACAAGACCTTGCACAGGTGGAAAAAAGCGATTTTTGTCTGCATCATATCGAGAATGACAAAGTAGAGTCGGTTATGGCTTTTTGATCATTTATGGAGTATACAATTCTTCTCTACTTCTCTCTCTTTAATCCTTTAATGGTTCATCGGGCACAGCTGATGTCGCAGCCAATAGGTCATTATAAGTGCCAGTGGCTCATGGATGTGGACCAGGATAGTTTTCCAAAGGTTTCAATCAATCTATCGAGGGTATGCCTTTGATCTGCAAGATCTTCTTTAATTTCTTGGGCACAAGGACCTTCCACTGCTATGTGGGATCCTGTCTTCAGGTATTCAGCAGATGTGACCAAACTACTGAAGGAGACATTTTTGTATTATTTGTTCTGTGGTGCATAGACTGCCACACCTTGAACTGATGCCTTCATTTTTTCATTATTGTTAGTTATGACCTAACATTTAAAGCCACAGAACTGAAAGAAATGGTAATTAGCTTGTCATTGCACTATCTCTCTATACAGGCATGCATGTATTTTTGCAGTTACTAATATCATAAAAATGATTTTTTCCTCTTTTCCAGGAAGAAAAAGACTAACTACTTTATAGTATCATTGGCATTTGCTGATCTCTTGGTGGCAATAGTGGTAATGCCATTTGCAGCGGTGGAGCTGGCAACAGGCAACTGGATCTATGGAGACACCTTCTGTCTGGTGCGGACTTCCCTGGATGTTATGTTAACAACCGCGTCCATCTTGCACTTGTGCTGTATTGCATTAGACAGGTAGGACAGATGTACCTTAATATGGTGCTTAAAGACTGTTGATATTGAGTTTATTCATTCAAAATTCATCTTTTGGTGTTCTTGATGACATTTAAGATAGTATTTTACCTTTGGTGGTGGTTTTGCTGTCAGGTTAAGATGTTGTCTTTTCAAGAAATATTAGCTGTTAATTACAGCAATCAAATGTGAACACTCCAAGTCTGTTTTATTATGCATTTGTAATTAATTTAGACCTCTTTGCAGAGATCTGTTTTCACTTTGACATTAAAGATTCTTTTTCTGTTGATCACTGTCAAAAAATACAAATTTTATATATATATATATATATATATATATATATATATATATATATATATATATATATATATATATACTAGGGGGCTTTGCTCACCAACCAAACACAGCTGCCTGCACTTCGCACCAGCAAATTCGTGTTTCTGTTGCTTACGTATGTGGATTTCACTTTCACCAAACAACAAAACTTTTAATTCTCACGGATACGCTTCTTCATTGGGAAGAAACACTACTTTCAACACGAATTTGATGATCTACAACTTTCCGACTTAAAGTTTAAAGCCAAACAATATCTACATACTTCTGTCATATCACCTATGTCCATATATTTGATCTCTTTCTGCTTTTACCTTTTCATCAATACCGCATTGAATTTAGATTCCGTGTTTGGAATTATATCATGACAACGCAACATATAACAGCCCATGAGTGAATATTGTTTCTCTCTCTCTACAAGAAATGTGTCTGACAATAGCATTCACACAAATGAAAATGATTGAACCGTGTGCATGGTTATGTGGGCAGGACTTTTTCAAATCTCTTTGCATAAGCTCTTGTCTCACAGGGCTTGACATTTTCTCTCGCACGATTTCACTTTCACCAAGCAACAAATCTTTTAATTCTCGCAGATAGGTCTCTATATTGGGAAGAAACACTACTTTTTTTTCCCTGATGGCAACACGAATTAGATAGTCTACAAGTCTCTGACTTAAAGTTTAAATCCGAACAATATATTCAATCTCTTTTCGCTGTTCCATTATTTCACCAAGTAATAATTTCCGTTTGTTTGCGCTAATGCAATCTTTACTATCCATTTTTTGAAACATTCGAATTTTCATACTTCCATTATCTCTAACCTGCTTTGCTTATGTACCACGGCAACATATTTGGAATCTTTACATTCTCGCGGATATGCCTCTTAATTGGGAAGAAACACTACTTTTTTTTTTTTTTGCCCTGATGGCAACACAAATTAGATGATCTACAAGTTTAAATCTGAACAATATATTCAATCTCTTTTCACTGTTGCTTTATTTCATCGAGTAATTACAGAGTAATAAATTCTGTTTGTTTTCCTTTTATGCAAACTTTATTATCCTTTTTTTTGAGACTTTTGGCCGCAGGCGTGGTTAAATCTCTTGGCACAAACAGTCGTCTCACGGGATGTGTAATTGTCTGTCTGAGAAAATCATGTCTCGTCTCCTTCCAAGATTTTTTTTTATTATATATATATATATATATATATATATATATATATATATATATATATATATTATATATATATATATATATATATATGCTATACAGTGTCTGCCAGATAATACAAAGAGTACATCACATGTGTTTCGCTCTTATTGGGGCTCGTCAGGTGTATGCATTCTTTGCATCCTTTTAGGGGATTGAACCTCGGATGTCAGCACCTGAGGCAAAGAGTACGTACACCTGATGAACCCCAATAAGGGCTAAACACATATCACATATCTATGATCTGGTTCTCGCAACTGAGAGGGTGTGGTGGATGATTGCCGACTGGCCAACCAATCACTACCCAGAAAATCAGATTGCGATTCACACCTAACAATATATAAATATATATATATATATATATATATATACAGTATATATATATATATATAGTATTTTATATATAAATATGCTCAAAAATTAAGGGAATACGTAATCATCACAGCCTTCATATATACACTATAACCAAAAGTATGCAAAAGGTGCATAACATCGAACATATACCCATTCACTCCCCAAGGATGCCACCTTTGTCACAAACCACTAGATAAAATATCTGCTCTTTTAGCAACTGTACCCTTACAAACATGAAATATATTACAACATACATGAAAAATATGTGGGAATTTCTTGCAATATATATGTAGTTCTAATATATATTTTAAGATTCCATTTGAAATATAATCAAACATACTGTATCCCTTTATACAGTGGTGTGAAAAACTATTTGCCCCCTTCCTGATTTCGTATTCTTTTGCATGTTTGTCACACAAAATGTTTCTGATCATCAAACACATTTAACCATTAGTCAAATATAACACAAGTAAACACAAAATGCAGTTTGTAAATGGTGGTTTTTATTATTTAGGGAGAAAAAAAAATCCAAACCTATATGGCCCTGTGTGAAAAAGTAATTGCCCCCTTGTTAAAAAATAACCTAACTGTGGTGTATCACACCTGAGTTCAATTTCCGTGGCCACCCCCAGGCCTGATTACTGCCACACCTGTTTCAATCAAGAAATCACTTAAATAGGAGCTGCCTGACACAGAGAAGTAGACCAAAAGCACCTCAAAAGCTAGACATCATGCCAGATCCAAAGAAATTCAGGAACAAATGAGAACAGAAGTAATTGAGATCTATCAGTCTGGTAAAGGTTATAAAGCCATTTCTAAAGCTTTGGGACTCCAGCGAACCACAGTGAGAGCCATTATCCACAAATGGCAAAACATGGAACAGTGGTGAACCTTCCCAGGAGTGGCCGGCCGACCAAAATTACCCCAAGAGCGCAGAGACGACTCATCCGAGAGGTCACAAAAGACCCCAGGACAACGTCTAAAGAACTGCAGGCCTCACTTGCCTCAATTAAGGTCAGTGTTCACGACTCCACCATAAGAAAGAGACTGGGCAAAAAACGGCCTGCATGGCAGATTTCCAATACGCAAACCACTGTTAAGCAAAAAGAACATTAGGGCTCGTCTCAATTTTTGCTAAGAAACATCTCAATGATTGCCAAGGCTTTTGGGAAAATACCTTGTGGACTGATGAGTCAAAAGTTGAACTTTTTGGAAGGCAAATGTCCCGTTACATCTGGCGTAAAAGGAACACAGCATTTCAGAAAAAGAACATCATACCAACAGTAAAATATGGTGGTGGTAGTGTGATGGTCTGGGGATGTTTTGCTGCTTCAGGACCTGGAAGGCTTGCTGTGATAGATGGAACCATGAATTCTACTGTCTACCAAAAAATCCTGAAGGAGAATGTCCGGCCATCTGTTTGTCAACTCAAGCTGAAGCGATCTTGGGTGGTGCAACAGGACAATGACCCAAAACACACCAGCAAATCCACCTCTGAATGGCTGAAGAAAAAACAAAATGAAGACTTTGGAGTGGCCTAGTCAAAGTCCTGACCTGAATCCAATTGAGATGCTATGGCATGACCTTAAAAAGGCGGTTCATGCTAGAAAACCCTCAAATAAAGCTGAATTACAACAATTTTGCAAAGATGAGTGGGCCAAAATTCCTCCAGAGCACTGTAAAAGACTCATTGCAAGTTATCGCAAACGCTTGATTGCAGTTATTGCTGCTAAGGGTGGCCCAACCAGTTATTAGGTTCAGGGGGCAATTACTTTTTCACACAGGGCCATGTAGGTTTGGATTTTTTTTTCTCCCTAAATAATAAAAACCACCATTTACAAACTGCATTTTGTGTTTACTTGTGTTATATTTGACTAATGGTTAAATGTGTTTGATGATCAGAAACATTTTGTGTGACAAACATGCAAAAGAATAAGAAATCAGGAAGGGGGCAAATAGTTTTTCACACCACTGTATATCGTAATAAACCCTAATTTCTGTGAATACATTGCGTATGAAACATGCAATATGCTGTCTGTTCAGTTCTATGTTTCTGAAAGGTTATTTATCACTTATGTTTTTACCTGGAACATATTTAACAAAGACTTCCCAAAGAATCCAGTTTATTAGCGTCAGCACATAATGGTCTAGGTCTGTTTTTAAGGGTTTGAGCTAGACCCCTTGGTTCCAGAGAAAGGTACTGTTAATGCTACATTTTGGACAATTGCACACTTCCAACTTGATAGCAATAGGAAGGCCCTTTTGTGTTCCAGCATGACTCTGCCCCCCGTGCACAAAGCCAGGTCCATAAAGACATGGAGGTACTTGAGTGCCCAGCACAGAGCCCTGACCTCAACACTAATGAACACCTCTGGGGTGAATTGGAGAGCCGATTTGCAAGCTATGTCTCCTCATCTAATGTCAGTACCTGACTTCACAAATGCTCTTTGGCTGAATGGACATAAATTCCCATAGACACACTCCAAAATCTTGTGGAGAGCCTTCCCAAAAGGTTGGCAACAAATATTGCCACAAAGTGTGTCCAACTCCATATTAATGCTCATGGTTTTGGAATGGGATGTCAAGTCATGTCAAGTCAAGTTGGGGAGCATGCACTGGTGCAGTGCGTTGCCGCACCCACTACACGACGAAACAACTTGGGATCCCGGTTTGCAACCCCCCAGGCAAACATGCGGTCCAGTCCCACACTCCGAAAATTACCGTCTGTCTTTCACAGCCAGGTGTTACATGGGTGAGCCCTTGGCCTGGTCCAGCCACTCGGGTCCTTAACAATGAGGATCTTACGAGCCGGATCACCCTCGGGGAAATGCGCCACATGGCCATAGTGGCGTAGCTGACGCTCCCTCACAATGCAGGTAATGTGCCTCATTCAGGACTCCATGAGCAACCGCTCATTCAACACAAAGTCAAACCAATGGTACTCAAGGATTTTCCGAAGAGACACAGTACCAAAGGAGTCCAGTCTTTGTCTCAGGTCACTGGATAGCGCCCATTTCTCGCAACCATATAGCAAGACAGGAAGCACCAGGACTCTAAAGACTTGGACCTTCATTCTTTTGCATAGATATCAGGAGCGCCACACACCCCTTTTCAGCGACCTCATGACCCCCCCAGTCAGAGACTCCATTGACTCCGCGAAGATCACAGCATCATCAGCAAAGTCAAGATCTGTGAATCTTTCTTCACCAACACATGCCCCACAGCCACTGGACCCCACAAACATGTCCAACACCTGGTCCATACAAGAATTAAACAGAATAGGAGCAAAAACACACCCCTGACGAACCCCAGAATCAACTGGGAAAAACGCATGGAATGTCCAACAAGCTGATATATGTGTGATGGTCAGGTGTTTACAGACTCTTTGGACATACAGCATAATGTGTTTATGTCTCTTTCAATAACATTGTTTCCCTCCTGACATCCATGTTTTTATTTTGTCTTACAGATACTATGCCATTTGCTGTCAACCCCTGGTCTACAGAAATAAAATGACCCCAATCCGAGTTGCCTTAATGCTTGGAGGATGTTGGGTCATTCCATCCCTCATTTCTTTTTTGCCTATCATGCAAAGCTGGAATGCTATTGGAATTGAAGACATTGTAAGTTGAAAAGAAGCTGCAATTGATTTTTAAATTAAAACCTGGAACAAAGAATATGAAGAATTAGATGAGACAGCAGCTAGCAGTCGTGAGCATCTGGATTATTAGCATATTTCAACAAAGTTAATCGCTTAAGGAAAGCAATTAGAAAAAAAAATTGCAGAAAATTAAGTGTTTTTTTAAGAATATAAAATTAAATAATTTGAAGACTGACATGCCTGAAGGATGCATTAAATCATTATTTCATATCAATTAAAGTAAACGTAGCAGTCAGAGAGTCTGAATTAGCCTAAGCCACCCTAATTTCGGGTGTTAATAAGAAATGTAATGATTTTCTTCAAGAGGTAGAAGTACACAATAAACAAGAATAGCTGTGTCACATATATGAAATATTAAAATGTGTGCTGCAATTTAAATGTTTAACGTCTAAATATTTTCAATTATAAAAGAAATGTGTCATTTTCACCCTCTGAAAGAGGTCCATAGAGGGCGAGATAACTAGTAGAGGATCAGAAATAACATCGTATTCATAATCACTGATCTTAAAGTAGTCTGAAATGATACCTCACATGTGTATGTTTGAAATTTGTCATTTTAACCTTCTAGGAGGGACAGTTAGAGGGCTAGGAATACCAGTAAAGAATGAAATATCAAAAATATGACCATATCCATTATTAGAAACCTTTTTTTGTTTTGTGAAAATTAGTAACTTTGATCCCTCAAATCCCATTACAGGATAAACCCCTAGGGTCTGTTTAGGGGGCATGCACAATTTCAATTCCTCCTCATCATTTTTGCTGAAAAAACCTTTTATCATAAGGGTGTAATTTCCTGCACAAAACGTGGCCCAAAATGACTTCTCATGTGTAAATAGCTTTTGCATTTTCTAATATTAATATGTGTGGAAGTTCAGCCCCCTAACACAGACAGACAGACACCAGATGTCCCAAAACACACATGTTTATTACTCTTCTGTAATGTATAACACCACACAGTGCTCAAATCAGCCAAATACTCAGTCCCTTCTTTGTCTCTCTCTTCTTCTCTTTCTGCCGCCCTCACTCCTCCACACATAAGCTCCGTCCTCTTCCACCCGACTCCAGCTCGACTAATGGAGTGAGGCGACCTATTTTATACTGCTCCGTATGTGCAGCAGGTGCTCCATAATGCTTTTCCGACAACACTTACGGGTATGGCGGAAGTGCTGCAGTCCATGGCTCTGTAATTAGCCAGGTGCACCCTGGTGGTGGCCACGGGGCCCCAACAGGGTTGAACGTCTAAGCTCTGATCCCATGGCCCCGATGCAGACCACCACAACGATCTGCTATCTATCATGTTTGGATGCAGTCAACAATTTTAGCTTGAGATTTCAGTATAGATACAGAGAAAGATTAGCATGGCCCCTGGTGTAAGGATGACACGCAAATTTGTGAAGCGTTCCATATTTTTGATATCTATCGGTTACTTTTATCAGAGCACTTTAAATATCTAGGGTTAAACATCATAAGTAAATATAAGGATCTTTTTCAACACAATTTTGCTATAAGCAAAAAATCAAACAAGTTATCAGCAGATTATCTACCGTCCATCTCATATTAGCAGAGAGAATCAATACTATCAAGATGAACATCCTTCCCAAGCTCTTTTTCTATTTCAGAGCCTCCCTATATACATTAAGAAATCGTTCTTTAAAAAATTAGACTCACTTCTAACCTCATTTGAATTTGAGACTCTACAAAGACATAAAGCAGAAGGTGGCATGGCACTACCTAACTTTCAATTTTATT
Organism: Erpetoichthys calabaricus; assembly: GCF_900747795.2. Taxonomy (NCBI): domain Eukaryota; kingdom Metazoa; phylum Chordata; class Cladistia; order Polypteriformes; family Polypteridae; genus Erpetoichthys; species Erpetoichthys calabaricus. Next base: position 224,278,937 of record NC_041398.2, on the reverse strand, counting down.
TTTGGGCAACAAATATACAAGCTGTAAAGACCTGGAAATTGACACAAATTGACGAATATCCACAGAAATATGCAACAGAAATAAAATCTTGCTGTACTTCTTTATATGTTCTGCTTTGTGCCACAGTAAATATTAATTATTGTCAATATACCAATAATCCAATTGTCCATCAACCACTCAGAATTTGGTTAGATGCAGGAAGAGGAAATGAAGACATCTGTGGAGAAACTCCTGAAACTTACTTCTTTCTCCCATACTCCTTCTGAGTCAACCCCACAATCTGATAGTACAAGTGCTGCATGTATAGCCCCACTAGCCATCCATTTTGCATTCTTAGATGCAGATGAACGTGAAAATGCTCACACCGAAATTACGGGTAGACCCCTGTCTGTAGCAATAGTGAAAGAAACAAATAAAAATGTACAAGTGTGTGGGCTTCTTCCCGTCCAACTCGACAATCCTACTCTCAGGTGTAGTTGCCCAAGGGAATAACAGGCTCGAAAAGAGAGAATTTTTGAGGTGCCGTCCCAATCATCCCCATTTACTTCTGAGTTCAGATAACACAAAGGTATAATGACGTGAAAAGGAAACAAAAAAAAAAAAAAAAAAAACAAGTCACCAAGCAAATAAAGTGGCTGCAGTTTATCAGGCTCTCTGGTCTGCCTTTGAGTAATCTTGGAGCTCTGTAGCTCTGATTGTTCTGGGTAGAAGTGACAGTGACCTGAAGGGACGGAGTCAGTTGCCCTCATTGGGTGGTTTCTCAGTGCTGTGGAGGAAGAAAAAGACAAAAGACAGTTCATGAGAGTTACCCCTCTCAGCCTGTGGTGGTATCACATGCCTGGGAAGATCTTGGAGGATAATTCTCTGACGTGCATGCGTGACATCGGCCAGAAAAGCTTTCATGATAAAGACCACTTTTTCGCTGGTGAAGAGGGGGGCAGTTCAGGTGAAAAATAAAGTTTAAACCTGTAAATAACAATGGCTAACAATTTATTAACACGCATTATTATACATAAATGAAAAATGAAGAAAGGATAAGTAGATCATGCATGGTGTACCGTAAAAAAATAACAGTGGTGTGCTTTTGTTGCTATCTTTTTGAAAGTGCAAGTGGTAGTCAGTTCAGTGAAGATGGCTGCAGTGACTGGAGAAATTTAGTGGCTCAATTAAAGAAGCACCATGAGAAGTCTACAGAGCACACCTCTAATATGAATAGCAGGCACAATCTCTCAGAGAGGCTAAGCACAAACTTACCGTATATACTCACGTATAAGTCGGGACTTGAAACCCAAAAAATTGGTCATAAAATCAGACCCCGACTTATACATCCGTTCAAAAATGCGACACTAACATTTTTTTTTTTTACATCTTCTTGCCTCCTTCAATCTCACATCAGTTTCTCAGACACATCGAATTTTGTTGCAGCAGTGCAGTTACCAATTTCTTTTGCTACTTCAACGACGTTTAATTTAAAACCAGCTTCATATTTTCTTCTGATTGAACGCTCTATCGTAGATAAGGGATGCTCTTATGATAAAGGTGTAAGAGGGTGTGAGATACAAAAAACACAAATCAGTGCAAATGTCGCTTCGGAATAGTTTGTATATTACTGTGTGGTCATGTAGGCACAATACATAGAAAAGAAAGGCAGTGTGCTCCGTGGTTACTCTCTCAGGTGGGCATTAGAATATCATAATCTTTTGGACCAATAGCGTGAGTTTTCCGCATTCGACTTATACGAACGACATTATAAAATACCAGAAATTATACAGTAAAATCAAGTCCCGACTTATCCGCGGAAGACCTTATCCGCAAGTACAGTGGTGTGAAAAACTATTTGACCCCTTCCTGATTTCTTATTCTTTTGCATGTTTGTCACACAAAATGTTTCTGATCATCAAACACATTTAACCATTAGTCAAATATAACACAAGTAAACACAAAATGCAGTTTTTAAATGATGGTTTTTATTATTTAGGGAGAAAAAAAATCCAAACCTACATGGCCCTGTGTGAAAAGTAATTGCCCCCTTGTTAAAAAATAACCTAACTGTGGTGTATCACACCTGAGTTCAATTTCCGTAGCCACCCCCAGGCCTGATTACTGCCACACCTGTTTCAATCAAGAAATCACTTAAATAGGAGCTGCCTGACACAGAGAAGTAGACCAAAAGCACCTCAAAAGCTAGACATCATGCCAAGATCCAAAGAAATTCAGGAACAAATGAGAACAGAAGTAATTGAGATCTATCAGTCTGGTAAAGGTTATAAAGCCATTTCTAAAGCTTTGGGACTCCAGCGAACCACAGTGAGAGCCATTATCCACAAATGGCAAAAACATGGAACAGTGGTGAACCTTCCCAGGAGTGGCCGGCCGACCAAAATTACCCCAAGAGCGCAGAGACGACTCATCCGAGAGGTCACAAAAGACCCCAGGACAACATCTAAAGAACTGCAGGCCTCACTTGCCTCAATTAAGGTCAGTGTTCACGACTCCACCATAAGAAAGAGACTGGGCAAAAATGGCCTGCATGGCAGATTTCCAAGACACAAACCACTGTTAAGCAAAAAGAACATTAGGGCTCGTCTCAATTTTGCTAAGAAACATCTCAATGATTGCCAAGACTTTTGGGAAAATACCTTGTGGACTGATGAGACAAAAGTTGAACTTTTTGGAAGGCAAATGTCCCGTTACATCTGGCGTAAAAGGAACACAGCATTTCAGAAAAAGAACATCATACCAACAGTAAAATATGGTGGTGGTAGTGTGATGGTCTGGGGTTGTTTTGCTGCTTCAGGACCTGGAAGGCTTGCTGTGATAGATGGAACCATGAATTCTACTGTCTACCAAAAAATCCTGAAGGAGAATGTCCGGCCATCTGTTCGTCAACTCAAGCTGAAGCGATCTTGGGTGCTGCAACAGGACAATGACCCAAAACACACCAGCAAATCCACCTCTGAATGGCTGAAGAAAAACAAAATGAAGACTTTGGAGTGGCCTAGTCAAAGTCCTGACCTGAATCCAATTGAGATGCTATGGCATGACCTTAAAAAGGCGGTTCATGCTAGAAAACCCTCAAATAAAGCTGAATTACAACAATTTTGCAAAGATGAGTGGGCCAAAATTCCTCCAGAGCGCTGTAATAGACTCATTGCAAGTTATCGCAAACGCTTGATTGCAGTTATTGCTGCTAAGGGTGGCCCAACCAGTTATTAGGTTCAGGGGGGCAATTACTTTTTCACACAGGGCCATGTAGGTTTGGATTTTTTTTTTCTCCCTAAATAATAAAAACCACCATTTACAAACTGCATTTTGTGTTTACTTGTGTTATATTTGACTAATGGTTAAATGTGTTTGATGATCAGAAACATTTTGTGTGACAAACATGCAAAAGAATAAGAAATCAGGAAGGGGGCAAATAGTTTTTCACACCACTGTATATACAGTAGTTGGCTTTTCTGATTCTCACACATACACACACACTTATCAACCGTTTTAATGTTATTTTTTAATCAACAGTTTGTTTTCAGTTTATGTTTTCACAAAATTTTGGGGTTTTGCTATTAAGCTATTCTCCTATTAATTATAATAATTATAATTATTTAAGTTTTTTTTCCATTTTAAAACGTGCTGTGAGTTTTGCCATCATTGTCCTATTGCTATATCAAGTGTTGTTTTAAACTTTTTGTATTAGAGTATGATTTATTTGTCAGCTATTATGGGGGAAAAAAGGTGTTGAGGGGTTCCCTATACCTGTGCTCAATTAGGGCTCCCAGATCACTAAGACCACCCCTCAAGATACCCAAAGCATCACTTTATGCTGAAAATACTCTAAATGGGATAAAATGATGGCATGCTATACTGGACAGCATGTCGATTATATTGACAGTTAATTTTGGAGAAGAAAGTCTAAAGTAAAACTTTTGGGAATGTCAACCTGTGATGGTGCGGGTCAGCTCCATGCTACCACTTGCATCCCGGGAGCCTTTTGAGACCCGCTACCACCGATAACATACCCATTGGGGTGAGCCTAGCAGATGAGGGCAAAACACACAAAGCAAAGAGGTAGGTGCAAAAGTGCTCCAGTGATTTTATTAAAAACTGTCTAAAACCAAAACAGTGTTCAAAAGTGCAGGGCAGTGCATTCAATAAATAAATAACCCATAAACTCAAGATGCTGATGGAGGTTTAAATCAATCAAATAAATAATCCATTAAAACAAGGTTAAAAATGCATTGCAGAAAGCTGTCTCTAAAAATATGAGATCTGGTGCAACCTGTTAAAAGCTGACGTCTCCTTGGCTTTACCCCAAGTGAGTCCTTGCAGCCAAGAAAGCATCTAACCGACAGTTCAGCCAACATTCTGCATTGCTCCTAGGCTCAGGACCCTGTAACAGCCTCTGGCTCCTAGCAGGGCACCATCCCCAAGCCTCTGACTCCCATGTCCAGGCTCAGGTCCCTGCAGTCCAAGGCTCCATCCACAGGACACCTCACTGAGTCTTCCATTCCCCTACAGTTGTGCTGCCTCTCTCCAGCCTCATTGAATGAGTCACCCCAACTGTGCAGCTCATCGCTCTCCAGCTCCCAGGTCACTCTGCTTGAGAGTTCTCCTTCAGCCCCTGAGCATCGGTTACATGATCCCTCAAGGGATTTCTTCCCAGTTGCCTGCCTTCTCTTTCTCTCGTTTGCATGCACAAAGCAAAAACATGACATTTGAAGTCTGGCTCAGGTGCATACCATTCTATTGATAATCACTGATGTTTCTGCACTTTGTTTAGAGTCCACCTGTGGTCAATTCAATTAACCGGACGTGATTAAGAAAGACACACATTTCTGACTTGGAGTTCCCACTCACAGTGAGGCATTATGCAGGCATATTGCTGTTGGTATAAAGAACCCCCCCTATTTCCCAAGTCTGTCCCCGTTTATGACTATCAATGCCTCGGATAAAGGAAAGAGTACATGGCTGTGGGTTCAGGATATCACAATGATAGAAGAACTATAGAAAGTCCCACGGCTGAACAAAAACCAAGCCATGAGGTCAAAGGAATGCCCTGCAGCGCTTAGAGAGAGGACCGTGTCGAGGTACGGATCTGGGGAAGGATACAAAAAATTCCTGCAGCACTGAACATTCCCAGGAACACATTGGCCTCCATAATTCTTAAATCAATGAAGTTTGGAATGACAGGGAGTCTTCCTAGAGTTGGCTGCCTGGCCAAACCAAGCAATCAAAATAGGAGGGCCTTGATTAGAGAGGTGACCAAGATGAATCAAGAATCATCAGACCAGGATACATTTGTCCAATCTTCATGTGCCCAGTTTTGGTGGCCCTGTGCCCACTTCAGCCTTAGCATCCTGCTCTTGGCTGACAGGAGTGAAACCCAATGTGGTCTTCTGCATATTAGGTCCATTTGCTTCAAGATTTAAGGTGTTGTTCATTCTGAGATGCTTTTCTGCTCACCACAATTGTACATGGTGGTTATCTGAGCTACCACAGCCTTACTGTTAGCTTGAATCAGTCTTGTCATTCTCCTCTGACATCAACAAGGCACTTCTATCATCAGAACTGCCGCTCACTTCTTTTCTCACTCATTCTGAGTAAACTCTAGTGACTGTTGTGTGTGAAAATCCAAGTAGCAGTTACAGAAACAATCAAACCAACCTGTCTGGCACCAACAATCATGCCAGAGTCAAAATCACTGAGATCACATTTTTTCCTCATTCTGTTGTTTGATTTGAACATTAACAGAATCTCCAGACCTATATCTGCAGGATTTATGCATTGCGTTGCAGCCACGTGCATTGCTGATTAGATAATGGCATGGATAAGCAGGTGTACAGATGTTCCTAATAATTAGCTCAGTGAATGTATAAGCACAAGCACTAAACTCTGCTTTTCAGCCTCAACCTTGTAATTGTGACACAATCACCAATAGAATTCCAAAGAGGAAAAACAAAAGCCCTCATGTGGATAATAAGCTTGTAGTGGACATGTCCTTCTCAGAGGTATGCAGACGTTCTGCATTTTCTTAAATTGCCCTGGGTGCCCACTCCCACAAAGACAGATGGAGAAATGAATAATCATGGCTGTGAGCTTCGACAGAATAGCACATTCTAATATATCTTGGCAGATTATCTAATTTCACAGAGAGCTATAGACTGGGCAGCTGGCTAGGCAGATTGGAATAGCATTTGACATTCAGTATCTAGTAAGTGAAGCAGCAGATCTCCTTGATCATTATAATGCTAAAATAGGAAAGCTGAAGTAAGGAATTTCTGTGAAACGTTTTTTTTTTTAATCATTGCTAAAATCATTTCTATGTGTTCATTCCTTCCTTCATTTTTCAAGCTTTGTAAGGGGCACCTATCCCACCAACATCAAGCACAAGGCAACAGACAAACTTGGATAGGATGTCAGGCCTTAGGAAAGCATTGTCATTGGCTCACATTGAGCCAGTTTATTAACATAGCCCACATGTCTTTGGGAACTGGGAAGAAGTTTGAGTTTTTAAAAAGGTAACTGGCACAAAAAGAGAAAAACCAAACTTGTCTTAATAGGCATTGGTCCACCATTAGCCACAAGATCACATTCAATGCACTTTGGTGTAGATCCTTGAAGGCTGCCCTATCTCTCCATTTATCTTATTTTTTCCTGACTTCATTCGATCTCACGTCCATGTATTTTACACTCTTGTGAGTGTAGATGCGCAAAACAATCCACTGAGCACTAATGACAGCTGTGCTGACGGCTCTCACAATCATGAACAAGCAATCAGCCGAATTCCCCATTAAGTAGTCAGTGGCTGCTTGACCCTCTGGTGATGCCAGCACCTAAACTGGTTCTCTGGTCAAACCACAGACCTCAAGGTATGCTTGACCACAGTCACATTAGAGACAGGGGATGATTAGGGGACCAGAATGGGTGAGGCCACAATGGACAATTCAGCCTAGACCATGGGGGAACACCCAACCCCTTCTGAAGGATGCTCAGGGATCTTTGATCACCACAGAGAGACAGGACCTCAATTTTATGTCCCATCTGTATTGGTATACCCATTAATACACCGGGCATTGTGATTCACACACAGACCACTGATGGCCACAACAACACCTCTTCCAGAAAACTTAGCTTTCTAATTTCTATATTGTTCCCAAAACACAGAATCTGGGAAATAACAGTTCATTTAATTAGCCCAGGAGTCCAATTAAAAACAGAAGCTGGTTGGAACAAAAACCTGCAGCCACAGTGGGTCCCCAGGGCCGACTTTGAGAACCCCTGTCCTAAATTATATATAGACCAGTAATGGCACAATGTACCATAACGTTCAGTGAATACACTTGATTTGAGCATTCCTAGTTTTCATCTTCTTTCTCTGTACGTTTAGCATTTGTTTGCTCAGAGGTTGATGTGCTTGCTGCTTTCTGAGCAGCTCTTCTTTTCTCCACCCCAGCGGCCCGCTTCTTCTCTTCTTTCATCTGCAACTTTTCACGTTAAAACTGATCACGTCAGTGTTTGTGTTGCAATTACTTAGTACGTTTTCCTTCATTTTTCACTTAAGCTGGCACTTAAGTCTTCAATCTGCCTCGAGAATGATTTAAGATATGAAGTGACAGCAAAGGTGGTAGAGATGAGAATGGCGCCCATATGCATGTGCCGTACTGCTGCCCTGCTGGCTGCTGCCGAGAGTTGATTCTACAATAAAATAAAATAAAAATAAAAACAGGAATAACCTTGGAGGTCAATCATCACCCCAAAAATGAACAATAGACGTCACATAGTATATGTGTACCAAATTTCAGGTCATTAGTTCAAATGGTTTGCAAACTACAGGTGATTTCAAATCCTGGACAGACAAATGGTCAGCCACAGTAGCGTATTATATAAGAAGATACGATCTGCATATGAAATGAATGTGAAAGAGTTTCTGAGAGAAAGCTGACAGTCACTGAGTGCTGTAGCTAACATATTTTGGATATTGTTGAAATGGTTTGCTTTAAAAGGAAATTTGATATCTTTCCTAAAGCTTGATTTTTAGTGATATACATAATGATATATGTATTTTGCTGCTAGTTTATCCTTCTTTTTATTAATCTTGTGCTCACCTCTTGAAGTTTGCTAAGACCCTGAGAATGTGAACTACTGCCCTAGGGGATGAGGGTCCAAAGTGAGCACCAACTTCTAGTTGCTTCGTGGTAAATGAAGAAGACAGAGTGGAAGGGGCGGGGTCTCAGGCCATGGGGCGGAAGTGACATCATTGTTCACTTGTAAACTCCTCCTTCCCTCTAGGGCAAACAACCCATTGTGTTTCACCATCACCCTTCTGCATTTTTACTTGCTCAAAGCTAGGTAGCAGTTAGGTAAAACCATGTAATCATGCAGCCCAAAGGTATTGATTGAATCTACTGATCACTGCACAGCCCAAAAGTGACCTCTTCTTCTTCTAACTGCATGAACTTCCTTTTTCCCTTCTGCAGATAGAATCCCGGAGGTTCAGCAATGCCACAAATGAGACCTTTTGCGTCTTCTTGGTGAACAGACCTTATGCCATCATCTGCTCAGCAGTGGCTTTCTATATTCCATTGGTCTTGATGGTGCTAGCCTACCAGCGAATATATGTGACCGCTATGGAACACGCTCGCCAGATTGGGAACCTTCAAAGGGCAGGGTCAGCCCCCGAATATTTCGAAGGCTCTGAGAGCCAAGGGCCAAGTCGAATGAAGATTGAAACCAAAGCCGCTAAAACTCTAGCCGTCATTATGGGATGCTTCTGCCTCTGTTGGGCTCCTTTCTTTATCACAAATGTCATTGACCCTTTCATAGACTATAGTGTACCTTGGCAAATGTGGACAGCATGGCTGTGGCTGGGGTACATCAACTCTGGCTTGAACCCATTCCTGTATGCCTTTCTGAATAGATCGTTCCGCCGTGCCTTTTTAATGATACTCTGCTGTGGAGATGAACGTTATGTACGGGCAGGAAGTTTTGGACCATCTCGGCCATACACCACCTCTGTCAACGGGACTTCAATAGCATTGAGGTAAGACTGATTGATCATCCATTATTCATTTTTCTTCTTTGATTTTGGCTACAAAAGATACTAAAGATCCTTGTGTTTCATCTGATAGCAGTGCAAAGTGTGATAATTATTGTCCTGTACTTGACATGCAAGTTTGACCTTTCAGGATCTTGTTCTGCCAACCATGTAGTGTTAGATTGTGCCAGGTACAGTGATGTCGACCTCGGTCATCTTTTGGGTCGTGATGTCCTTTTAAAGCCTTAATGAAATCATTTCTGGGATTTTCTCTGGTCTTTAACTTCTTGTTCATATATTTGAGAGCGGCCATGTTGAGGAAAATACATAAACTGTGAGGAAAAATAGACCTAAGTGAGCATGGAAAGGGAGCTATATAAATAAAATGTATTATTATTATAATTAATTATTATTATTATTAAGTCATGCTGGTAGTTATTGAATCCTATTTGTACTCATTCAAAATTAACTCTAATCACTTTTGGTGGCATTTGCCTTAAAATTAAAAAGTTTTGCTGTTTTACATGATATTGGCATATCAGAGAGTAGATTTAATTAAACCACATTCTCATTCCATCCTTCCTTCCTTCCTGTTATTTTCTTCTTTAAAAACTGGAAATTAATTGGTTTTGATCCAGACATGTATTTGCTAGTATCTCATTTTGTACTACAGATACAGTAATTTCATTTCTGTATTTTGCTGTTACAAAAAGTGAGAAAAACTATTATGATAACACATTATATTAGCATAATAGCAGTGTATGAACTTGCTTGCGTGGAAGCGTTTGTGTTCTTTCCTCATTTTGCATTCAGGGAAATGTCACATTCCTGATATACCGCATGTCAAAGATGAGATGGTGCTACTAATGAGGGTCGTTTAATGGCCATCACTGCCAAGCTATACATTCTTTCATTCCTGTTGCTAAAATAAAACGAAATGATGGAGAATCTATCTTACTGAGATCTGTTAGTCAGCTAGCTTATTGACTTGATAGATAGATAGATAGATAGATAGATAGATAGATAGATAGATAGATAGATAGATAGATAGATAGATAGATAGATAGATAGATAGATAGATAGATAGATAGATAGATAGATAGATAGATAGATAGATAGATAGATAGATAGATAGAATTCTTTCTTTGTTTTTGTTTAAAAAGTAATAAAAAGGATGTGCTGTATTATTCTGAGGACTCGATTATTGCATAAAAAGCTTTCATTTTAATGATATCTGAAGAAATGAAGGCACAATCTGCATGCCACTGTATGCCCTCCATCTGATATCCATCAATCTATCCATCATCAAACATGCCTAACATGTCTCAGGGCAGGGGGTCAAGAACCCATCACGGAAGCAGTGGGGGCAAAGAAAACAACCAAACCTGGACTGGGCATCTGATTGTGCTGTATTGTTTAATTTTGACAAATTTCATACAAAGAAAAATATGAAACTTGCTGTCTATCTATCTATCTATCTATCTATCTATCTATCTATCTATCTATCTATCTATCTATCTATCTATCATATAGTGCCTTCCCCCTCTATCTATCTATCTATCTATCTATCTATCTATCTATCTATCTATCTATCTATCTATCTATCTATCTATCTATCTATCTATCTATCTATCTATCTATCTATCTATCATATAGTGCCTTCCCCCTCTATCTATCTATCTATCTATCTATCTATCTATCTATCTATCTATCTATCTATCTATCTATCTGTCTGTCTGTCCTATCTATCTATCTAATCTATCTATCTATCTATCTATCTATCTATCTATCTATTCTATCTATCTATCTATCAAATAGTGCCTTCCCCCTCTATCTATCTATCTATCTATCTATCTATCTATCTATCTATCTATCTATCTATCTATCTATCTATCTATCTATCTATCTATCTATCTATCTATCTCAGATTTGGATTGTGAGGAATGCAAATATAGCACAATAAGTAAACGGTGTGTTCTATTAGTTTGGTGATTTATGTTTTTGAAATACTTTAGCTGGATTTAATGCCACCTGACTTCAACAATTTAAGAGATCTTGAGACAGCAACTTTCATGTTTGCTTCTGTATGAAATTTGTCAAAATTAAAGAATAAAGCACACTCAGATGCCCAGTCCAGGTTTGGTTGTTTTCTTTGCCCCCAATCCTGCCATGATTGGTTCTGGACCCTCTGCTCTGAGTTATGTTAAGTGTGTTTGATGATGGGTGGATTGATGGATATCAGATGGAGGGCTGAGTTTCCCCCAGCAGTCAACTCAATGAGACTTTGATCACATCCATGAGGTTGCTTTCTGCTCCAATAAGTGTACCCATACAATGGCATGCAGATTGTGCTTTCAGTTCTTCAGATATCATTAAAACAAAAGCTTTTTTTGTAATAATTGAGTCCTCAGAATAATGCAGCACATCCTTTTCATCACTTTAAAAAAAAAAAAAAAAAAAAAAAGAATTCCGTATCTCATTAGCAAATAGATGAGCCCTTTGCTGAAACATTTTGCATCAGTCGTCTTTGAATCAACACCCCCAGCTATTATTCCTCTTGTCATGGCTCTATCCGTTTTATCCTTTATGTCTTCCTTGATTGCATTTCATTTATTTAATAATCTGTTATTATTTAATTTAGCTTGCACTGATTCCTTTTTGACACCTACGCACATCCTATCGTGTGGCTCGTATTTTGCTATCCAGCCTGGTTACAGTTGGCGTGCATCCTGTATTTTTTTTTTTTACTGAATTTATTTTACTTTGTGTTTGGCCTTTCGCTTTAAAGAGAAGCATAGTATGGAATGTGTTGTATTCAAAAAACATTTAATTTCAAATACGTTCATTAAAACCATCACGTTGTAAATTTGCTGAAGTTTCCAATGACACAGCTTTCACAGTTCCTGGTTGTCCTCTAACATTCTCTTGTTCACACTCTTTTATAAGGTGCCTTCAGCTTTTCAGATTAGTCTGCCTAAAATAGGAATGTAAGAAATGTGAAGGGCAGCACGATGGCGCAGTGATCAGCTTGGCCCTAAAGACATGCATTTGATTTGTAGCCCGTGTACTCTTTAGATATAACCCCTTTGCCAGTTTGGATTTTGTGCAGGAACTTCAGTTTCATTTCTCAGCACAAAGCTGTGAATGTTATATGTCAGCAGCTCTGACCCTAAGTGTCACTTTTGTTCCCTGAACACCTCAGGTACATTTATGAATATGTTACGGGACTGCCCTTCTGGGTTCAGGTTTTGGTCTGGGGTGGCTGATTTTCTTACTCCCATATTCTGTTTATCATCATCCCCTTGTTTCCACACCTTTTTCTACTTCTAGATGTTTCTTCACTTCATTCACCTGTGGTCATGATGTGTGGTCTTAAATCAAAATGTAACCTCTAAGCAAAAATGCAATACATCTGCATTGCTTTTAGTTATAGACATGAATGAAAATGCAATATGCTTTTGCATTGCATTTTAAATTGACATGAAAACTGTGTGCTGTAGTGAAAAGAAATCAATCATTTGATATGTATGTTTTTAATTGTGGCACAATAAAACCATGTCAAAGTAAAGACACTACTTGCATGTGCATTGCATTGTAATGTGGTTAACACGTTGGACTGCATTTCATTTTGACACAAATAATCTTCCATTAAAATAGAGCTACATAGTAAAAAATAAAGAAACTAGGCCTGGGAAAGTTTAAGCGTAAATTTTTGTAGTTAATGTGGCCAGTTTAACGCATTACAAAATAATGTTGCTTCCAAAACAGGCAGCGAGGCGATCACCTCACACTGTTGTTCATTTTCTTGATTTAAACATACTGACATAAAAGCAGGGGAGTGGGAGGGAAAGGGCAAGGCTGGTTGTTGACTTGGGATTTGGTTATGGCAGTCCTGGTGCGATGCTAGAGAAAAGTTGCAAAGATAATAATTGTGAAGATCTGGCATTGATTTGATCTTTAAGAAGATCGAATCAATGCCATAGCACCTAAGTGCTAAATAAGTTATCATTGAGTGGCATTAAAACCAAAATAAGTCTAAAATACATGCTGTATTTAATTTGCCACCCTAATATAATAACAAAATACCACAAAATAAAAGTGTAATGATTATTCTTACCCATTATTCCATTTCTTCGCTAATTTATGCAAAGAACGGAACATAACCACCTAAGTAATGCACGTTGTCATCTTTTAAGCATGATAGCAGCTACGGGGATCTTTTTTAGCAAGCCAGAAGCTAAGATGTCGGTAGAGCAGTGTTTTCCAGCCTTTTTTTCTATAGTGTCACACTTTTTGGAACCCAAAAAATCCCAAGGCGCACCACGAATCTACCAACTACAAAAACATTAAATGTCATATTACGTGCTAAACGGTCTGAAGGGTTTTGATTACCAGAGACGTCATCAAAAAAATCAGTTCGGAGATTGCTTCTCTCAGACACAGCACTTAGTGAGCACTCATATGCCCATTGGCCCTTGGCTTTGTGAAAGTCGCTGGTGAGCACGCACCCTGGCAGATGGACCCCCGGCACGTCTCCTGGCTGTTAAAGTGCACTCTAAGTGCTGTGCTGACTTCTCCAGGTAGTCCTGTCCTTCTCAGACAGGACTCGGCCACCCACGGAGCGTGTCTCTCTCAGGCAAAAGCGGCATTTGGGGGTGGCAAGTGGGGCGACCGCCCCAGGCCAGTGCTTTTGAGGTCCGCGTGTCCCACTCGAGTGGATTTGTCAAGTCATATTCTTGAGTATATTGTATATATATTTGAGATGCTTCTAAGAGGAACCCTTTTAAAATCCCTCATCAAGGTCAAATTCTGTACATGTACATCTTTGAAAACATTCCATAGTCCACCTTTATTGCCCAAAAGGGGTCACCAGTATAATTCCTTCCTAAAATAGGTATAGCCCATTAGTCACTGGGCTGGCTTCTGTTTTGAATTGGGAACAACTGACCTACCATTGCTTCTTAGTCGAGTCTTTTATTCAGTTTGATACAGTAGGGCTAGTTGAAACAGTGCGGGAAGTGTTTGGTAGTGGAACGTGCAGCAACGTTTTATTACTGGTTTAGCCGTGTCACTGTTGATGCCATGAGTGGAAGAGATCGTGGAGCACTTTTTTAATAGATTATATTGTTTTATTTTAATAAAATCCATGTGCTATCTTGCAAAAACTTAACTGAATACTGTAATGAGAAAATCCGGTGTATGTTAACATTATTTTTATTAAATTCGCAAGCAAGTTTATACAGTCCACACATACCAGTAACAGAGTTTGACGCGTGGGGTTGGTCAGCCCTAGGCCCCTCACACCCCTAAGGCCGCATTTTCTCTCACGTCAGGACCCAGGGGCACTACACTGTTATTTCCAGTTGAAAAACACTTGTGTAGAGTATACAGTAATTATCAAGTCATTGATGATGATGAAAACTTGAGGATAGTATTTGGCCTCGCTTTCTTATTTCTTTCTTTTCAACTTGCCTTTTAGGAAGGTGTTCAAATTCAAGTTGTACTTGTTCAAGTAGTATTTTGTTAAAAGCTCATGGTTAAGGTCATTGTTTAAGCTTAAGCAAAGCCATTACGTTTTTTAAAATTCCTTTGTGTTGATTCTACATTATTTTTGTGATTCAGTGTGTATTTATGTCATGACTTAAGTACTTATTTTAGGTACGATTAATAGCGATTAATTACATGCAATGATGTGATTCATTAGTTAGATTTTTTTAATCGACTCCCAGCCCTAAAAGAAATATAAAATAACATGAAACACACATATAAAATGTGTTAATTATGACAGGAACATAACAGTGCTAATCTCAATGCCCTGTTCCACAGTTTTGGTCATGAGTGTAGCGGGTTCCCATTTGGATCGCCGTTTCTGTGTGCAACTGTTCTTAGACACAAGCAGTGTATGGCGCACCTGGTTACCAGACTGTTGACTGTCATCCATACTGTGGCAAGTCATTGTATTGGCTGTTCCTTGATCATCAGATGTATCAACTATGTTGTGTGAGGGACGGCCGGCACCCTTGCCTGGCCAAAACAACTTCAACATGGAAGAACAGGGAGAGATAACACGCATGGGGCATTGTCTCCCCTGGACTACTAGATGGCAGCCCCCTGGGTTGCATCACAATTTCCCACAGGGCATCATGAGAACTGGAGTTCTTGGACTCAGCCTTATTTGGTTCCATGGGTGCTACCAGAAGGTGCTTTGGGGACTATCAAGCACTAACTTCTCAGGCTCCAATCTAACCCAAAAATGCTCCAAGATAGTGAGTATGGGACACTACTCGAGGTGCTCAGAGATGGGAGTAAGGCTTGCATGGAAGAGTGGAGGCAGTGACTGAAACAGAGAGTGAGAAGAAGGCAAAGAGTTTCTGTGTGCTGCTTTGCTTTATTCTGCATTGTGGCTGTGGTGGGAAATGCTTATAAAGGAAGAGTTTCCCACAATAAACACTCTTTTGCTCATTTTATACTTCTATCTGAGCCTTTGTGTCTGGTTTTGGGAAGCTGGAGCGCCCCCTGGTGACCACAGTCAATAAAATATAAAGTCACCCACTACCTAGTCAGAGGTGTCTAAATTGATTCCCCAAATTCAGAGTTGCCAACACAGAATTATAAATAGTTGGTACTGGGGCACTGCTGCTCAAGATGCTGCATGAAGGAAGTAGAACAAAGTAAAAAGCAAGTTTAAAAACTAGAATCTGATAAGCTGTAGCAAAATACATGAAAGTGAAAAAGCTAGAATCGGAATATTAAAAAAGCTATGTGTGGTGAAAAGGCTTCGCATAACCAAGGTAATGAAATTCAGAGCTAAGGAGGCAGAAAGGTGGCTTCAGAATGCTGAGGATACCATGGACAGCTCAGAGGAGGAATGAGCAGGTGTTCAGTAAAAATATCAGGAGGAAAATATGAAGAACGCTAAAAGAAATTTGGAGGACAAACCTTCCAAAGGGCTGTGAGCAACTATTAAGATTTGCATCACTATTCACTTTTTTATTTTTGCTGCTTTTTTTTTTAGTGTCCACATGGAACATCTTTATTGAAATCAATTTGGGTTTTGTTTTTACATTGCTGCGACATGACACACAATGTCATGGTGGCCACCTTTTTAAGACCGAGGCATGTGTTACATGTCACTCTAAGAAAATTACAAGACTTCAGAAGATTAGTAAATAATGAAAGTTGTTGTTAAGATCTACACTCCATTTATGATTTATGTCTAGTTGTTATGGTCTGATTATTCCTGCTCAATCACAACTCTTACTGAACAGTCAGCATGGGTTCAGACAGAGGAGATCGTGTTTTACAAAAATTGTTGGAATTCAATGAGGAAGCAACAAAAGGATACAATCAGATGATATGCATCTGATATTATTTATCTGGACTTTCAGAAAGCATTTGATAAGGTGCCACATGAGAGATTGGGTGTCAAACTAAAAGGAGTTGGAGTTCAGGGTGAGGTATGTAGATGGGATCCATAAATATTTGGACAGAGACAACGTTTTTCTAATTTTGGTTCTATACATTACCACAATGAATTTTAATTGAAACAACTCAGAAGCAGTTAAAGTGCAGACTTTCAGCTTTAATTCAGTGGGGTGAACAAAACGATTGCATAAAAATGTGAGGCAACTAAAGCATTTTTAACACAATCCCTTCATATTGACTTGTCACTCCATGGTCAATATTTCTGCAGTATTTTATTTTACTGTATTCAAACCTGAGAGAGAAAGGAGTATCAGAGAAGTATGTGAAGATTGACCAGGATATGTATGAGGGAGTGAGGGCTCGGGTTAAAAGCAGTGTTGGGGTATCAGGCAGAATCCCAGTCAGAGTAAGTGAGCACAAGGCAGATTTTTCAAGTCCTTACCT
Organism: Erpetoichthys calabaricus; assembly: GCF_900747795.2. Lineage (NCBI taxonomy): Eukaryota > Metazoa > Chordata > Cladistia > Polypteriformes > Polypteridae > Erpetoichthys > Erpetoichthys calabaricus. Next base: position 224,262,037 of record NC_041398.2, on the reverse strand, counting down.
CTTTGATCTGGTTATGGATGTGCTGAGTCATGGGATAAAAGACCAATCCCTCAGTGCATGCTTTTTGGTGATGACATGACCAAGAGGAGAGGAAGTGGAGGGGAAGTTGGAAGAATGGAGAAGGGCATTGGATGATTAGAGATTGAAGATAAATAGGAATCTCATGGTTTAGTGATGATCACGATTCAGATGTTAGCCTGCAGGGAGTGCTACTGCAAAGAGTGGAGAAATTTAAATATCTAGGATCAGTGGTAGCCAAAAAATTAAACAATTAAAATTATTAAGGGGATAGTCAAAAATAAGGCCACCGTCCTTATGGCCGCCTACCCCCTCAAGGGTTTTCTATAGTGGAGTCTGTGCTGGCCGTCCAATCTGAAGAGAAGATCGTTCCATCCAATGATTCTGATGCTCCTTTACCTGAGATGACTTTGACGTTATTAAAAGGTTGATGAAGGCTGGTGGTGGCAGCGTCATGTTATGTGAATTCTTCTCTTCGGTACGCTCTAGAAGACTTATAAGGGCAGAGGGGAAAATGAATAAATGCCAAATCCAGGAAAATCCTCTAGGAAACCCTGAGGAAGTCTACCAGAAACCTCCACCTTGGGAGAAGATCTGTACTGCAGCAAGACAAGGAGCCCAAGCGAAAATTCAGAACAACAACGTTAATATCATGGAGTGGCCGAGTCAGGGTCCACATCTCAATCCAATTAAGAATTGTGGCTGGACTTGAAAAAGGCTGGTCCCTCATGATCTTTATGCAAGCTGACAGAGCTTGAGCGGTTTTGCAAAGGAGTATGGGGAAAAATGGCAGGGTGCAGATGTGCAAAGCTGATTGAGAGGGAAAGACACCTGAGCACACACACTCAAGGCTATCATGGGTGTACCAAAGGTGCATCTACTAAATATTGACTTGAAGCAGGTAAATACTTACGTGATCGATTATTTTATTTTATTTTATATTTGTAATTAATTTAGACAGCTTGGCAGTGATCTGTTTTCACTGTAAAACAATAAAGACATGGAAAAAGGTTTGGGGCACATCCGTGACCCCCGTACAATGAAAATAAATCAAGAAGAAAAACAATCCTTTTACAAAGATAAGGTTGACATCTTTTCAGATGGGAGTCCGATATTAAATTGACTCAAAGATGGCTGAACTGCTGGTCATATGAGTTCCAGGCAGAAGGGGGTGGGTCCAGGATGGTGGACAATGTCAGAGATGAAACGGCCGCTGACCTTCCATTCTGCAGTGGGAGGAAGAGAGCAGACATTAGTACACAGTGCCACCCCCTGGTTCGGAGGGTTGCAGAGCATTCATGCTGCTTCCCAAGCAAATGCACATGACCTCACTTTGACATTAAAGAGTCATTTTCTGTTGATTAGTGTCAATAAAGCCAAATTGAATCCATTGTGATTCAATGTTATATTAATTCTTGGAGGGCTGAATATTTTTTCCAAAACATGCAGTTTTCTGAAAAGTACCCAAAGCAAGGTTCTCACACATAAATCAACCTAAAATATCAATTGCTGGGTGCTGTGGCCGCCAGTTCACAGTCTCTTGTGGCTCGAGATGCTTGAGGCTGGCTGCCAGGCTGTGTTTGTGTGACAGGGACGGGAACGGCAGCAGCAGTTGCGGTCACAGTGCAATGCATTCTGGTTTGTACCTCGTGTCATTATGAGTAGCGGTCTTCATCTACACAAACGTGTTCGGTACCACGATCTTGATCTCCAGATCACTTGCATTAGAATCGGAGTCCAACAGGTCAGAATCCAGTTCCACGATAATATACAAAACATCGTCCCCAGAGTAGTTTGCGTTGTGCATTCGCATCGATCTCTCACCAGATGTCGATGCCATTTTTGTCGCTGTTTGCTCTTCAGTACTCCTAAGAGCGCATGGAAATCAGGGTCAAACAAATGAAATTGAACAAATGAGACGAACTAAAATGTAATGGTGGGTTTTGTCACCATTTGCAGTTGCTTACTGCTCTCAACCCCACCAGCTGACAAAAGTCGAGATCCGCCCTGAAAGAGTTAAACAATCCAAGGCGCTGAATACTTTTTATAGGTGCTGCAATTAGTACATCTATAGAATAAACTCAGAGATATCAGGCTGCTTGGACAAAGGCTGGCCTTGCTTGTTCAATGGTGTATTTTCCACCATCATGTGGGTTTTTTTTTGCTCTGCAGGTCTAAGTATTTGATCTCCCTAACTACGGTTACCTGGGACAACGGTTTACAGCTTATACATTGGTTATTGTTAGTAATTTTATTTTATGGCATGTAATGATTACACTTGATTGTTTTATTGCCAGCCGAGAGTCTTTTCACTGAAGAAAAAAAAAGGCGTAGACATTCACTTCAAGTTACTCTGGGAATGTGAAGAAGTCAATATTAACCTCATTTACTTTTCTGCCAAGTGTGTGTGCTACTACAGCTGAGTGAGTCATACAGGTCAGCGCTAGTCCTTCACTGCCACAGGGGTTAGTATTTGAAATAAAATCATCACATGTTGCCAGAGTGTGGTGAAGGCCCTAAATGAAGATGAAAAGAGGGGCTTATCAGGATGGTGGGCAGTGTCAGATGAGAAGGCTGGCTATTATCTTCAGACTGAGTCTGATTCCACAAAGGGTCTCAGCTGATTGGAAAACATCTTGTGCGGAACCAGCCCCCAAGATAGCGCAGCAGAAAGTTTTAAATGACTATTGACTGGTGGTTCAAAACAAAAGAAAAACCTTAGATCAAAGAACAGTGTCCCACAGGACATGCAAAATCAAAACATAACAATAGGTTTGCACTTCTTGCACCAAAAAAGCACTTCTGGAACTCTCTGTCTCAGGCTTTTAGAGGGTCAAAAGATGCCATCCTTGGTTTGGTGTGCCACCAGAAAGGGTGGTGCTTGCAACGTCAGGTGGGGGCGAAGCTAGATGTTATCTTCAGGTGACAGGTCAACACTGTGGAGGAAACGAGAAATACAGTTAGCAGCAGCGCCTCCTTCTGCTCAGCGGTGGCATTTTTGGCCTTACCTGAGCCCTTTGGGAGGTCCCTAAGCGTGCATGCGTGACAGCTGATTAGATAACTGCATTGATGAATGAATGAATACCTTTTTTTGTCATTGCACATTTCTTGGACAATGAAATGTGCAGTGCAGTCCCTAGGATGTACATACAGTATATCTAGTCATCCAGAAATTCATCACAATTTACACCAGGTTAAAATTTACACTAAGACATACAAGACATATGCTCCTGAGCTGAATTGGAGTTCAGCTTAGTGATGGCTCTAGGAAAAAAAAATATTGTATCCCTCCGGATGTTGCTATTGAGTCTCGAAAATTTTGTCACAAAAACGACCAATAGACATATAAAGGTTTGGGGTAGCCACCCGTGTATTATGACCTGGCTGCAAAAGGTTAAAGTTTTCAGAGATGTTTTCAGTACTCAGTCCAAAACAGAACTGATCATTGTGAGAAAAGATGGTGGCTTTAAAGGCTGGTGAAGGAAGTGACGACTTCAAGATCGGAATTGACGTCATCACAGGCGCTGGGACCAGAAGTGACGTCATCAGAGGTGCCCGGACCGAAAGTGGTGTCTTCAGAGGCACCTGAGCCTGGTGGAATTTCCTGAGAAAGGTCTGCAGGGAACTGAGAGAGAAGAGTCAGCGCACCTCGCCACCCCCTGATCTGGTGTAGAATTACAATTACTCATGCCCTTTATCTGCCTCCTACTCGCACGTGTGTGACAGTATCCTCCAATGATGGCAGAGGAAGTCCAATGATCTTTTGAGCTGTATTAATGACTCTCTGTAATGCACTCCTGTTTGCTGCTGTGCCGTTGGCATACCACAGTATAATACAGTATGTCAAAACACTCTCAATGGAACAGCAATAAAAGGACACTAGCAGCTCCTTAGACAAGTTGGTCTCCCTAGGTGTCCTTTACTAACAGAACCGCTGCTGAGCCTTTTTAACTGGGGCAGTGGAGTTGGTTGTTTATGTGAGGTCATCAGTGACATGCGTTCTCAGATATTGATATTGGAAACCCTTTCTACTTCTTCTCCTATGATGTTTAAAGAATAGTGATCCTCACCTTGTCTCCGAAAATCCAGAATGATTTCTTTGGTTTTCTTTGGTGGTCAGTGACAAATTATATGTTGAACACTACTCTACCAGTTCTGTATGCCATCTCATCCCCACCTGAGACCAGCCCCATTACTGTTGTATCATCTGCAGATTTGGTGATTTTCACAGCATAAGCAGGTGTACAGGTGTTCCTAATAATTTGTTCAGTGAGTATATACTCTTTCATAGAGAAGATAAAAGTGGAGTAATTGCAGAATTAAAGAGAAGAGTGAAACGTACCCTAATTAACCACAAGGTCTCTTTTCATACTTTGACAAGTCTTCACTGTCTTTAAAATGATCACAGTTTCCTTATTTGAAGCCTCGAATGGTCAACCATAATTAAGTCAGTTTTGTGTTAATGTGTATTTACTGAGATATACTCATAGCCGCTGCAGAAGATCATCCCCCTCCAGCACTTGAACCCAGATTAACGTGATTCCAGGCCCTTCTGTAGAGCTAAAGGAATGGCTTGAATCAGTGAGGATTGTGCTGTTACTCCTCCACTCTTTTAACACAAACACACCATAGTTTCTATTATAATAAGCCTGATAAACCTCCATAAAACCTTGGAAAAGGTGCCATATAAATAAAATGCATTATTATTATTATTATTACTAAGGGTCTTCGCCCCCTGCTCGCTTCACTCGCTCACCCCCCCATTTGCCCCAGCCACTTCGTGTCTCTGCCGCTCGCGTTCTGAAGAGGGGGGCTGAACGCACGCCAAAGAGACGTGGTCGCTCCTCCGAAACCCCCCCCCCCCCCTAAACGGTGATACAATGGGAAACACATACAGTTTTTTTTTTACCTCCTCTTTGCTCGATCAGCTGCTGGCTTGCTGCTGCTGCTGCCGTGCCGCATGATCTTCATTTCACGCAGCGCAATTCTGTCATATCACCTATGTCCATATATTCGATCTGTTTCTGCTTTTACCTTTTGATCAATATTGCATTGAATTTTGATTCCGCGTTTGGAATTACATCATGACAACACAACGTATAACTGCCCGTGAGTGAATATCATTTTTTTCTCTCTACAAGAAATGTGTCTGACATAACCATGCAGGACTTTTCCAAATCTCTTTGCATAAGCTCTTGTCTCACGGGGCTTCCGGCCCCAGGCGTGGTTACATCGCTTGGCACAAAGACTCGTCTTGTGGGACGTGAAAGTGTCTCTGAGACAAACGTCTCGTCTTCTTCCAAGATTTTTTTTTACAATAGAGAGATTATTATTATTATTATTATTATTATTATTATTAGAAAGCCCTTATAACTTCTAGTCAGCCATTGCACTTAATCCAGTGTAGTCTACTGTACAGTTAAAGGCTGTCCTTTTCCCATTCACAATTAATTTCTTTGTGCTCTAGTTTTCAATACCCATTCTTGTTGTTTCAACTGCTTAATTTAATTATTGGTCATGGAGGCAGAGCTCTTCTGAAGAGTATAAAGATACAACACAAGAACCAACTCAAATCCACTCATCCAGTATTTGCAATTCAGGGAAACGCGACAGGAAATGAGGTTGGGTGAGATGATCCATTCCTGAACACATTGTTGTACACTGACAGAAGTCCAGTTTAGAGTTGTATAACCTAACATGCACACCTTCAGAATGTGGAAAGACGTGTCAATTAACATGTGTCTTAATTTCCAGGATTCCAACTATGGAAACATGGCATAGAGAGCAAACGTAAAGCCAGTACTCGTGGACCTCCATGGAAGATAAAAGTAGTGGCACCTGGCAACTAAGAAGAACTTTGCACACCACTAAGTGATTCTGACATATAAAGAAAACTCTGCCTCTCTTGCTCTAGACAAAGAATGCTATATTTCAACCTACTCTCTTCTTTAAAATATAACTCACAAATTCACATAAAATTCACAGCAGAACTCTCAGTTAAATAATTAGAGTCTGGGAGAGACCACCCGCCTCAAGAGGAATACATAGTGTGATCGAGTAAAGGACTGCAAGTTCCATGAGTAAATGCTGGGCCAGTTGTCCCTGTTTAATCAAATCAAGCAAAATAAACCAAAATGGCTGCTATGTGCACAAAATTTGAACAAAAAGGTCCCAAAAAAAAGAGAGTAGCCATAATGCTTTGTAGTTTCTCCTGAAGCTAAGCTTGTTTGGACCATCCAGTAGGCTACTTGGGTTGGGTTGCTGCTGGAAGAGGTGCTGGTAAAGCCAGCAGGGGGTCCTTACCCTGTGGTCTGAATATTGGTCCCAATGCCCCTGTGCAGTGACAGGGACACTATGCTGTGAAAATAGCTTCGTCCTTCGGATAAGGTCCTGACCCTCTGTTGTCATAAAAGATCCCTGGGCGTTCCTCGCAAAGAGTAGTGTGTATCCTGATGTCCTGGCTAAATTGTGCAGCACAGCCTGGTCATTCTGGCCCCTAATCATCCCCTGCCTTTAACTGGCTAACTATCTATCACCCCTTCACCACTAAACAGATAATATGTGGTCAGCATTCTGCTACAAAATGGCTGCCTTTGCATCATTCAGGTGGATGCTGTACATTACATTAGTGATTGTTGAAGTGGCTCCCCACTCCCTATGAAAAGTGCTTTGTGTAGTGAGAAAAGGGCTATATAAATATAAAGAATTATTATTATTATTATTAATAGTGGTTGCCAGTTAGGAGCTCTGTCCTGCAGTGCAGTCCATTCAGAATGGAGCACCTCCTTCAGGGGGCTGCAGGATGTATAGGTGAGGGATGGGAAGGGGCGGAGTCAATTTTCCTCACTGGATGACTTCTCAGTACTGCAGAGGAAACAGAGAAGAATAAAGTTAGTGTCGGTGCCCCCTTTCGACCCGGGGTGGTAATACATACATATGTAATGATAGATAGATAGATAGATAGATAGATAGATAGATAGATAGATAGATAGATAGATAGATAGATAGATAGATAGATAGATAGATAGATAGATAGATAGATAGATAGATAGATAGATGTGAAAGGCACTATATAATAGATAGATAGATAGATAGATGTGAAAGGCACTATATAATAGATAGATAGATAGATAGATAGATAGATAGATAGATAGATAGATAGATAGATAGATAGATAGATAGATAGATAGATAGATAGATAGATAGATAGATAGATGTGAAAGGCACTATATAATAGATAGATAGATAGATAGATAGATAGATAGATAGATAGATAGATAGATAGATAGATAGATAGATAGATAGATAGATAGATTCAGGGAAAATCTGTCTTTTTACAGAAGCTCAATAAACAAATCAATATTATTGTATTATGAAAAACAGTAACCCCCCCTCAAATACACACCACAATTACTAAAAATCTGAAGTGGTCTCCCCTAGACTTTCTTGTATACTCAGATATGAGGATGGATATTTGAGGAGTAAACTGCAAGACAATGATTATATTTTAAAATTATGAACATTAAAGAATCATGAACAACAAATCAAATCAAATTAATAATATATTGAACAATTATTACAAAAGTAAAGTTGAATATTCGGACTCTGCAGCTGCATGAATAAAAAAGTACCACTTCCGGTTAGCGGAAATAGCTCAAAAATTGATATAAATCTACGTTTTGTACCTAATAATTGTATGCAAAATTTGGTTGACCTAAGTGAAAGTGTACTCAAATTATCATGTTTACATAACAACACACACAAAGACATACAGTAATTCCAAAAATGGTGTTTTCAGACACAGGGAGGTCTAAAACATCGAGATGAAAATCTCGAAATCAAATTTTTGGACGATTACAATACTTTCCCTATACTTTGTATACGAGAAAGTAAAATGAAGGAAAGAGTAAAAAGAAAGAAAACTTTAAACTTGGCTAAAGGTAAAAAGCACAGCTGCAGTCACAGTCACAGTGAGGCAGGCATTTGGCTTTGGGTATAAAAGAGCCCCATTAGTACTTCTTTAAACAGTTTTGGGATTAAAGTTTATATTTAAATGTTCATCTCCAGTTCCTCTTTGTTTGTCATGAACGTTGCACCACACTTAATCACCTTATGATTATTCACATTTCAAGAAATACTTTTGTGTATATGCAATAGTTAAATATTTACTAGCCTTTTATCATTTTAGAAATATTCAAACATAAGGGCATTCATGCGTTGAGCACTTTTCCAATACAGAAACACGAGTGGCTTCTATTGGCACCTGATCTTTTCCCTTTTGAAGATAACATGGCCGGTTCTTAGCTCGTATGCCTTTGTCTACTTAGTTTATACATAGAAACCCATAAAGGCGGGAGCCCTAGCAGATGTCAAACTGATAATAATACACTTCCCACAGCGCAGCACTTATGTAATAAACACAAACAGCTGCATACTGGCAGTTTCCATGTCTCAGCACTTCACCTGCAGGCAATTATCTTTTTGTTTGCTTTTATGGAACAGCAATGTTTGGAGCATGTTTGATTAGGTCACTTCATTTAATTTTTACTTTTCTTGTTCTGTCGCATTGGGATAAGACATTGCTGCTGCATGGGAGCAGAGAGGAGTCGTGTTTTTCCATTCAGATTTTTTTTTTGTGGTTGCAATGTTCAAATGTTCTCGTGTGAGTGTAAGCGTGGGTGTGTGTTGTTAGTAGACCCAACTATGTGATGGACTGCACCCAGTTCAGGGCTGGTCTCTGCCACTGAACACGATGCCTGTGCCCAGCTTCTATACTTCCTCTTCAATTCAACTTTGTTGTCCCAAGGGGGTTTGTCAGCAGGTTTTACAGAGAGGCCACAACATAACATTAAAAAACACATCAATAAAGAACTCGGCCATCAAACATAAACTTAGTACACATAAATATAGTACAATATACAGTAAACATAATTTTACGCTCAAACATATTAGACATAAAAATAAAACATTTAGACTTAGTGTTAGTGCCTTTCATATCTATCTATCTATCTATCTATCTATCTATCTATCTATCTATCTATCTATCTATCTATCTATCATATAGTGCCTTTCATATCTATCTATCTATCTATCTATCTATCTATCTATCTATCTATCTATCTATCTATCTATCAAATAGTGCCTTTCATATCTATCTATCTATCTATCTATCTATCTATCTATCTATCTATCTATCTATCTATCTATCTATCTGTCTATCTATCATATAGTGCCTTTCATATCTATCTATCTATCTATCTATCTATCTATCTATCTATCTATCTATCTATCTATCTATCATATAGTGCCTTTCATATCTATCTATCTATCTATCTATCTATCTATCTATCTATCTATCTATCTATCTATCTATCTATCTATCTATCATATAGTGCCTTTCATATCTATCTATCTATCTATCATATAGTGCCTTTCATATCTATCTATCTATCTATCTATCTATCTATCTATCTATCTATCTATCTATCTATCTATCTGTCTATCTATCTATCATATAGTGCCTTTCATATCTATCTATCTATCTATCTATCTATCTATCTATCTATCTATCTATCTATCTATCTATCTATCTATCTATCTATCTATCATATAGTGCCTTTCATATCTATCTATCTATCTATCTATCTATCTATCTATCTATCTATCTATCTATCTATCTATCTATCTATCTATCTATCTATCTATCTATCATATAGTGCCTTTCATATCTATCTATCTATCTATCTATCTATCTATCTATCTATCTATCTATCTATCTATCTATCTATCATATAGTGCCTTTCATATCTATCTATCTATCTATCTATCTATCTATCTATCTATCTATCTATCTATCTATCTATCTATCTATCTATCTATCTATCTATCTATCTATCATATAGTGCCTTTCATATCTATCTATCTATCTATCTATCTATCTATCTATCTATCTATCTATCATATAGTGCCTTTCATATCTATCTATCTATCTATCTATCTATCTATCTATCTATCTATCTATCTATCTATCATATAGTGCCTTTCATATCTATCTATCTATCTATCTATCTATCTATCTATCTATCTATCTATCTATCTATCTATCTATCTATCTATCTATCTATCTATCATATAGTGCCTTTCATATCTATCTATCTATCTATCTCTATGAAGTATAGGGAAAGTATACTTTAGATTAAAAAAATTAGATTTCCAGATTTTGATGAATCTCAACGTTTTAGACCTCCCTGAGTCCGAAAATGCCATTTTTGGAATTATGTCTGTCTGTGTGTGTGTGTGTATGTAAACATGATAACTTGAGTACGCTTTCACTTAGGTCAACCATTAGGTACAAAACATAGATTTCTATCAATTTTTAAGCTATTTCCGCTAACCGGAAGTGGTACTTTTTTATTCATGCAGCTGCAGAGTCTGATTTTTTCAACTTTACTTTTGTAATAATTGTTCAATATATTATTAATTTGATTTGATTTGTTGTTCATAATTCTTTAATGTACATAATTTTAAAATATAATCAATCTCTTGCAGTTTACTCCTCAAATATTCATCCCCATATCTGAGTATACGAGAAAGTCTAGGGGAGACCACTTCAGATTTTTAGTAATTGTGGTGTGTATTTGAGGGGGGGTTACTGTTTTTCATAATACAATAATATTGATTTGTTTATTGAGCTTCTGTAAAAATACAGATTTTCCCTGAATCTATCTATCTATCTATCTATCTATCTATCTATCTATCTATCTATCTATCTATCTATCTATCTATCTACAAGGGACATTCAAAACATTTTCGCACTTTTCTATTTTCATTGGAAATGATGAAGGCAGTAGGAGTAGTATTGGTCTTGTCTGAGAGTGTCATGTGACTGTTCTGTCTGGCAAGCCAGCTGCCCTTGCAGTTTAGTATAAGAGCTGTCACCCTGTAGTGAAGATGGCTGCCAAACTTATAAATTGCACCAAAGAGGAATAGCGTTCTGTCATACGCTTTTTGTGGGCACAAGGTTTGCCGGGAGCACAAATTCATCTCCGCATGTGTGCTCAGTATGGGGATAAAGTTTCTCTCTCGTAGAGTCGTCTATGAGTGGATTGAAATGTTCAAAAAATGGCCGTATTTCCTTTCACTCTTGGTGTTCTGTCTGCTAAAAGGTCAATCAGCCATCCAACCAAAGTCCACATTAAAATCTTTAATACGTTTCTCTGCAAGAAGGTGATACTGGATGGTGTTAAAAGCTGAAGAGAAGTCTACAAGCAGGAGCCTTGCGTGAGTCTTGATACTCTCTAAGTGGTTGTATAACGGATGAAGCAAAGTGACAATTATTGCATCCTCTGTACTTCTATTACACTGGTAGGCAAACTGAAAAGGATTTAATAAGCCATGAGTTTCTACTTCATATGCTTTAATTAACTGATTCCATAACCAGTAATGCCAGAGTCACTGATCTGAAGTCATTTTAAGATTTTAGGATTTTAGTTTTTATCTACTGGAATTACTGTGGCCTGTTTCCACAGCTCTTTCATGGAGCCATTTAAATGCACACAATTGCATTTGGATGGTGCTGATTCCTTTAAAAGGCTCTTCTTTCAATGGAGTTTACAGTCCTTCCAGTGTGTTTGTGGAGTTTTTTCTCAAGGTTACACCCATTTTTCCTTCCACATTCCCATGGTGGGCCTAAACTGGCTTTGTGTTTATGTGCTTAGAAGTCGACCTTGCAATGGCTTGTCATCATGTCTTTGTGCCCAATGTCGCTACGACAAGCTGCTAATGATGAATTGGATTGCTCTGATTTAGAATTCTACATAAAACTAAATGAGATTTTGGCATGTGAAAAAATAAAAATTCTTGGATTATTTATTCCATTGATTTCTTTTAAGTTTAAATTTTGTGTTTATGGCAGCCACAGTGGCAAAGTAGTTAGCTCTGCTGATCACTGATCCACTGTCTACATCTTGTCATTGTTCTCGCTGTGTCTTTGTGGGTTTTCCCTTCACATCCCATATCCATGCACTTTATATAAATTGAATTTCCCAAATATGAGTGTGTCCGAGTGAGCGCCCAGTTCAGGGTTAGTTTCACGTTGGGTGTGACTCTCCCAAGGTCTTTCTGGTGACTCGGTCACAATCTCCCCAAGTGTGCATGCGTTTCTTTCCAGGGACGTTGATTTTCTTCCCACATCTCCAGAGACATGCAAGTTGAAGTTGTATTGGTGACTCCAAATTGGCCCTCTGTGGGTGAAAATGCGGGTCCTGTGATGGACTGGTGCCTTGTCCAAGGGTGGTCCCTGCTCTGTGTCTGATGCTGCCAAGATATTCTGTGCTTCCACCTTCAAAAGCATTGAATTGAGTTATGTGGGTTGGAGAATTTTAGATTATTTACAATTACATTTTTACAACCCCAATTCCAAAAATGCTGGAAATTAAAATTAAAAAAGTGATTTGTAAATTTACTTTGACTTGTATTTAAGCAAAAAACAGTTTATAAATAAGGTATTTCATGTTTTACTTAACCAACTGCATTGATTTTTGAAGGTATACATTTATTCAGCAACAACATTGGGATGGTGTAATTTAGGACTAATAACGATGTGACAAGTTCAAAAAACAAGGTGATGTGAAACAGCTGAGGCAATCGTGTTCTAGCACATAAGGAGCCTCCAAAAGAGATCTAGTCCTTCAAGAGCAGGGATAGGTAAAAACTCACCAGTTTGCCAACAGATGCATCATTGAATAATCCTGCACTTTGGGGCCGATGTTCCCCAGGATAAATCGGTACGATTTGGGACATTTCACCCTCTACAGTGCAAAATATAATTATACGATTCAAGGAATCAGGTTAAATCTTGTTGTGTAAAGGGCAAGACCACTTCTGGATGCATTTGATTTCCTAGCACTCAGACGTCACTGTCATAAAAACCGTCATGTGTCTGTAATAGATGTCATGACATGGGCTTGGGGATACCTTGGAAAACTTTGTCAGTCAAAACCATTCCCCCCTACATCATCAGATGCAAGTTAAGGCTTTACTATGCTAACAGAAGCCAAACATCAACAGTGTCCAGAAGTGCTAAAAAAGTCTGTGCTATTGGTCACATCTAAGATGGAAAGTATGTTTCATGGTCCAACAAGTCAACATTTCAAATAGTTTTAGGAGTTAACTATATAAACTCTCGGCTAAAAAGGAAAAAGACCATCCTAGCTGTTATCAGCATCAGGTCCAAAAGACACTTTCTATCATATATTGGGGGTATGTACTGTAGGTGCCCATGGCATGGGTTACATCAGGGGTGTCCAATTCCAATCCTGGAGGGCCACAGTGGCTACAGGTTTTCATTCTCAACTTTTTCCTAATCATTGACCAGTTTTCACTGCTAATTAACTTAATTTCCCTTCAATTTAATAGCCGGCTGCTCAACCCGGTCGGGACACTCAAAGATGAATAAGATGGGAGGAAAGCAGCTACTGAGGGACACTGCCTCCCCCAGGATGCCAGATGGCAATGTCCCTGCAGCATAGCAGTACCTCAGATTCTCGCAGGGCACCATGGGATTTGGAGTTTGGTTTCATAGCCCTGCTGGGTACCGTGGGTGCCGCCAGGAGACCTGGGAGTCTTTACTTTCCATATAGCCCTGAAGTACTCCCAAGTCATGGGAACAGAAGCCCCGAAGTACTTCCGTGCTTAAGAAAAAGTAAATTCTCCATCTGACCCAGAAGTGCTGGCAAGCCACATGAAGGGAAGAGGAGAAGCACTTCTGGG